>NW_017257621.1:2964-98085 GCF_001594055.1 Mycetomoellerius zeteki
AATTATTTTGATGATTCAATAAAATTATTTTTAGATTTGCATCAAGCTAAATTTTTTAATATTTCAGTAAAATCTTTTTAGTGCAAATATCTTAACATCTTAATATCGAAATTTTCGATAGAATTACGATTATATTTATATTTTGTCCTTAAATCCTGTCGTTGGCTTTAGAAACGCTATTAATTCTGAAATTGCAATTTTATACGTATTATGACTTTTTTTACATAAAAAAATTATAATTAGAATTAAATCTCAATTTATAACATGAAAAGATGATAACAATACTTAGTTCCGTAAATTTATGATAGATTATTATTATATCTCCAGAGACTGTAATTTTATTATTGAGATAATTGCTAGAATCATTAAGAGTGAAAAAGAATCTCGCTTGCAGTTTTTTTACCTTGTTTAATACATATATCAGTAGATAAAGTATCATTGTAGTAAGATTTTTTCTGCTGTTATAACAATTGCGATGAATATTTTATCTTTTGAATAACGAAGCAAATTGTCCTCTTTCTTATATCGTATTCGCAATTTATATTGTTAGAAAACCACGGACTCTCGTAAAGCCAGCGACTTAAAAGTTTTCCTAGTAATTTTCTGAATACCAAATTCTTTCTCATCGATTATCCTCGTTTTATTCAACTTTATTTTCTTGTTGTTTCCACTGGATTTTCCTACAGTTAGACATTTGAAGATGTCTTTGTGTAAAGAACGGTATTTTCGCTCGAATACTTCGAGGAAAGTAGCGTGTTAAAGAAGCATGTCTCTCCCTCAGTATCGTATCGATCATCGATGTCTTAGGGGGTCTCGATTCAGCCGCCCTCGATTCGCCTTCATGGCGCAGTGCACAAGCCGTAAACTCGTAAATACCGAGATGTGGGTGAAGGCGTTCAAGCGAGGGCACAGAGCAATTTTCGCCGTATCTTGCAATTTTCATGCAGTTGCAAATGGTTGTGTATGGCCCGCCCAGCGAAGCACGCTTCGCAGGTGTTTGCAACTTGGGCGTGCCGCATGATGACGACCTCGTTAAAACGCCTTTTAATCTCGTATCAAGACCTTCAGTGAATAGCTCTCAAACGAAACAGTTTTCCAACGTATTTTCTTCTACGTAATAGATGCAACGATGTAGATCGTACATTTTTTGACCATAAAGAAAAGAAACGAAACTCAAAGCGACGAGAACTAAGAGATCCTTTTATGGAAAGTCTAATTATCTAGTAAGCTGTTAAAGTACATCTTAATGACTACAAAGGAGTTTTTAATTATTTAATTTCTAATATAATTTGTGCGTTTTTTTTTTAAATTTTCTATGATCATACTGAAAATATGTATATTATATAATATATAACTTATCGTTTTAAAATAACCACCGCGATCCGATGCACAAACATGATATTCCACTAACTTTAAGAAATCTGATACCTGTATCCTATCTGCATGTGGTAACAATTAAGCGCATTAGTGTGGTCGTCGCAAGTGCTAAAGCGAAACTTCGCGGTAGGTTGCCGTCAGAGTGGTCGTCGTCGTGGCGTTGGTTGGCAGTCTTTGTGGCAGTAACTATTTCTAGTTTACGCCGACATTCCACTTACTGCTTCAATCTGTGACCAAGGATCAGAAGGCGGAGGGTACGTTAATGCTCGCGGCTAAAAGGAATACGGGGATCGTAGATTATATCTTCCATGACTGCATTATCGGCAAACGTTGGACAGTTGCGATATCGTGCAATGTTAGCATCGCAACTTGTATCATTGTTGTTCTTTTGTCTGTAACTTGCGATTACTTTGATCCACGATTGTTCTTATTTGCATTCTCAATGATTGTTTAATGTAGATTTTGTCTGCATGACTTCGAGCAGTTAAAGATGTGCGAACTATTCGGATACGAATCGGATCGAATCAAGATTCAATTCGCTTTGAATTTGAATTGCTATGATTCAAACACGAATTATTTGAAACTTTTGAATTTAAGAAGTCTGAATAAAAATCATATTGAAAATCTTGAATATGTAGGGGAGGCCGGAGATAGTTGATTTAAGAATTTTTTGCACGTAACTAATACCGTAAGGTCATTTTACAATAGCTTATACTACACAAAAATTATTTTATGATTAACTTTCTAATATTAATAAAAAATATGAGATCATGCACCTTGTAACAACTGATCCCATATGCGGAGACGGATGATACAGTTACTGAGGTTACTTGTTATATCCAGATTTCAAAATATTACACATTTAATTAAATAAAATAAAAAGAAATATATATATATATACTTCATTAATAATTTTAAAAATGTTTGAACGGACAATCCGATCATTAATGATCGGAAAAAGCCTGGATATTTTTCTCAGTGTACATACATCACAGAAATAAAAATATAAATTTATGTAACATTACTATTTGGTTGCCGCTATTACGCTTACAATAGGTTATGTTGAAGTTAGGTGTGACGACGGAGAAGCAAACACCTGTAACGACACACCCCGTCACAACTAGTCCCGGGGTGTCATATTTACGTATTTCAATTATTACTTATGCAAAAAATATATGTTAAGACGATAATATAATTGTAAGATGTTGTGTTTATAAAATAATAATTCTATAGAAATAATTGAAATTATGATATGGTGAACAGATTGATAAATATAACATTTTATATATCACTGATTTATTTTACTTTTGGCTATAAAAAACCGAAAATATTTTCTATTTCTGAAAATATGCTATTTTCAGTCTGAAATAACTTATTGCAGCATGACCGCAATGTTTTTATGGAAATACTATATTTTTTTATGTAATATTATCATTTGTTGTTTTGCAGCAATTTTAAGTGCAACAACATGCCCCCTGTATCAACTATTCCCGGTCTCCCCTATACGATATATATAATAAAATCTTTCGCTAATAAGTAAAATAATGCAGCCATAAGTCTGTTCTTTATAGTCGCGTTAAATTAGTAAATTATATTATATTTAAAGTGAATTATACAGATATTTGAAGTTTGCTATGCGGCAGAAAGCAACGAGGTAACCAATCGTTTTTTTTTTTTTTTTTAGAAAAGCGATAAATTGATTGGCGGTAAATTGATTGCATTCCGACGTGCTATGCAATGCCACAGAGTAAAGCGTTTCCTGTATGCAAGAGCCGTAAGTTTATTTGATATTACAAATAAATTATTAACATTTTTATCCTTTATTTTCAGTTTTAACTGTTACATAAAATTTAATTTGTATAAGCTCAAGAAATCTTATATTTTGAAAGAAAAACATATGAGATACTTGAAATCCACTAAAGCTTTTTTTAGAAGTTTCAAATTTTTAACTGTATAAAAAATTGCAACACTTGAACTTAATATAAATATATTACGATAATTAGCATTAAAATGGATAGAAGAAAACTGTGAAAAATAAGATGATAAAATATAAAATTATTCCAAATTATTACACTGTTTAAAAATTAGGAAATATCTCAGGGTTACTAGGAGACTCATATGTTCCAGTCACGGTTTAAAATTGAAAGTAACGTATAATTTTTCCTATAAAGCACATGCAAATATGTCATCATTGCTCTAAGTAATTAATTAATATTCTCGCCGATATTACATGCAGCAAATTGAAATTAATCACTAAATCACGTACTCGTGGATTGATCGAGATCCCGGAGAATTATGTAGATAGTGAATGGCTTGTAATCTCCCAAGATTATGCCGATATCCCTATCGAGAAACTATGACAGCGGTGGCTCACATGAAGCGCATACTCGTTTAAGATTCGATTTTGACGAACCGATGATTTGCTCCGAACATAATAAGCTTAACATTGTTATGCAAATGTTATGGTACACGAGTTTGCAAACAATTAAGTATTTTCGCGCGGCGTATGAAACGCCTATGTACCTGCCAATTACCTGCGATGTAATAAGTTCTACGTAGTTCCGGCGTGTCGTCGACGGTTCTGACAAATAAGAAGTTTCGGAGGTAATGCGAGGTACAGATCGATATTAACAACAAATATGTTTGAAGATATTATGCGTATATCGCTATGCCTTGAAATAAATTAGGGGAAGGTACACAGAACGTGCTCGAACAAAAATGTTCCAATCAATTCCATTCAATATATCTTTACTTTCTGTGAATCTTTTTTTATATCTATAATAAAGATATTATTGACAATATAATATTAAATATAAATTTAATTTTAAGTTGAATCGTCAAATGAGTTTCTACGTATCTCTGTAATCCACATTAATTATCGTAACTATGTACGTTGCAATTAATATATGTATATTATGGAAGAAAGATGATCTGTTGCAATAGTGAATTACACTGAAGCCTCGTAATAGCGCGCGAATTCAGGATAGTCTGAATGAACGCTATAACGAGGTTGCCCCTACTTCACTCCAAATTAATGAAATTCAAGATTTTAGTGACTACTGCTACTCCCCACTCATGCTACTCATAGCGCGGAAGGAATTTTTCCCGCTATTTCAGGGTTCGCTATTACGAGGTTCCAGTGTATAAATAACAAGGAGTGAGTTATATCAACAAAGAGCGAGTTTTACTATTAAGCTTCATATTTCATGATTATTATTGCTTGAACCATATGCGCACTGTCATATTTTACAGGAAGAAAGAGTTTTTGGCCAAAGTGAATTACTTATGTCGCTCAATATTTACTTGGAGAAAACCTGCTTTTATATGATAGCGAAGAATGTAATGCGTAGCAGTTGCTATCCTGTCTCATCGGTTTACCCCAAAACGATGTAAAAGTATCGCTCACGCGAGGCTCATTAGCATTTAGAGTGGAGAGAGATTTATTCTCTGGCTGTGACTGCTGGATCACGACACGGCATGCATAGGATTATCTTCGAGGACCTGGACAATAGTGACCTAATCCATTTACAAAGGAAACGAGGTACTTTCAAGAGGGCGATCCTGAGTAGTGGTCTCGTTTCTCTCGCGTCGTGCTGCCACGGAATTTTACGTTTCAGCGATCGTTTCCGTGCCTTCGGGTCACGTAAGAGCAATGAGATAACGACAAATCTTTTATCTCCGCGATCGGAACTCGATATAATTCCCGCGCGTTTATTTTCCGCACGGACACGCAATGGAATCGCGTTTCGCGCAATTGAATCGCATGTTGTTAAAAATTGATAACTGGAAACACGTACAAATTACTGTCGTTAAGCTTCACGATACATTAAGCAATTCGAGGTAATTCAGTGGATTTATTGTCGAATAAAATTGCGGACTCTCTTTGACATTTCAATTTCGAATATATTATTGGGCATTTCGTAGTTTAAAATTGCCAAGTCCAACCCGATTTGAACCAATTACTTTCGATACGTGAAAATGATTGCGTAAATAACCACGAGAACGTTTATTACGTTTATTATGGATCCCAAAGTTAATACTAACGGTAAAGGCATTTAAATTAGCCAGTGAGTGATTGGCAATTCGTGTAACGTTATAACATATCTAAATTATAAACTATCATATAATTCGTATTTTATGTTACAACATATATCTAAATTATAAACTATCATGTAATTCATATTATTTTATTAAAAAGAGAATAAAATATATTTAATTATATTCCAAAAAATAAAAGCGCAACGTGTCCTGTCAGTAAAATACAGAAACAATATTTAAGATATTCTGGACGATTTAAAAACATGAAAATGGCAGTATCTAAGCTCCTAAATGAAACTCGAGTACTTTATATAAAAGTTGACAATTGCTTGCCAATTTTTATTTCGGCGCTTCCTGTAGCGAAAGCGCGACTTACAATAAATGACGTCGCGACAGGCGGGCATTACGACGTCGAAGTTATCCATGCGAATGCAGCTGCTTTGTATTTGTAGCATGCAGTCGAGCGGGTGGACGATTATCTCGCACAGGTCGTGGAAATCCAGGCATTCTTGGTGAGCGCCACATGTCGCCCAGAGTACTGGCCTCGAAGGGCGTGCTTTGCACGAGAGAAGTTACAGCTCCGGTTCAAAGCAGATTGTCGTTAGTAGTCGATGTACGTATGCGCTACTTGGCACCAGATACCGACCTACAAAGCCCTTCCTCTTTTCTCTGTAGCCCTTATCGAAGATTCGTTAACTACGAATCTGCAATGTTCGTGAAAGAAGAGTAATATATTTGAGCCATGTTTCTCTTTGTGATGGAAATTTAATTATCATCTTGTTAACCTTTCTCCCCTTCATCCTTAGATTTGGCTGCATGCCAATGATTCGCTCTCTTTAGTTAGATATTCTTGTGCAAACCTGTAATAAAAATTCCGTTATATACTGCATACGTATTCATTGTATTGTAATATATATTTTGTATTCGCGAAATTGATTTATGACGTTAGTAGAATAATTTAAAATTTTTTTTATTATAAAAAAAATATTTTCTTTTTTCCTTGTCAGTCTAATGTACATATACATATATACATCTTATAAAATATATGAAATTATTCTCTTTTTATTTATATCAGATCTGACATAAAATTTGTTTAAATTATCTCATTGTTTTAAACCGATGTAATTTTTTTAAAATTTATGTAAAAATGTTTTTATCGTTTACGTTTATTGATATGACTAAATTAAACGCGAACCAACGCTTATGGCAATTGCATGCAATTCTTGCTACGCTTGATAATTACATCGTTACAATCCGCGTGTAAAAGTCGCTCACATTTGAATGCTGGGGAAAAAATTCATCGATGCGAGATATAGACAACCCAGACGGCGCGACGTTATACAGTCGCATTTTCTATAGGAAATCCTCTTATGGTGATTGTATTCGACAGAACGGCTCGTTAATCGTCGTTCACCGGGTTGAGCTTTCGCTTTTTTTTTCACAGGTCTTTGAAACGCAGTGCCATTCATGTTCCCGATATCGACATATGCCCGCTGGCTAAAAAAAGGAAAATGTGGAACGTACATCCTGTACGGTCGACAGTCAGAGAAAGGAAAAAAAGAGAGAACGGAAAGAGAGTTAAATGGGAGATTTTTGCGTGGAGTGCGAAGAGAGTTTGACGTCGAAGGAAGAAATCAATCGTTTCTGAAAGCGCGATAGATTTTCGGCGTGAAATCAAAGTCTTGCCGCGATTGCTGACAATAACTTTTTTTTTAATAACAGCGTACTTTATTTTTATCCGTGATAAGTTCGATTGGTTCCATTGCAGCATTGACGTCATAGAAGGAACGCTATAAGTTGTCACTGTTTATATATCTCTTTTCTATCCCCATGGTTTGCTTAGCACAATCGATTCCATTTGTATCTATATATAAAATTCGATCCCTTTAAATTTCTAAAATCGGTGTGTTACGAAATTTATTATTCGTATTCATTCCAATTATTCATTCCAACGTTTTATTTGTCACTTTTCCTATGTGCAAATTTCATCGACTAAATGGATGCTTTTGTCGTCAAAATAATTGATGACTTAGAAAATTGCTCTTGGACATTAAATGCAGCAAAGCGTGGTCTCGATAAGCCGGAACATAGTTTCATAACTGTTTCCTGATGTTCCGAATGTATTGCGAGTCAGGAAATTGGTAGAGGCGGGTTTGGCGACTGGTCCGAAACGCGGCCAGGAAGTGAGAGAATCGAAAATATCGCCGCGCTTAACGAGCTGTACGTGCTTCGTGCTATCGCGTTCGTCCGCGCCACCGAAAATAAATTTGCGAAATCGAATCAAACGCCGAAAGAGACGCGTAATGGAATCTATTAGAGGGAATTTCGCCGGTCGATTCTATGTCCGCATTCGCGGACGCCCATAAGCGTAACACGCACCGTCGTAAAACTTTAACGGCCCGATCGTGAGATTTAATGGGTTGAATGACATAAATCCCTTCGATTCACCGTCATGAAAATGTCATTACTTGTTTAGTAAAGAATGAGAATGTACATAAATTATAATTATTGCATCAGTATTTGAGATATATATATATATATATTTCTTCTTTAGACTTTATGATTTACTATACATGTCTACAATATTTCAAGTTACTGAAAATTTGATAATAATGTTATGATTTTGTTGCTCATTAAAATGCAGTGGAAATCTTCGTAAACAAATTTCATTCTTAAATTTAATTCTCTCTATAATATTCGCTTGTTGCAATAAAATCAATATTACAAATCTTAATTTTATTTTACTCAAGCGTTCATACATGAAAGAAAAGTTTTTCTAAAATACCTAAAAATTTATAGCTAAAGAAACCTAAAAATAATTTTAACCATCGAAATAATTATGTAGGACATTTAAGTTGACTACTAGAATGTCAAAATTTTTTTCAGCATTGCTCATCAGATTTGAGTTTTCAACATAATTATTTTAATGATCGAACAAAATTATTTTCAGAGATTTGTATCTACCTTAAATTTTTAAATACTTCAGCAAAATTCTTTCCATGTAAATTTTTAATCATAAGCTGTATGTTAAACTGCCAGAAGACGAAATTGGACAACTGAGAATAGCTGAATTTTTTTTTTTTGGCTCGTGCAAGTGACTCGCGGAACAGAAAGTAAGGAATTGAGAAAAGAACGGAAGAAGATAAAGAGGGGAGTTACGAGATACAAGAACATGCTCGTCCGATGTCTTTTCCTTTTAGTTTTCGGCTGCGCGTATTTATAAAAGAAAGAGAAACAGAGAAAAGGTGAAGGCATTGTGTAGCTTTGGTGCAATTTGAAAGACTCATAACTGACATTCAAAAGGATATCTAACGTCCATATGATACTCACTTGGCTATCGTCCAATGCTCCCATTCGGTTAAACGAAGCGTAACTTCTATGATATCTATTTCTCTCCTTTTCATGCTATATGGATGTCGTTCCATCCAATGCTTCTTAGAATGGACACTGGTTTGTTTTACTATCGTTGTATCTCATCCTCGAATCCAAACGTTGCGGACGTGATCGACGTATACGTACCTGCGAAAAAATGAAGATTTCATTATATGTGTAGACCAAATTAGATCAAATAAGATCAAATTGTATCTGATGAGATTTAATTTTTAGATATAATCAGATCTTTAGAAATCTAGTTTGGCCTCACACATGATTGATGTTATATCCATTAAGATCTAAATAGATCATCTGCGATATAAATAAAATGCTATATTGAATATAAAGAAAGCATATTGTAGATTTACCAGAATATATTGATATATATGAATATTTAACTTTATACAATGAAACTAAATGTAATAAATATTAGATCTACAGAGATATAATAATATCAAAATAGATCTACAATCTTAGCCAAAGGTATAAGGCAGTAAGGCACAATTGCAATTTTGTCGCATTTTACGAAAAGTTAAGTATCTTGATGAAAACAAATCTCAGAGGTTTTCAACCACGTATTTTAAAGCTTAAAAATATATTATATCTAATGAGATAAATGTTTATATATTAGGATATAAATAGATCAAAGTATATCTACATCGATCTACTTCCAAAGCCTGATCTTTGATCAGGTTAAAATGAAGATCTCTTAAGATCTCTTTTTAGATCTAATGAGATCTACATATATATAATGAAATCTTCATTTTTTCCGGGATATATAGATTTTTTGTGTTCTGGTAGTCCTATTTCTTCCTACATGCGCGCCAAAGCTGATGCGAAAGCAAATACTTCGAAAACACGCGAGACTGGTGCCGTTTCTCAACATCGATCTCTCGCAGCCTGTTCTTCCCTGTTTAGGAGGAGGGTAGCCCCGAGTAATTCTGTGTCGTCTATCCGTTTGTACCGGAAGGAAGCCCAGGGAATCTCCGACCGCTGGGGTCAGAAGACCGATAGAACTACCTTCTTCCACGTTCTATCGGCGTTTCCGTCCGGCGCTATTATAGATAAAAGCGGTCGCTGGTAAATTGTTGTTTCGATTGGACCGCGAGCACCTTCTGTTCCATTATTTTCGACGCTTCTCTACCGTCGGACTTGGCGGACTTTAAGGCATTTTATCTCGAATTTTTCTATTCTGCTCGCTCGTCGACTTTTCGCTGGGCATTCTTCTTCTCGTGCGTCGTCGTTATTCGTTCTCACGGACGGTCGGGAACGTGGAAAGCGTGATAAATTGCGCGAAAAATTGAGATGAATATTGCACGAATTAATTTGTTGCGCATGTCGGAACGGGCATCGAGAAATTAAGAGTTATTTTGAATCACGGTGATTTGACACGTTCGAATTAACTTCTCTTTTTATAGATGATTACATTTTCTTTAAAAAATTCATTAATGCCATTTTAGAACTTGTTGAAATAATCTGAAATTACTGCCATTTGCAAGTCGTGCTGCCGAAGTCATTCCTGACGGAGAAGATATCAATGCGACCGATAAATCATCGCGTCGCATTGTCGACATTGCAAGCTGGTGCGAAATCGATGCTCGATCATTAATGAGATTTATACAGAAATCGACGCGTTTCTTTGCTCCCTATCGAGCCCCACTCGGCTACTGTATTCAACGCAGCCCGGTCCTCCCTCGTGAAAAATTAAAGATCCCGGCGCGTCGCCCTTTTTTCCCGAGCATTTATCAAGCCCACGGAGCTGTAGAAACTGCACGAGCTGCAGAACGTAATCTTGAACAATTCGAAGAATACCGGACGATTTCCTCGCCCCATTTCTGCCGCTTCAACGTTTTCGTCCGCCCGCTGCGCCGTTCTGAAGCCCCAGTCGTCATTATTATCTTTTTAAACGCTCCGGTCCAATCTAATTTCCAATCCCCAATGTTATCGTTCAACATTTTTGTCACTGCTGCATGCAACGCGATAGAGGGTAGATAGAAGACTATGGGAAAGAAGAATGGTATATCTTATCGGTACAATCAATTTTATTTTTATTTTGAAAATTTCTATTTTAATTATACGTACATTATACACATTAAAAAAAGTATAAAAAGAAGTATAAAATATACAGATCTATTGTGCAAGGAAAGGCTTTTAGCCACAGTTAGTAGAATGTAAACTAAGATAAAGTAGATAGATCCTAAAATCTATTCATTCTATTAAAATAATAAAATTTATCACAATTTTGTGATTAACGACAAACAATCGCTTAATTATGCAAAAATGTTTACAATTCCATTTAGCTAACAAATTACTATTACTACTTAATGTACGAAGTAGGAAAATTAATTTGTGTAGTCGAAACGCGAGGAGGAAAGTTGTCTTTACCAAAGAAACACGCAAGAAGATTAAGAATAGCCAAAAGTGTCCGACTTCTTTAATGTACACTTGCAAAAACACATAAAATACTATTTTATTCTTATTTGGACGTTAATAAACACTAGTTTTAATTACCTGGATTTCGTGTACTTAACAGCGCCATTAAGACCGTACACGGTGATTTTTTATCCGGTTTTAAACTCGTTTGCTTTTACGTGGATGTCAAGGTAATTAATCACATTTAATACCGTTGATGTTTAAAGAGGATTAGGGAAATCCTGGTAGCGCGGCTTGTTACGACAGAAATAATGGAGCGTCAATATAGTTTGCAGGAAGTTACGATAACCTTGATTCCACTGGGATATTAAGTTAATTTGCTTAGGTGAGGTGTTTAAGTATCTCTGATATCAGAGTGATTTTCAATCAAATGTAGGATCGTCGCGGGACATGATAATTTCATATTATACCTCGTTATGACATGAGTGTTAACTAAGCACACCAATTACTCTATATAGGAAACTGAAACAAAACAATACATTAAATTACACGTTCATTAATCTATTTTCAAAAGTGATGTAAACTGATATGTTTTCATTATTGTGTTTCAGCAACTACATTCGCAACACGTATATATGCTTCAATGTTTTGGCCACCTAGAAAAGCGGATTATCGCATCACTATTACCCTTTTACACAGTTATCAGAGAATATATTTTTTCAGAGGTTCTCGCTCTGTCGCTCTGGGTCGGAAGTTGTTAAGATAAAAGCCGTTATCATCAGTAATTACGAATTTTATGAAAAATCATGGAAAACGCTCGGTAGAAACTTGGCACGTGGTTGACAGGTTTACGATGATCATCGGGAAACATGAAAACGGTAAATTACGGCCCGGGCATTGTGGTGTGCCACGTATTTTCCGCCGCGAGCGAATTCGATAATCCGCTTGTATCGAGCGCGATGACTTCGTCGAATGATCATTTGCGACGATTGTTGTAACTGATTGATTGCGCGCGTAATTTTCAATGGACTCCCTTCGCGAGATTGCATCTGCACTTTCAATTAACTCGTAAAAAAGCCTGTAAAAGACAATAACATCCCTCTTTTATTTTTTTCAACAAAAGTTTATTAAAACGTTGAATTTTGCGAAAAAAACTATGTTTCTTTAATATTTGATTTTTCTTGTACTGTAATGCCTTTTTAAATGTAATCTTTAGGTTCAATGGACGTCATATTAAGCTTATTAATTTCTCACAATTGCCGATTGTCTTGATTTCTGTCACCTTATTAATTTCTGAATAATAATAATAATGTACCCCTTTTGCTTATTATTTCGTGGCGTGTTGTCTTCAGCGGTTTCAGTAGAGTAGGTACATGATGAAGCAACCGCGAATCACTGCAATCTTGAGTTATACTGGTGCAGCGTTAACACCTCAAAGTTCGTGCCGACTGTCACAATTACTTGCGCATGAAACAAACACGAGACCGACATTGAGTTGTGTGGTTCACCATTGATTGCATAGCTCTGCCGATCGTATGTATATAGTCTGATATGGAGAAACGTACTACAACGCATTGGTCGTAGCTACAGCAGTCCAGTGAAACCGTTGGTTTGTTTCATGTCCCAAGTTGACATATATATCTTCTCTTCCTCTCGATACTACCACCAGCAGCAGAAACAGCAGCTGCAGTTCAACCACGAGTCCGAGTCGAGCGAATACTTACTTGAAACTATCAGCTCAACTGTCAAACTGGAGTTGATAATGTAGTCGGCCACAATAGTACCCGCTTCGAGCAATTCTCGCACGCGACATGGAACAGAAATGGGGAAGAGATCAGTAACTACCCGTAACTTCGCAAGAAGCTTAAAAATCGAAGAACTTGCACGGGAGAAGCTTACACCCCGCTAGCTTATAAGAGCGTCCTGAAGTATGTACAGCATATGAATTATGGACCAGGCGACACACAAGGGAGACGTATCTTCGAGTTATGCAAAACCTGGTTCTCGATGCACCCCATCTTCGTTGACATACTCGTGCATATATCTTGGCGCATCCATAAAGTCAGGCACTGTGTCTTTTTTAGACTAAGCTGCTGTAGGATGGAATTACGCCTACTTCTTTATTTAGATTGTAGATGCTTACGCAATTTTAATAAAGGCAAATATATATATTATATATATATATATATATATACATATTTATGTATATATATATATATTTTACCAGTGAAAATGTTCAGCGTCTAATTTTTTTTATTGAGTAAATATTTATTATTGTACGTTTGAATATTAAAAGGTTATTACTTGGCTCGTAGCCAACTTAATAAAATTCGAATTACAAAAAGATAAACGAAGTATATCAACATAAGTTAGTCGTAGTTAAAGTATAAAAATACACTGATATATAAAAGACAGAAACCATGCATATTAATACAATTCGGTCGTAATTGAAGTACAAATATCACATTATAAAATGTAAAATTTTATCTGAATTTATATCATAAAAGCAGCGTGGGCATAAACAAGAATTAGATGGATATGTCACTTACCTAAACGATTTCGACTGCTAAGACATTTAGTGAACGAGTTGAAAATAGATTAGCCGAGACTACATAACCGTAAGATAAACAGTGCATGTGCAATATAAAATAAACGAGTCGTGAGGTCATTTTTACTCCAACCTTACCAAAGGAGGGTTAAATATTTTTTGTGTGAATTTATATATGTACATTCTAATTCTGTATATCGCGTGCCGAAATGCTTCTCCAGACTTAAAACGCATTCATGAGAAGAACCAGAATAGTAATATCACTTATTAAATTCTGCAAGCAATTTAATAATTTTTAATGCTACTAATTATTTTTTAACAAGAATATTAATTGTCATATGAAATTTAAAAACTGCGAATAATTTATTGCGAAAAATATTACCTCGGCCGGGAATCGAACTCCGATTTCCTGCTTGCCGAGCAGGTGTCATCACAGTTGCCCTATCGAGGCAATTATTTGTAAACTTTTGTTTTAAGTATTTAGATTAAGTAGATAAATTGTAATTTTTAATTCTACATATTTATACTTTTCGTTAATGCGAAATTTATATGTGACACGAGAAATCAATAGCGTGGGATAGCGAGATAAGCAAAAATTCAAATTTCATGAAGATTTGCATAATTGCACTTCTCTAAGATGGCAAGTTTGTCGCATATGCTAAATCCACTAGACTAGAGTATCGCTTGCAAGACATCCAGAAGAAATTTAGATCGTGCCTAGAAGGAAATCAGCTTGGGTGTCAAACTAGAGTTGATAATATAGTCAGCCGATGAAGCATGATGGCATAACTCCCGCTCGAGGAGAGATCAGTAACAACTCGCAACTCACCGGGAAAGCTTAAGAATTCGAGAAAGCCTCCGGCTTATAAGAACCGCCTCTGCTTCGAAGTATGTACTTCGATGCATGAATTATGCACCAGAAGATGTACGAGAGACATATCTTCGAGTTATGCAAAATTTGCCGTACTTGGCTCAGTTTCTCTCTCTCTTTTCGTTCCTTCTCTCTTTTCTCCGCGTCTCCGCTTATTCCCGATGAAAACGCATATACATTCTTCGTTCGCATTTCGATAAGGATGCGCGTTTTTATTCAGCGCTCTATTCGATGTCGGCGAATGAAAATTTAAATTCTCTCATAAAAGATTGTACTAGAAATCAGCATTATGACGTTTTCTTTCGATCATATCCTTTTGAGTTCAGAATAAAAATCTTAAAAATATAGCTTTGACCGTCTTGAATAAAACGAAAAAAGATATATTCTAAATTTAAGTTTCGTAAAATTTAAAGAAACAATGTAGAATTCTTTCTGTATATTTTTGATGTGTAATAAAAAAACTAAGATAAAGTTAAAATCTACGCATTTGTCTAGATAATAATAAAAAAATTTTAATATTTATAAAATACTATAAAAAATACAGAGAATGAAAGTAAAGCATTACTTGTAACGCTGTTGCCGTTACAAATTACTTTTCTTGACGGACTGGTAATGGTGTTATCTTTTTTTTGTAACTATAACGGGGGGGGGGAATAGTTATATCTTTTTGGTGATGGAAATGAATTTATTTTTTATTTGTTAACGTTATTTTATGTTAATTTTATTTTTTACAGAATATAAAAATTTGACACAACGTGGTTAAATGATAGGCAGTTTTCTCTAATATATTGGCATTCAATCTCAGATTCAATTTTAAATCATTTCATAATGTAAAATATGTTGAGATTTCGATGATATGTTAATACGATAGGATATGCATACCAGTATAAAGTAATTATGTTCAATCGTTAACGAAGCTGTCGAGTAGAATAGATAGAAGCAGCTGCATATAAGACATTTCTATACATGTATATGTAATTTACAGATATTTTACATATTACATTTTTACATTCATATATGAGAGTCTTTCACGTACATAATTAATATACATGTCCTGGTAGCCGTTATCTACAGAACTGCACAGTACTTTGATCGATATACGTCGTTGATATTATAGACGCTGCAAACGTCATGGACACCGGAGACGTCATAGACGTTGGGTCACGTATCTAATGAGCAATCGTGGCTGCTAAGCGTTGCGATATCGATACCACCATTATCTAACTTGGAGTCGGGTTATAACTTGCAGTACCATCGTAAATCCAGTAGTCGCGAGCAGAATTGACCGCTCATACGTTCTATTTCGTAATTGTCTCGAGTTAAACAAGACCTACATATCTACATCTTCAGCCGCGAACATGATTGAATCCCTAATGAACCAATAATTTCGCTAATGATGCACGATCAGGAACTGTTTGTTGTTCACATGTGTCTATTAGCACCGCTATTTGGAGAATCGGTTTAATTAGTCAGTAACAATAGGCACAATTGCTTATTAAAATGTTTTAAAAAGTGTATATGATATCTAACATATATTATGATAATGAAGAAGTAATTTATTGGCTTAATATTAATTTATGAAAAAATAATTTAAAATTCCTATTTGTCACTTCTTATATCGAAGAAATAATTTGTACGAAATATTTGCTTCGATGAACATCTCGTTCCAATAGGCTACGTTCAAAATTATCCAATAATTTCGAAGATGTACAATCCTTATTATAATTTTTAAGTGCTTAATATTTTTTCTGAATGTCATTTACAAATACTTATAATTAGAATCTTCTAAGTGAATGACGAGAAAGGTCTATTTTTTATATTTTCAGTGTGTTTTTTTTATACATCTGTTAATGGTTTTGCTTTATACATGTCTAAAATTTAATATTTTTTTTCTTTAATTCATTGTTCATGTAAATATCATGATAATAACATGTAAAAAATTTTTGTAAAGGTAACGTTCTATTATTCACGCGACGACAGCGTGTTGATCGCATTCTGACTTAGCTAGCTGGTTTAGCTGAATATGTCCGAATTGCTTTTCACATTAGACTCCCGACCGCTCCTTCAGTTCGTAACTAGACTCATCTGCAGACACATCATCATATAGATTGATAATAAGTTGCGAGCACCATAACTTTATAATTCTTTGTAATAAATAAATATCGTTGCAATTCAATATACCACCGAGTTGTGTTGGTTCTTATTTAAACAATACAGTTATTGCAATTCAAACGAGTAAAGTTCCAACATAGCATACATATTCAAAATATCTGCGCAACGCAAAATGCAGAAGATTAGTTTTGTCGCATGTAAATGTATCGACTTTTCGTTGAGTTTAACATTTTAAAAATTCAGAGCGAGAGAGAGCATTTACGTATAAACACAACACTAACACTGTAAAAAGAAATGTTTATTCTTGTTCCTATTTTTTAAACACTTAAAGATGTTTTAGTTTTAAACTTTTTCAATAGACGAAACACTACGTGTTTGGATTTAAAATGCATAGTGTTTTAAATCCAAACACGTAGTGTTTCGTCTGTTTAAAAAGTTTAAAACTAAAACATCTTTAAGTGTTTAAAAAATAGAGTCAAGAATAAAAAAAAAACATTTTAATATCTTAAAATTAAACACTTCTTTTTTCAGTGAATACATGTACATGACATGGGATAAGCACTATTTCTTTTCTAAAAATAGGCGAATAACACGTATCCTTTGAAACGCTGTCGAGAGAAACGCAAATAGAATAGAATGAATAAAAAATGAGTTTAGACTCTGATGAATAATATCAGCAAATTTAATAAAAGCTTTTAAGAGCCAACACAAGTTATACGTGTGTATACGAATATGCTTTATTAAATTAACACGTAAACATATAATATTATTACGCAAACATATAAACGTTTCGATCCTATTTTTGGATCCTCTTCACTATAATGAATTCTTAACCTACGGTATTCGCTAAAAATTATCTGATGTAAATTACTTCAAAATTAAAGTGAGTTACTAGTACTTAGTAATATGGTCATACGCTAAAATTTATCAAATTCGAATGTTGCGTCCACATTCTAAATTGGTATTTAGTGTACGTATTTGGTGTATTGGTATTTAGAATACGTGGACAGAATGTAGACGCCACATTCGAATTTGACAAATTTTAGCGTATGATTATATTAACTCACTTTAATTTCGACGTAATTTAAATCAGATGATTTTTAACGAATACCGTAGGTTAAGAATTCATTATAGTGAAGAGGACCCAAAAATAGGATCGAAACATTTATAAGTTTGCGTAATAATATTATATGTTTGCGTATTAATTTACTAAAGCATATTCGTATATACACGTATATAACCTGATGTGTTGGCTCTTAAAAGCTTTCATTAAATTTACAGAATAAAATAAATTACAAAGAACTATTAACAAAAAATTTTTAATGTAAAACTTATATTTAACACATCTAATTCTTTTTATATATTATATTTCATTTTATCACGAAATGTGCAACAGAACTGATTGAAAAATTTTCAATGATGCTGCCTAACCGATATCGCCGGAAATGGGCGCGTCCCTGCACTATCCTGAAATCTATCCACGCAAAGGGGATGCCTCTGTGGTGTATAGTTACTGCACCCATTCTTGCTGCACTTGATGCACAGACGAGTTTCTGGAAAGTTGGACAGGAGCGGCTAGTTGCACGTACGGGCACGCAATCGAGCGGGAGATTTTTGCACGCGATCGCGCGCCCCGCTGGCTGAATTCCCGAACGACGGCCATCCCAAGCCCGAGGGAGCTAGTACGTGCGTTAACACGATCGTAACCATCGGCCGTCGCGAATAAAAGTGTATTAAACTTAATGAAATCGTATCTGCCAGAATCGTAGGGATATTGCCGGCCACTGATAGCTGATATCGTTAACGTTGAATCGTAACGAGATGAGGCTTGTTTCGGGGATAAAAATTGATGAGAAAAAACCAACTGGAAATTCAGAGTTTCAAATAAAGTCGATCTGAAGCGAATATTAATTTATCGGTACTTGAAGCTAATAATTTTTGAGTGCTAATAACACTAGTCTATAAAAAAATGTTTTTTAACCTTCTGAGGACCGGCATTTTTGATCGACTTTTTTATTTTAAGAGCTAGAACTTTTTTGTCAATATCATGGGGTTGAGTGACGAAAAAAGTGGCGCCACTGTCGAGTTCCTAAAGGGGCTTCCGGTTCTCCAGAGGTTAATTACTTTGGACCAAACATGCAAGGTGTTTTTTTTTAGATCTTTGAATGTTGAAAACGACGCCGCAAGCTTTTACCAGCACGTCAGCTTTCCGAAATACCAAATTGAGGTAAAAAATGATTCTTTCTGTGACATTTGACTTTTTTTTAAAGGTTAACTTTATGCTGATGCAATTTGGCTCGCGACGTCGGTTTCAGTATTAAAAAATCTATTTAAAAAAAAATCCTTATCAGATTCAAAGTAATTTTTTGTCGTAAACTAGTGTAACTTTCGTAAGATTTTTTCGTAAGATTTCTGTAAGACCTTTTTATTCAATTTATTCTTATTTCATTGCGTAAACGATAGGGGAGAGTTGCCGAATGCGTACTGGTCGCCTAAATTGTACCTCATCAATATTTTATATTATTAGTTAACATAAGCAATATTTAGTAATGATAATACAAAATATATAAGAAATGAGTAATATAGGCAAAAATATAATAGCCTACATCTTGTTTTATAGATGTTAGCGGCGTTTTAAAAAAATCAGGTACATCTGATATTAATTTTTAATCAACTTATGTAGCTGATAAGAACGCGATCGTCCAATTTTATTATAAATTTTTGAATTTTTATAAAAGAAGATTTATTGTAGAGTATAAGTAGAGTATTTTACATTCACTGTATATATATATATTTGCAATCATTGTAAAGATTAAATCGATATTTTTACAAAATTCATCAAATTTTCTAAATCGTACCATCAAAAGATAAGACTGATAACTGACAATAATAAAACTAATAATTGATATCAATATAAATATCAAGTGCAAAAATATATTTAAACAAATTTTTTTTGTGTCATTTGTTTTTTTTTATTATTGTTATTTATAATAATTATAAAATATTTAATTTTCTTCAATAAATTATTAAAATTAGATATTAATTAATTATTAGAATAAATTATTTGTTATTGGTGGAATGTTAAACATGTAATAATAAGCGTCCAAAACCTCACGCTACAATTTCTAATGTTCATTTGCATATAACACAGTGCCAAATGGAAAATATAATAAAAAATAGGTTAAGTGGTACTCGATAACTTTCCCCTATATAATTTATAGCAGGGTTGTTAACGTTACCGTTACTTTAACACATAACTTTTTAACACGTAACTGTAACACATTACTTTTTAAGTAATGTGTTACAGTTACCGTTACTTGCGATAAAAAGTAATACGTAACTCGTTACTCGTTACCGATTGTAAAAGAAACGCGTTATCGTTACTTAAAAGTAACGAAAAAAACTGTTATTTTTTTCGTTACTTTTCAAAAAATGATTATATTTATATAAATATACCTACATAAGAATAAATCGTTTTTTAATTTATAGTTTTGTTTTATTTTATATTTTATTAGTTTAATTTTATTTTTTACTTTATGAGTTCTTTATTTGGTTTTGATACTTTTGATACATATCAATTTACATTAGAAACAGCAGAATATTTTTTAACATTATGATGGATTTATTTCCCTGAATCTTGAATTTTTTGTTCATAACAATTGTTGTTCAAAATATTCGTCTGTTAGGCGATGTCGAAGATTCGATAAAACAAGTCCATCAATATTAAAAAGTCTTTTTTTAAAATTATATTCATCCTGGATGCATCTTTGACGCATGTGAACATAGTACAAAACTTACGTGATGGAAAAATGCGGAATCTGATTGATTGCTTCAATGACGCATTCTCTATTCCGTAGTCCTTTTCCGCACCATGTGATTTGTATATCAATGGAATAACGAGAAAAATAACGTAAAATTTCGTTACTCATTACTGAAAATTGTAACTTAGTTACTGTTACTCGCTACACTGAAAAAAATGCATGTAATTTTACATGGAAATTACATGTATATAACTGGAAAATTATCTAAATATATTACATAAATATGCTTGAAAATTTACTGGAAATTGTAAATTTCCAATCATATTCAGGTAATTTTCCAGTCATGAACATGTAATTTCTATGTAAAATTACATGCATTTTTTTTAGTGTAGTAAAAGCATTCGTTACTAAAAAAAGTAATGAAATCAGTAACTTCGTTACTTTTTTATGTAACATTAACAACTCTGATTTATAATAATTAATAGATGTTTTTGAACAAAATCATTTGTTAAAATCTTTTAAAAATAAAACGTCTTTTCCGATACCGATCGATTGCTTTCAGCAATTTGTTTCACACAATATTTAAAAGTATAATTCAAGACAAAAACAATATAGAAAGTAATAAAATTTATGTTTTAAATGTTTTAAAATAAAACTTTTAAATTTTACATTTTATTAATTTTACACATTGATTTTGTCAGCAATTTTGTAATAAATTCTGCTTCTAAATGTTGCTAAAAGTTGTCGATCGGTATCGGAAATACTTCGTTTGACCGCGAGGCTTAATTATCTCGCTATTTACTGTAGGAAATTGAACAGTTATAAGCAGTTAGAGCGGACGCAATACACGCGAGTAAATGTAACGCAGAGTCGATATTTCTCAATATATAAGTGTATATATAATGAGATATGTTTGCTATACACGCTATATACGGCGTTTATTTACTTTGTTATCGGTCTAATCGTCTCGCATTAGTTTTGCTCGTTTGCTTTCCACGTTAAACCAGGTTTTAATTAGACCACAAATTGAATTTCCGCCGAGCGAAGTCAATTGCAAATTATACGCTAGATAAAGTCATCGCTACGTATCGACACTTTTCCAGAGTATAATTTGTATCTGATATAAATCAGGTGTATCTGCATACAAACATTAAAACCAGATAGTTTCAAGTAACAATAAAGTACAGAATGAGTAATTAGGAAGTAAATTATCATATCTGTAGAAATGCGTTGAAATCTGTCTTTCGAAATGCCCGTATATTTTTTTCCTGAACCGGACAAGTCGATTTCTGAAAGTGGTTGCTGACCAGATATGCGCGGTTATATACGAGCAAGTGATCGATAAGAGGGTGCTTCTCGTGATAAGAACGAACCAGTTCTGTGCTACCAATTGCTCCTTCGTCTTTAAATTGCAACCAACGAAAAGGATCAAAGGCTCTGCTCTCGTTCGCCCAGCAAGCAACTTTACTGGCCTGTTTTTGCCCCAGATATCTTATTTCGCCTGTCTATATATATATATCTTTCTCTCTCTCTCTCTCTCTCACTCTCATTCCTAAGGACATTTATCAAAAAGATTTGAATGAAAGCTATACATTTAAATAATATACAGAAATTGCCTGCATTTCAACAAATACGTATTTAATATGTCCGTTATGTCGAGCGTACAAAAACCAATTTATTAGATGATGCGCTTCACGTTACTTATTCATTCGCAGTAAGCCGTGCGTTTAATCGCGTGTCGTATCGGTAGCGCAGAACGAAATACCGCATTAATTAAAGTGTGCCGTAGTAATTAGCCGGTAGTAATTACCTGTCGGTGTGTCTCGCAACCCGAAACTGCCGATCCTTTCTCGAGTTTTCGTAATAGGAACACGCGTGCAATGAGGGCTGACAGGCGAACGACACTATAGTAATTAACTACATTTTTGCGTTTTGTGTTGCAGTCGAATTCTGCAGATACCTGGAAAGAGAAAGTATAGACACGACAATGTCATTTAATGAGAACATTTATAAATTTCTCAATATGCAATAATATGTTGAATTATATCTGCTATCAGATAATAATAGTCAATAAATTCTAACCGTTAAAAAGAGAATAGTACATCTCAAGCAGCTTTAAAACTTCGTTCGTTCAAGAGACGAGTTAAACGGATGAATCTTCATTCTTCTAGGATGATGGCTCTCGATACTTGTATACTGAACCAAAATTATACGTAAATACAATAAAATATTCATTGAATTATGAAAAAATAATGAAAATTGGTCCAATGAATTTTCATAATATGATTTAGATTATAAAACTATTACTAGAATTCATTGCAAGAATGAATATATAGTTGTATAAATGAATCCAGTTATTGTATCAATGAATTAACTACATTAAGTCGGACATTAAGTCGAACATTGATTAACGATCATTCATTGGACCAAAAATAAACAAAAAATTTTTTTCAGTGTATGTCTTTCGTATTAATTGCGCCTACATTTTTTCATTTTTTCCCTATCTCGTCGTAAGATCGGCTTCTTCTTGAACGCGCGACAAATCGCGAGTCGGTGATTTATCGGTATTGCCGGACCACTCGAACGTTCAGGATCGCACCAGCGGTAAATTAAGCGTTTCCACAGAGCTGCAGCCCGTAAATGGGTGACACTCGATTTGCTCGCGTGGCTTTTAGAGCACAGCCGGAGGTACGATCGAAGATACGACCCAAGATTCGGTCGAGAATGTGTGCCGTTGTATCTATCGAAGAAGCATGGTGCTTTACGTGGGAGGATAAATGGTATAATGATGGGGTTCCTTTAGGCTAGCTCGAATAGATTATTGATCAGAAAATCGATAGTCTTGTGAACCATTTCCTAATTGTAATACCTAGAAACATTTATCTTGAGAAAATGGGCGTTAAACAGAAATATTCATTCAATGCATTTCAATTTTGTGAATGGATATGAATGTAAAATTATGAAATATATGTATATATATATACACATATATATATATAGATTTACAAGTATAAATTTATTTCAATTATTAAAAATTAAATATTCTAATCAATATTATCTTTGCATATCTTGCAATATGCAAACTGCAGCAAAACATCGTTCTTTAGTAAATTTCAAATAAACTTTAATACAATCTTATAAATAAAGATTTAATTAAAACTCTATTTAATATTGAAATTTGTAGGTATAAATGAGACAAAAGATGATGTCCAACTATTTTTGTTGCACAAATATCGTTGTGAAATTCATCAGAGAATACGATCTTAAGTTTTGAAGGCAAACCTCACGAAACATGCTGTACCGTGACTTTATATCGCGTTCAACTTATCTTTTATTATGAAACAAGGATAAATAACTTCTTTCAAGGCAGTTTCCTACGATATTTCTTCTACCGCCGTGCAATTTATCCCACAGGCAACAACCAGACGGCTATAGAGAATCGCTTGTACAAATCTGAGACGTGGTTTACCACATGAGTTTACTCGGTGGGCTCTAGTCGTTGTTGCAAGAATACGTACCGAGTGTGGCGCCTAGCATTAAACCGACCACGCGCATAACATTAATCCGCATTACGCTGTTTTACGCGATCCCCGACGCTTACCGGGAATAATGCGGGATTACGTTGTAAATAATTCCGCATTGTTACGCGAATCATGGGCGCAAGAGTGGAAGATCGCTTTCAACGCATTTTTATCGATATAGTCTAAATGACCACAAATATCTCAAGCTCATTGCATTCTCTGGCTTGTTTAAATACGCAAAGAATGTATGTGTAATACAAAAGCTCTTTCAGTTAAAAGCTGCAAGTATCGCGCGCGCAGAAGAAAATGTAAATATACTTTATAACGCATACACCGAAGAAAATGTAAATATACTTTATAACACATACACTGTTAAATTTATAATGTCAAATTATACTTGATTAATTATTTGAGTTATTTTTAATTATTTCTATAGATCACCACTGTGCTCCTATTCAATATGTCATTAATTTAACTAACACAATGAAGTTAAATATTTGAGTTAATAATTTAACTCAAGATATTAGATTTGACTCAAATTTTAGTTTTAATATTTACTAAGTGCATACGTTAATATGAACATTGTTTACTTTGAAACTAACCAGAGAAATGGATTAATTTACATTTTAATACATACGGAGTTAAAGATAACAAAATGTTATTTAATTCAGGGGATTATATTATCAACGTTATTTTAATATATCTAATAATGCACCTTACATAATGTTTTAAATATTCCTATATTGCATTTTAAAACAGTCTTATTAACATTTTTCTTTATATTTTTTTTCAACTTTTATAAATCACATTTTAAGTAGCTAATCGGTATCTTCGTTCATTGAACGAACGATAACTGCAGTTTATTTTGTGTAATTACAATGTCAAATAATTTTCTTAATCTTTTTCTTCCTCACCCTTTTGAATCCTTTCGAATTCTTCCTGGTAAGGTGAGTGACGGTGGTCGCTATTATTTCCTTTGAATCACAACAAACATAGTGCGAGACTTAAATACGTATACGAGTTTTAATACTAAGATAAATCTGTTTTCGTGACGATACCATTGTACCCATTTAAATGGATTCCCACGGTGCGGGCGGCTTTAGAACGGGACAAGGAATACGGTGAGTAGCGGAAGACGGTACAATCTAGGTGGAAACGGTTGGAGTTTCCCTAGTTTCGATGTTTGCCTTCGCGAATGTTATAGCGAGTTGCGCGTTGCGCTCAAATATTTATCGGACACGCCTTACATACCCAAACTAAAATTCCGGATTCCGGCAGTTACGACGTTATTAATGGCTCTCTACGAAATACTCGTAAATTTCTCGGGAATTTAACGCCGATTCTCCTTTACTATAAGGCTCGGCATCATTGTTTATATCATACCGATCGTCCTACTTTTCCTTGGTTTATAATCGGAGATTCTCTGTATTGAAAAATAGATATCCATCTTGTTTCGTCGAATCATGAATCTGAATGTAAGACCGGTATAAGGTCGGTACCTTCCTACGCATAATTAATAAAATATACGTTGTTCGTAATACCTATCTAGTACTCTGCGCTTTCGCCGTTCCTTCATCGATCCTGTTACGTCGAGAACGATATACGAGCCTCTTATAAAGGATCGAAGTCCTGGTCCTATCTACGTATAATGCTACGTACAAAATTTACAAAGCAGCTTGTTAAGCTTGCTTTGTAGAACTTTTAGCATTCCTATAATGTATACCTGTAATATGTAACAAAAAATTCATTCAGTGCAAACAAATTTTATAAGTTTTTAAAATTTGTAACGAGAAAAATGTAATAATAATAATTATGCGTGATTTAAGATTTACAACTAATTAATATGATATATAATTAATATGATATGGAAATAACGGTTTTGCTAAAGTAACTAAAAATTTAGCTACTTTGTTAGATATCAAAGATAATTCTTTGAGTTAAACAACATTTTGTTAGTTTTAGCTTTGCATGTATGTAAATCAATCCATTTCTGTGGTAGTTATAAAATAAACGTTGTCCATATTAACGTTTATTTGCATTTAGTCCATATTTGCATTTAGTAAATAATAATCTAAATTTGAGTCACAAATTTAATATATTTTCTTGAGTTATTAGGTTGATGTAAATAAAATGACGTTTTTCTGTATTACTACTAAGAACAGCCGTAACTTCATTAAAAAATGAACAAAACTTAAATTTAAAAAAGGATTTTAAAGCTTGAAAACTTTACTTTCAAAAACTTACTATATTTTTGAATTTGATAATTTTTACTTGTAGAAAACTACCAGCTAAAAAAAATAAAAAATTTTCTTCTCTTTGTAGGTCTGTTTCGTGCCGAAGAAATTAAAAAAATTTTTTACTATTTATCGTGAAAGCTTGAAATTTTCCCTACATGATCCAACAAAGTTATTTTTAGATTTGTGTGTAGCTAAATTTCTAGATGTTTCAAAATTATTTCTTTCGTATAATAATTGTAATATATTATACATTTACAATCTTTTGTTTATCATTGTATCTTGTCGAATTGTAAGTATATTAAATCTTTATTTCAAGTAGAGCTTTGTTTTTCTCGTACTTCATACAGGTGTATGAAAAAATAAAAAACATTCGTTGCACATCTAACAGAGGAAGTTGGTATTTTTACGTGCAATATAACTATCTTTAGATTCAATATAACTCTCTATCTTTAATTAGCGAATGATAATATGCATTATTATTATTATTTGTATACGTTGCGAAAGATATTAAATATGATACAAAAGTACATGATTTTTCGCATCAAGCACATTTTAACATTGTAACATTTCACGACGCGCTTTAAACTGAAGTGTTTTAAAGGTCCTGAATGGTACGGTCTCTGTTGCAAACGTACGAGGCTTTACGCTCCGCTTGAATATTCCCGAGTGTTCCCGCAGAGTATACGCCGACGTAAAAGCATCGAAGACGAAACGACGCGGGTTAAGCTCGTCTTTTCCCCTTGCAAATGAAAAGTCGCTCTTCCAAAAACGAGGTTGTAACCGCGAATCCACGGGTTCTCCGTCGGTGGTTTGCACTGACGAATCGAAAGGGGAACCCTTGAAAGCTTTGGCTTGCCCTTTGAGAGAACGGTTAATTTGCGAATGCTTTACTGAAATATCCTTCGTATTTATTCCAAGGAGTACGACGATCGTTTGATATAAAAAGAGCGAATGCATCATCGTGAAATAGCGTTAATCCGAGCGAAACTAATCCTTTCGACTATTTTCCATATGCTTCCCCATTTATTCTTTTATTCCTACCGTATAATATCGAAGCTACGATAAATTGATCTCGACGATTTTAATCTCGATCGACATCCCATGGAAATTGTTCCACAAGCACAAACGCTTTGTGAATGATTTTTACTCGTAAATGTACACATAAGAAAGACGAAGATCGCAAATAAGGCGCTCAGCATTTTTTCTCGAGGGAACATTTGAGAGAGCTGAACCGTCGACGTTTACCATCGTTTTTCCCTCCGTACTTCTCTCGTGACTCCACCTAAATCCATTAATAAAATGGAGCAAGTGAGGCAGAATGCGTCCGTATGCATTTGTATTTTCGTGTTCTCGTGTTCGCGCTCAAGACTAGAGGTGGTAGGTAGCAAACTGGGAGGACAGAGGGAATACGGAAGAAAAGAGGATGTAGAGGGTGTAGAGGGTGTAGTAGAGGATACGACGCGACGCAGCGAGCCGCGTAGCACGAAACGAAGCTGTACATAGTGGATTGTGTAGCTGCTCCACACGTATAGTGCTCATAGCACATCGTATATACGCACGTTACGTGCGTACCTATATATGCATTATACGCGCGGAGCAGAGCGCGATTCGCGCTATCGTGTTCTCGGTTCAGCTCGCTTCTCTCATACTCTAATATTGAAAACAATGCGATTTTACTGTCGCCAGTGCATGGCGAAATGCACGCTGTGTGGCTCTCCTTCGCGCGAGTATACTCCAGGAGGCCACTAAAAACCGTGCGTAAAACGCGGGCTCCATATTATCGTTACACGCGTATTCGCAAAGCACGGTCGAAGGAATTTTTGGCCGGGAATAATAGTGCGATACGCTGTAAGTGCGTCGTTAAGCTTAAGCGTTTTGCCCAACAATTTGCGTGCTTGTGCAGTTGAGAGTGGCCCCTTGCATCGCGCAATATTACCATAGGTACTTGTCTGTGTGTATTGTATGTGCGTTAAATTTCCGCCCAAACTAGGCGCAATTAAGCGGACGACGACGGGGTGTAAAAGAACGCGTCCCTTTAATATTTTATCCGCTTTAATATTCAATGTGTACGTCTGCGCATATAACGGTTCCCGAGCTTATTATCCGAACGCATTATCCGAAATGAAAGAAGAAAATAATTATGGAAAAATATGGAAATATAAAAACAATATATCTATTTTCGCGCAAGACATTTTCTATACCGACCGATCCTTTTTTGACTTTTCCTCATTATATACATTACCTATTTGAATTACAAATCATACGGTTGTATAATTACTGATTCGTTGGATACCATTGAGAGCGACGCAGAAATGACATGCAGAAATGCGCATACACATGGAGCAATTTTGGCTGATTTTACGAAATTTACGAAATTTCACGAAATCTGATCTGATTGCACGGAACGAAAATACCGTTGATTGAAAACAATCGATATATTTTTAACGTGATGTGAATCTTACAAAGTTGCTGAGAACACAGTTACCTACTTCGAATTTTATTTTCATGAAAAAAACTGAAACCACTAAAATTACATTGGTTAATCTTGAAGCAAATTTTAGAAGTGAAGTCTATCTGCAGGCTATCTACGCGATATCCGCCACGACGATCAACCCTATAAATTCCTCAAAGTATTCAACGATGCTTGAAATCTCCTTGGTAAACGACGTCCGCTCGCTCGGATCGAGCAACACGGTCTCTGTCTGCCCGATTTGGTTTAACCTCGATCGAGTAGATAAGATTGAAATATGACGTCGATAATACCGATATCGCGTTACATGCTTCGACGCTACGGTTGGGTATATCGAGTAACTCCGAAGCTGGCGATGGATGCAAACCATTAGACTAAAGACACTACCTCCTCGAAATCGGATATGAACAGATCGTTTCGCGATCCGTGATTCGTGAACGTTGGAAATTAATCTAAAATTGAACGAAAATGTACACGGAAGAAAAAGATTTTGCTGAAATACACTGTTAAATTTATAATGTCAAATTATAATCAACTTGAGATATTTTTAATAATTTCTAGTAGATCGCTAATGTTCCTCAATGTATCGTTAATTTAATTTAAGTAAAATAATGAAGTTAAAGAATTTAAGGACGTACTGGCGCTAACGTTCTAACATTGGCAATATCTCGAAAATTTAATAAATTGGTTCTATTTATTATCTGAAGACATATGTAAAACTTGAAGTCGGTTCTCTATCTAGTTCACGAGTTTTTTATCCAATTTAATTTTGCATGAGTCTTATGGCATATCCCTGAAGCCGTTTAGAACACGTTTATATAGACTTTTTTACTTGAAATAAACCAAAGAATCGTTCTGTCGAGTATGGCAACATACTTAACTAACACCCACTATAGTACATGATTACATATGGAATAACAATGTAATGAAAACCCTAATGGCTTAAAGAGAGACTTGTAGAACGTCTTTTATATTAACTGGAAAAATTCAGGCAACTTAATTTAGCGTTCATACGTCTTTAGTTGTGTATACTCCACCGCGGAAATTTAACGCGCATATTTGTAACAAAGAGCGCCATGCGCCGTTCTTCTGTTGGATACAAAAAGGCATTACTGCAGTGTTTCGACCAGACGCTCGCTATGCGAAACAAAGGCATTCGTTACATGGACTGCACTGACGACCGCACGTGGTAATTTTTCTTCCGCTGATCGGCGGACGTTTAATGATTAAAAGACCATTTCGTGGCACGAGAAGTTTTCCTAATGAAGGTGCATAGGATGACTCGCAGTATCAGCTATTGCTGCCATCGTTGCGATCTCGCCTACACCGAGAACGTAATTATTCCATTTACGTTAATAATATTGAGCAAGGAATAATGAAATTATTATCGATTGCTTGCGTTTATATAATGTTAGTCTACGGTAATTAATTATTATCAGCGAGAGTGGTATATGTATATCGCGTATTATTAGGAATGACGCAATAAGAGTGTAAAAATCCATCGCCGATTGGACAGATTCGTGTTAAATATTAGTATGTGAATTGGAGTATGTGCATTTACGCGAAATTGAGCACTCAATGTATGGATAAAATTGTCAAATTTGTTATTTAATTTTATCTGCTATCGGATTGTGGCAAATCGGTAATCTGACCGGGTATTATAGGGGTTAATAACGGCATATACATACATATATGTACGTACATATATTGATTTAGGTCACCTAGCTGCAATGGTTATGTTGTTTAGCTTGTGCACTTATCTGAATTACACGTCATTAAACCCAAACTTTTATGTCTGCTGACGCTAGTTGAAAAGCATTATCAGTATATAGGATGACGAAATGAAACTATCTTAATATCTTGAAATCTTTATTTCATGCATTTTATATGAGCTATACTTTTTATTGGGGACTCTTTGATGTCTATCATTTTTATTGACTTGAAAAGAACTAATAAAATACGTTTCAAATGGATAATAAATTCATACAATATTTCTACTAAGTTCTATCATTTTATTTTCTTCTTTGATTGACTTCTTCTTGATCTAAATTTCTGCAGTTTCGAGCAAGCGATAATTCGCGACGATAATGTACATCCGGCATGCGCGAAATTTAGGTGCAAGGAAATCCGGTTCGTCAATAACCATCGCGTAATCGCGATAACGCAGTAGCAAATGGTGATGACGCTTCCCGTGGCCGTTAATTCGTCGAGCACGACTGTAAAGCGCTTTCGCTTTAGCGTACTCGTTAAAATGCGCTCAATCTGCGTCCTCTCGTCGGGCCGACGGCAGACGGCGGTGACGGCGCCGGCACGTACCGAGATGGGCGAAACTAATTTCCGCTCGGAGATGAAACAGCCACCATCGTTTAATTCGTGCCTTAGTGTCAATGGGGCCATTAACGCTTCATCGGGGTGTGGATATTTTGCGCGTCGTCCATTCGAGAAGAACGTCCCATCGTATACCCGAGGAGAGAGATCCGTTTTTAACGGATTCATTTCATTTTATAACGCGCGGTAGCACGTCGCATCGCGAGCTTTGCATTTTGATACCGTGATGCTCCGTTCGCGTCGAATGTGCCTCGTTATTCTGCCGGTTAATGATTTACGGTGTAAAACGTGGCTTCGGAATTCGAACACGTCCGCACGCAGCACCGGTTCTGCAGTCCCTGTCAACTTGGCAGTTAAATTACTTGATGCGTAATCACGAAATCACTAATTTCAATTAATTTTTTGTCAAACTTTTAATTGAATCTGCCACTACTGAATCTATTATTTACAATTTGTGCAATTATAGCAACTTACTGATCGTCGTTAATATTATTGACTGATTGTTAATTGATTGTCCTAATCTTTATTTGCCATTGCTGTTATTTACCACGTGATTTACTTATTTTTGGAATTAATGCAAATCAAACATTGTTACAGAAAATATCTTTATATTTTAATATATGTCGCGTAAAAAATTTAATCTAGTACCTATTATAATTTTAACAATTACACCAATCTGCGATAAAATATTAGATTTAATAATTTTATCTTTTGGAATGTATTTTTATCTGTTAAACACAAATCTGTTTTTAAAATTTGGCTATTATGTCACAATTTCGCGACAAAAAGACAAAAATGACAATTTTAAGAATTTTTATGACGTTGCAGCATTGGCAGCAATTTTTTTTTAAATTTTGTTAATGCCACGCGAAGGTATCTGTAGAGTATTTTATTCACTCCAGTATCTTATCTCTTTTTAATCGCTGATTACTTGTGGAGCTTAATCAGATTGATTGATTAATTATGTATCTCAAAGATGGCGTTAGTCTTAAGATTTTATTTCTATTACCATTATAACTCTAATGAGTCATATCAGTCAGATGTTGTGGAATTCATTAATTTAGTGTTGCAAGGGCATTCGTAGAGTCAAGACATATATCATGTACGTCAAGTATTGTAATTCAGTTCGAAAGCAATAAAGTATCATAATCGGTGAATCTCATCAGAGTTTCAATAATCACATGTGTTCAATAATCATACAATAAAGCAAGGAGTCGCTCGACTTCAGCAATAAATAGCAATTAAACGAAACATTCAACAGTATCAACTTTTAGTTTTAAAATGCATTTTGTTTCGGTCTGATTTTTTGTTCATTCAGGCAATGAACAAAAATTCAAAGTATAAATTCGCAGACTGGTGTTATTAATAGAATCAATCAATTTATTTCGATAAAAGGTCTCTCGTGTTTTGAAATACATCGAAGATATCATGTTTTAGTGAGAGCAAACAGAAGCATCGCTCGTGCCATGCGAGAAAGTGCACGGCAACCGTCGACCGAAAGCGCAGCTTTTCCTGGCTGGCACACCGCATAAATGATACATAAACACTGGCATCGCGTAAGGGTGTACATAAGCGGCGTGAAGCGTGAAGGCAGCCTTCGCCATACGTAACGAAGAGGTGGCCTCCTCCGGTGCTGGGCAAACAAATGCAGAAATTGGAGCCTGGTACTTTGCCGTCGTCGCCACCGCCCGCCACCGCCGCAGCCGCCGTCGCAGCCGCTATCCCTCCAAGTGTTGCAAGCTCCACGGTCAATAAACACCGACGCCTCTTCCCTTTCTTTCTCCGTATCATTCTCCTCTTTCGGAAGTCGCTGTTGCGAATGATGAATTGCCCTGAAATACACGCGCGCTTCGCGTTCTCACTGTAAATTCGCTATAAGAGGATTTAACTCGGTAATTACGTTTGTTGCGTATATTTATTCCCGAGAGATGTTTCGCTACGGTGCGTCTTGCAATGCACTTTATTTATCAGGTTATTTACAACATTATTTTCTCAAACAGAGATGCAAAAGCATTTACGTATTATACATTATCTGTGCAACGTATACAGAGAATTATCGTTAACTTTGTCTTATAATTATCTGGATTTTGATTTAAGTTGCAGTGGCATTTGTTTGTTCATTCAACTCGCTACTTTTGTTACAAGACACATTTTCATAGCGTTTGTATAAAATATCACATATCTTTTCGAGATAAATGTTGTTGTTTTTAACGTATAATGTAATGATATTTATTTAGTTTAATATGTTGCTACACTTAAATATCATTAATTACTAATTAAAGAATTAATTAAAAACGTTTTTCTGCCGCGTTATCACACGCGTGGTATTACTCGAGTCTCTCTAAATGCAAACTTTCTCAGTACACCAATATTTTTCACATTTTTTTTTTATTTATTCCTATTGAATCTCGGGAATGCGTAGTTATCATAGAGATGATATCGATGAGATAGCAGTATGCGCATAAATATAAAAAAATATACGCACTTTTTATTTTTATACACACATATGAAGCGAAGATATGAATGTTATCTGTCCACGCTTTTATATTTCTTGCTCGCACAGAGAAAAGCGATACCATGGTGACTTTAATGTTTGAATTCATATTGGCTTTTCATGGTTGTTGCGGCAGAGTATGATAAAATACATTTATATGGATGTTTCGAAATTCGCGAATTAAAATACCACAGTAAGAAAATATTTAAAAAATTAAATTAAAAAATTGTAAATTTTTATTTTGAGCAATAGTTTGCAAAATAATAAAGGTTAAACTATTGTTTGAAATAAAAATGTACACATAACTTTTTTTACTTAACTTTTCAAAAACCTTGCTAAGGCATTTTGAACTGCAAATTTCGGGATACCCTGTATATAGACTTCATAAAAAAATTTTGAACTTATTCACTTTAAATGCTTTTTCTGATGCTGACAAATAAATTAATGTTCATAAAATTCACTGCGAGCTTGCGCCCTATGATAGTAAAGGTTTCACCATTTGCAATGTTCGAATTCCCCTTGAGCATCGACGACAATTTCTGCGACATTGCTCAAATGAGTTTCCAACTGTCTTTCGCGGTTATCGTATGACAGCGAGATCGTTTCTAAAATAAAGCGGATATTGGGAAATGTCACAGAGAGATCGAATCATACTTCGCTCCGTCGATAGTTCTTCGAAATGTTCCGTTGTACTACTTTGCAACAGCATCCGAGTACTACTTCCTTACAAAGAAATCACTAACATATCTGTCGTCCTCGCATAGATCTTTTTATCAAAGCATCCTTCAATGTTCCGCTGTTATACTTTTGTGATTATTTGTTCGGCATAAAACTTTCGCTAAAGTAACAATAATAGAAAGTATTCTATTAAAGGTTCTGTTTAATCTCAAAGAAGTTCAGTTTATAAATACAGTTATAAACTTGTACACATTTAATGTGCCCAATGATTAATATACCGAGAGAAAAATTATTTGGTATTTGTAACTATAATTACATATTACTATAATTGTGATTATGACTAATACTATAGTATTACTAATAATAACTATATGTATACTTCTATTAATCAATATAATATAGTTGGGAACTGAAAATAATTATAATTATAGTTATTATAACCATAAAAATAGTTGAAATTACTATAAAAATGATTCAAATAACTATATAGTCACTTTTTATATACGTATGGAGCGTTCTCTGTCAAATCGATCACCCCTCTGTCCAAAATTCAGTTCAACCAAAAAATTTCTTTCTAGACTCAAATTGTAAGTACATGTGTCTACTTTCTTTAGCACTCTGGCCTTTTTGGAAATTCAATGACGGGCATAATGTGAAGACTACTGTTCACGAAGTACTGATTGACAATGCTTAAATCATCATTAAAATGGGCCAAGGTTCGTTCGATTTTCAGCCAAGAAAGAAAAGTGTTCAGAGATGTCAAAGGATTTGTGGGTTATCACCGTGTCGTGATCCATTGCTAATGCTAACGTTTCGTCAACCTTCATGCCTTTCACTTCATCAGGGCAAGGGTCGCACTGATACTGTCGAGATTGATATTTACGAGAAAAATGCATAAATCGCATTTTTTTCGAAATAGTACTTTCCAAAATTATTGCCATGATAATTCGTACAGTTTTAATTTGATCAGCTCAAAAGTTTAAGATATTCACATTTTTCTTCTCAATCAGTACTTCGTGAACTACAGCTGTCACTATATTAAATTTTCCAAAGAAATGTTTCAGATAAAGTTTACTTGTTTTTCCCCGTAGAAATATGTAATATTTTACAGAGGGTCCCATTTGAAACTTTGAAATTTCCCCTGTTCAAAGGGGAACGGAGGTGGATGTTTATTTACGTAGTTAGAAAGGCCCCTCGAATATATGAAACTTTTTCATGAACAACTTTTTGATAGGAAAAATATTTTTAGAGTTATTAGCTTGTAACACTTTACGTAAACCACCCTGTATACATATTCGTTGATGGAACTATATAGATACATACACAGTTATTATTACTAATACTATAGTAATCATAATCATAATTATAGCAGGCTTGCCACCGAGTCACTATTCTCACTTTTACTCACTTTTTCAGTAAAAACTCATTATTCTAACTTTCTTGAAAGCATTGAGCCGGCAGCAAGTCTGTATTATAATAATATAATATATGTAATTATAATTACAAATACCAGTTTTTCTTTCAGTGTAATATTGTATAATAATTAACAACTGTATTATTAAATGTTTAATATATGTAAGTAAAAATTAAAAGTAAGTGAATTGTTTCTCCATTTTTAAAAATTAGTATTTGTTTCTATACACTAAGAAAAATTCTGGTTAAACTAACAAAAAGACCAAACTAGAATTTCGGTGAGATCAAACAGAATTTCTGCTTATCATAACAATTTTTAAATTATTACATTATACACACAGTTTAACCAGACCATTCTTCTGTGAATATTTTAAGCCACAAAATAAATTTGTTTGTTTCGATTCCAAGCTACGTATTTCACTGTTACGATTGTCCATGTGTGCACATCGTATTCATTAAGATTCCTTGTGCATCAACGATGCGTTTCTCTCGTGACTTTCTTAAGAACTACTCGCGTTCGTTGTTTCTGCGGCGCTCTGCGGTTTCTACCTCTCTTGACAAGCTTCGTATAAGGATAACACTGGATACAATAATGGCAATTATACGGCTTGGAGTGCCGTTAATTGCCAGACGTAACTCACGACTGCCGCGATGTTCGCCGCACGCACGAAGTTCGTGAGTAGGTTGCGGAAACTTGCCTCATAATGCGCTTACATAAGGTCGTCCCAAGTCACAGCGGCGGGGGGGGGGGAGAGAAGGGGAAGAATGGGATAGAAATAAATTAATTTCTGTCAAATGAGAAACGGGGACACAAATTACGCGAAACGGTAGAGCACATTAAACGCTCGCGGAAACGGTCGAAACGAAAGGAGCTAAAAGGAGCTAGGTGAACTGCATAGTAGACGTTTGTTAACTGCGAACGATAATACGGGAATGTACGGTCTATTTGTTTGACTTTTTTGTAAACATTTGCGCGTAGACGTAATGGAAAGCAAAGAACTTTAACCGGTGCCTTGCATCATTATTGCACCACCATTAAGGATCATAACCGTCGACGAGTTTTTTTACGAAACCTTTTTTCCGAATTGTAGGATACGTTAAGTAAGAAATGTGTGTAGCTGTACCTATAATGATGTCTACAGTGGCATTTTCAGATATTTTTAGGACGTTAAGTATGTGCTATTACAATTTGCTTGTGACTAAATAATGCAATCTTTTTAGCAATCGCGATAGAAGATACGGCAAGTCTATTGCATTATTTCCTGCAATTTTACGATTTCTCCAACAAGAGCCGCATTCAGTGTAAAAGGTCTCTAAGGCGTATCGGAGAGGAAGGTTTTCACTTCCTTGATAATTTCATCGCTGCCTGTAGAACTTTCGCTCTTGGATAGTACTTTCCACTGAGGTTGTCTTTGCAAATATTCGTGAATATTCTAGGTTACTTCCTTGCAGTTGTTACGAAAGGTTTCTGTATTTACAATAAGGTTCATTGTGACATTACAAATTTATCACGTCGATTATGTACGGCGGTGCTTTCTGCGACTTTCTTTGTTAAACTTTATACACTTTAAATAAGGTAATCAGGTCCAATTTGGGTCATTTCCCAAAATGGGCCACTCGCTGTTTGTATATAATTATATGATTAATTAACAAATGATAGTAGTAATTCAGGCAGGCGATTCGTATGACTCGACTGCATGGATTCATAAATCATATTATTCATTCTGTTTGTGTAAAAACAAGAAAAACTGATCATGATTATTCTGTAAGTAAATAATTGCTTTTTATAATTATGAAAACATGGTTATTAATTTCCGTAGTTCATGTTATTGTAGCTTTACTATATATTCATACTTTACAACACTATATTTAAGGTGCGTAATACGATAAATATACATTGTTAAAAATAAAATGTTAATTTTTTAACTTAAAGACGTATAATCGGTATAATGGACTTTCTACTGAGACATGCAAAAATGTTAAAATTAATATTTTTGTACAAAAAATATATCTTTAAATTAAAATTAACATTTTATTTTTAACAGTGTAATAATAAAGATAAACTATACATTAATTCTTATGTAGTTGTCACTATTGATTTAGAAAGAGAGAAGTAGCTTGAATTATTTCTCTGTTTCTATTTCTCTTTCAAATATCGAATCGAAAAGAGATGTTTACATGATGTATGTTCAATTCTTTTTTAAAGGATGCGCAGTCCGTACACTGTAAAAAGAAATGTGTTTTATTCTTGTCCTCATTTTTAAACATTTAGGCCCGTTTTCACAATGTATGGTTACCTAAAGATTAAAGGTTACCAACAGATTTATCAATGAAATTCATTCATGAATTTCTTGGTTACCTTTAATCCTTTAGGTAACCATATATTGTGAAATCGGGCCTTAAAGATGTTTTGTCTATTGAAAAAGTTTTAAACTAAAACATCTTTAAGTGTTTAAAAAATGAAGTTAAGAATAAAACATTTTAATATCTTAAAATTAAGCACGTTTTTTTTAATGTATGTATTAGGTCTATGTTTGAATAATACTTTCTTTAAATAACATACCTTTCAATGATAATTAGACACAAAAAAGGCAAATTTTATTAATACATATTATTTCATACAACGTTTAAATTTTACTTTATAAATGACAGACAAGGTCTTTATAGTTGATAATTTTATGCCCTAAATTGTTGAAAAATATTTCCGTCAGTAAATCTCAGATTGTTTGATTCGTGTACACAGTATATTAACTATTATTTAGAAAGTTTCGTAGAAGAGCTTGCATCCTGTATTTATTTTGCTAAAATTGCGTATCCGGCCAACACGGATGTCAGTTGTAATTGTTGTTGCTTTGCGAGAATGTCACGCAAATCAAAACTCTCAAAAAATCTCAATTAATAGTGATAACAATGTATGTGTGTTTACTTGGGAATTTCGATAGATCAGTTTTTACCTAGTTTGAAAAAAACTAGGGATAGTATTTTCGATTTATTAAATCTTGCCAAAGATCCATAAAAAAAAATATATATGTCAGAATAAAAATACGTCTGACAATAATATTCTTGCAAGCTCGGTCGTATGAGAAAAAAAATTTTCAATTACACTGGGTATCCAAGTTACAAGAGCGCCGACGAGAAACTGTCAGATGTTGCGTAATGAAAAAGGAAAAAACTTTGAAAAGCTTGGCTTAACGTGGCGTAGATGAAGCGTAGTACGTTATCGCAACACACTCATTCGAGAAAAGCTTTTCCACTTAGAGAGCCATTCGTGGAATTTACGCTCGGTAAAATGTAACACTTCCTGAATCTGGACAATCCATTCTGCATCTCATTATTAAATTGAAATTTATATCGATATTACAATTGCATCTGCAGTGTAATAGATAACAATAAGATCTCTAATTCAACAAACATTTCCAAAAATATTGTATTTCAATTTTCAAAAATGTGAAAAATGTAATATTTCGGTTAGTAATATTACAAATATTATAAAAATTGTATAAATTATTATACAAAAATACAATAATTAATAATATTATTAATATTACGAATAAAATTATTACGTTTTTCATATTTTGTTGTAATTTATTCTTTAATAAAATGATCATCTGTAATAAATTCTATACATATACATTATATATTCTATAATCCGTTATTACAATTTTACAGTATTAATGTTGAATTCAAGGCTGTGATAGAAATAATTCCACACAAAGAAATGCTCTTGCCGTTTATAATTTTCATTTTTTCTGTATTGCGCTTGCGCTATTTCGTTCACGCGTAGGTATAGGCGGTAGTTGCTTATACGTAAATCATTTCTTTGCCCTTCTTTTCCGCTGTTGTTACGAGAGTAAAATCACTTTCTACCGTTCTTTTTATTGAATTCCGTACATTCGACTATACCTCCATATTTTTCTCTTCCTCACGTACAAGTTTCTTTGTTTGTGGCTTCGAGACGCGCATTTTCTTCGATATTCTTTTTCGGTGGTCTATGGCGCTAACAGTGAGTCCTATGTATGATTCGTACCAGAAATTTTTTCTCGCGAGTCATAGCCTGATTAAACAAAATCACGAATAATTTACGACCTCTTATAAAAATTTCGGGCTTGTTAAAGTTCGTGCGAGAGACTCTTCAAAAAGCAAAGACAGGAAGTTGTACTCTGAAAACAGCAATGAAATTACTGCGCACTCCGGATTATATCAACGTTCTTTAATCTGCTAGATTGGAAGATACTGAGAATGGTTGGAGTTGTACACTCATAAAAGAAAAGCTGTGCAACAACAACGGAAGTATCACAACTTGTTCCTTATTCCAATTAACCGCCACATAAATTTTACAACCTCTTAACAATGTTTTTCCGTTGCGGACAAAGAAGATATCCAGATAGCTTTCTAGTAATAGAAAATGTTACTTGAATTGTTTAGTGTAATCTTTTATCTCTTTTTATGTAATACGGAAAGAATGATTTTGCTGAAATATCTAAAAATTCACTTATAGATTTAAAAATAGTTCGTCGGACTATTAAAATAATTAAGTAGGAAACTCAAGTATGATATAAACAATGCTGCAAAAAATTTTGATGTTCTAATAATCAGCTTGAGCGTCCTACATAATTATATTTTGATAATCCAACAAAATTATTTTCGGGTCTATATCTAGCTAAATTTTTAAATACTTCAGCAAAACCATTCTTTCCATGAACTGTTTGATGTTAATATGGAAATTTCAAAATAGCATTAGTGAGCCAAAGTACGTTCATATTGGAAAAAAAAATATCTTCTTTCTTCATGATATCTCTCAAAGCGAACGAAGATTTCGAGAAAATCTTTTTTGATTCTTATAGTCTTCATACTGCAAAAATGGTTAGATTATCATGAAACGTTGCATTAGCTGCGAGATTCGCGACTGCAACTACACACAAAACATACACGGCATTCGTTGCGGCGATCGTTCGGGCTGCGTTTTATATACACTTCCGCGATAAAACTCCCTGAAGAGCCAACGGATAGTCGTCGTTATTGTCAAGGTTTTAAGTAGTACAATGGCCGAAGAATAGTTTCGCAGAGGAAGATGTGCCAAGGACCGAAGAGACTGGGGACAATTCTCAATGGCATGTGGTTTCCGCCATCACTGCGACTACGCTACAAGTCTTTTCCATCCCCTAGAAAGTCTTATTTTGTCGCGGACGGTTAAATCATGTCATGCGTGCGAGTTACAAACTCCATAATTAAAACCATTAATTGAACTAAAAGGAGAAAATAACATTGCGCCATGGCGAACTTACATTTTCCTTAGATTCTACTTGATTCTGGAACCACGCACGACCATTGTATCTATTCGCCTGCTGTGGTCGAGCTTGCGAGTCTCGACGTTACCAAGGAAATAGAATGGCTGCAATTAATCTCGCTCTGTACAATCGGACCAAGAAGGTGCGCCCTACGTTTATTACTGCAATATCTCTCGTGCTGATGACGTTCGCCAGTCGAGTGCACGTTCGTCACGTAACATATCCGCCATATACCAACGTTACTCACTCGTTGTACAGCTTGTTTTTGTAATATATTGCCGATGATTTTTTGGTCCAATTTTGATTAGCCGATAGCAATGTGAATCTAATAGAAATGACTATATTGTCCAAATGTCAATTTATATATTCATATAATCAAATATTTTTAAAATAACAGAGAGAAAGACAACTTGTGAAGTTTCTGTCAAAATTTTTTTATGAATATATTTTAATTTTTCTACACGTACACGGAAAGTATGGTTTTGTTGAAGTAACTAAAAATTTAGCTAGATGTAGATCTGAAAATAATTTTGTTGGAACGTCAGAATAATTATGTAGAACGCTCAAGCATAATGATAATGCTACAAAAAGTTTTGACATTCTAGCAACCAGTTTGAATATACTACGTAATTATTTTGATGGTCCAACAGAATTATTTTCAGAATTGTGTCTAACTAGATTTTTAGGTACTTTAATAAAATTATTCTTTTCAGATACAAATTTTATGTATTATCAAAACTATTGTACGAGTTTGTATACAACATGTGAGAAAAAGATGAGGATCATACTGCACGTAAAAATTATCACTTATATTAACACAGTTCTGTATCATTGAAGAAAAATAGTCGTTGTGTAGCTCCGGAACTTCCGTTTATTTCAATTTTGCTTCATTACATGTGTACGCGTAAGAAATACGGCTTTTCAGTTTTCGGTGAAATTTCCGGCGGAATTCGAGCGTGCGGACGGTGCAGAAACACATCGGGTAACTGCCGCTTGAGAGTTTCAAGTACTTCTGCAAGCAAGAAAGATATCTGTTCTAGCTCGCGTAGCAGGTGAAGGCGAAATAAGATCGAGGAAGGAGGCGGGGTTCGCCCAGCAACAGCTGTTAGAAAACTTTACAGACCTTTGGGGTAAATAATCTCGAAATGGCGAGGCGCCCACTGAAAAGAGAGAGAGAGACTCTCGTTTCTCAAGACTGTCGAGTTATGATAATTCTTGCAGTTCGCTTGGTCGCGTGAATGCAAGGAGAGACGATGATAGAACTATTAAGGAGTTTAGAAGTACCGGCAAATTTCATGTCATTGATACGATAGATGATAGATTTTGTAAAACGATCAAGAATACTTAAATCTTACTATATATAAAAATATTGACTGAAATTGCTTAACAAAAGTTAATAATATCTAGGACACATGTTGAATACATTGCTTTAAAAACAAAATTTAAAAAATAGGGCTCTCAAAATTAAAAATACAATAATAAAATATACGAGCATCTCTCATCCATACAGTAGGGATATGCTCATCCTCGGTCTCACGTAGAATATTTTTCCAACATATGCGGACTATATTCTGTCAAGACATTGACGAAAATTACCTTTCCAACATTTGCAGACTATATGTTATTAAGACATTGACAAAAATTATTCACAACTTGCTGAAGATGATGGTTTGTGTGAAGAAAAACCGAAACGTCCAAGAAAATTGTGTCGACACTCATGATAGATCAATATATTTTATGTGAATATCACTCGAATTTTGTTATATAATTTGCGCACCAATTTCCGCGCTGTATTAACACTCTCATTGCCCGTATATTTTATTATTGTACATTGCTTTAATTTTATATTTTGATATGCAAAAAAGTAAACAATTTTTGTCATTATAGAGAAGAAAATGTTATCAATTTACTACGATATTTCTTGTATAAATTTATTAATATTGTCGTGAAGAACTATTTTTGTCTACATTTAACAGTTATAGAGATTTTTGCGAAACAGTTTATGGAAATAAGAAGCGTGGAACAGATTTACAAAAGGTCTTTGATGCTCTCTCTCTCTCTCTCTCTCTCTCGAATGTGTTATTCTATCGTTCCAGGCATGCCAGCATAACTCACTTTTGTAGAGAAGCAATCACATACATATTTACTCGGATATATACATCTCATTCATACCTGTTACAGCTAAATTGAATATGTACACCCACCACTTCCTTTTCGCTTTGCGATCTCTCTTTCTTTCCTGTGTTATTTTATCCGTTCTTTTTATCCACTATCTGCTGCGACTTTTTTTAGCTTCGCAACCTTTCAACTCAGCGGCCTCTCGTCGACAGCGAGAAACTTCGTCTTTAGCGAAATAGACGTTGCCAATTATTATTACGAAGGCGCAATTCCAACCACCACATCCAATTATATCTCACGAAACTAATTCGCAACTTTCTTTGCTAAATTTCACGTAATAGGATTTTGAAAGCATAACTCGACTCAAACTCTCACGCTAGTCACGCGAACGAAATTTTTGCTGACAACGAAGAGCGGAAAAAATGGGACGACGTACGTTACGAAGTGATGAGAATATCCCACCATGAGATAGACGTCACTGTCCTGATTGTGTTACTGCAAAAATGATAAAAGAATTTAATTTGCATGAGTTTAAAAATAACTGAAAGCTTTCAAGCAAATTATGCGGGAGTTTTTAATGTATTAGATAATATAAATTTTGTGCAGCACTACGTCACGGTTGAAACGCAGACGAAATACAATGATGGAAGAGAAGAAAATAGTTTCAAGAAATGAAAAAAATCTCTTATTATTTACAATATACAATTTTATTTTTACATTCGTCTAATAATAATTTATTTATACATAACCATAATTATATATTTTTTTTGCCGAAATTGCTACTAATTATCATAAATTAAAAATAATTATACGTAGGGGGGGGGTAGTGAAAAATAAATTTTTATACGTATTCTATTATTATTTTAAATTATTGCTATTCAAAATACTATCCTCGCGTTGAATCCTCGCATTTGGCCACGAAGCAAGGCGATTCCTGTACGTCGTTGCATGCATCGAGCAGCTTTTGCAGGAATTTTGCGCATTCCTATTCTCAAGAGAAAACATACAAAATCTGCAAATATTCCTTGTTTTCCTTGTATCCCTTTCGATGGGTGGAATGAGTTCAAGTCAGCACGGCTATGCATAAAAGAGAACGTGCTGAAAATATATCTTCGTTGATACTGCTGCGCCTAGAAACTTTCACCCAAACGTCATTTCCTTATGCAGACGTCTCGTGCAACTCTCACGAATATTTGCAAAGCGTACAGTTCCAGTTGAGTATGCCTTCAGAATCGATCTCGTCAACGGTCGAGATACTTTTCTTACTAGAAAAGAATCTGCGTTGAAAATACTTGAGAAGAATAAACAATAGAGTAAATATTATTATTGATATTATTAAAATATTAACGATATATATGTATATATATATATTACTAATATATAAAATGTAATATGATATAACATACACAGATTAATCGACCGAATAGGATTACACACGCCAAAAAAATGTAGGGAGTGAAATTAAAGTTTAAAGTGAAAGATTAATTTGATGTAACTCTATAAACTGTAATGTAAAACTGTTAAAACTGAAAACGCATGATTATTAATCATAAAAATATTTGTTTAATATATGTCCAGAGTATAAAGCCATATTTGTTTAATATATATCCAAAGTATAAAGCCATTTAAAAAATATATGTTTTTCCCTTTACAAATTTTTACAAAAAGAAAGCCTTTTTATATACAAAAAGACATAATAATTTTTATCTAATTTTATGCGTGTAATAAGGATGTACGTGATGCAATATACGTGACGATAAGTATCACTGGTATATATAAAAAGAACAGATAAGTCATTTTTATGATATTAAGAGCGTCCTCGTTCACGCAGTACTTCCGGGTTGCGGCCGCAACGCAGAGGACATAACTCTCGATGTCAATCTCTTCGACGATCGGAAATACGTCCCGTTCTTCGTTCGTGAGACGTTCCTTCAGTAGGTACACGCGATTCCTTTCCACTGGCCAAGGCCTCGACGAAATTGACTTCAAAGGTTGAAGTGCATTACGAACTCTGTCGTACTCCGCGAGAATCCTAGGGAGCAGTAAAGGTTTTACCTTCAGTACCGGTCGTTTCTTTTTACCTCTTTCCTGCCATTAATGCCCGTCTCGCCCGATCCTTCTGGCACTCGAACTCTTAACGATTTCGACTATTTACGTCTTTCTTTACTCTTTCCTTGATATAGGAATCTTTTTTCGAATACTTAGACGAAATCGTATTTTTCTCGAATATATGTGAACATGTACATGCGATAGAACGAATAAAACGTTTTCAAGATTGATTTTTAAATAGCCATTTGAATCGTAGTCGAGATAAAAGGATCGCAAAGTACTCTTAAGTGTGAGCGGGATAATAAAAAAAATTTAACTTTCTCCGTCGCAAACTATATAATTTCCAATCAAACTTATTATGAAGAAATTGCAGAAAACTTGAGGGGAGAGTTTCCTTTCAAGAAGAAAGAAAGCTCGAGCTAAGTTAGTGCGCAAGATTTACTCTGCACGCGTCTGAGAGCAAACGAAAAAATCAGAAAAGTATTTGATAGGACGAATACCGAAAGCGAAAATATTTTCGTTCACCACTCGATCCATGAATCGGTTTCTACAGCAACTTTATTTTCTCTTTGTTCTTCCTTTTTATACTAATTGCACATGAAAATGATAATGTCAATTTATTTGATATTCTAATGCTGATTTTCTACAGCAACCTTATTTTCTTTATCTTTTCTTTTCCTTCTAATCATGCATAAAAATATATAAATGATAATATTAATCGCCGCGTTTATTTTAGATTCTAATACTGCTACAAAACTTTTTTGAAAATTTCTTAAAAAGTTAATTAGTGGCTATTGTTCGAATGAATTCCATTGTTGCTGTTGTAATAAGTTGAATGCTCTAAGGGCATATAAAAAACGAATTTTGATAGTCTGTCAAGATTTTCCGAGTTTTCTTGTTGCGAACGTGGTATCGGACTTCATTTCTCAAGGCAATCAAGCATCGAGTATAACTTTTGCGACCGAGGAAACGAGTTTTTCCGTTCGAAGACGCAATTTTCCTTTTCTCGGTATTCACTCGCGCGAGCGAAAGTCAGCGAACCTGTTTACATTTCTTGCGCCTAAATCGCAGTTCCAGATAACTTTTACTTTTACGATTTGCGGTGCGTTAACCAAGTGCACCGCTGCAGGCCTTTCACGATGCGGAAAGTTGAAGAGACCGAGCGTTTACGATCAAACTTTCGCATGAGTCTCCTCGTCGAAACTTATTCGCGATCGCGAGTAGTTATCGGCGAAGTTCGAGGCTTCATATATGAACAACTTTAATCATTTCTTAATGTTCGCGTATGCAACGAAGGATTATCTTCGAGGTGCATCGAGGTTTAATACTACTGAGTGCTAATCGCCCGCGATCTCTTGAATTTATAATCATCATATTATATAAGCGGTCAAATATATAGACATTGTATGAATTTTGTTATAAATAATGATCTTCCGTAATATTTTACACAAATGGAAATAATCCCATTAATGAAAATTGACGGTTTTATAATTTAGTTAAAAAGTTACGTAGAATTTCTATTTTAATTTTTAAGATGTATATTTTAACGCAGCGTATAAGCTATTTATAACTTATAAATTGAACCGTAATATCAAGTAGTAAAGCGTTACGCTCTTGGAAAATGACTTAGTACCTTTAATAGTGTTGCGTTCTCCGAACAAGTTAATATCGCGAGCAAATTTAATATTGCCAGCTGTTACAGAAGAGCACTGCGAAACCAACTTTAAACTTAGACAATACTCCGGTACAAGCAGCTTATCCATGACCTCTCAATCAAGTAGTATCTAATATATAAAGAGTACACGTAATAAAGAGTAAAGTGTAATATCTATTTAAGCGATAGCTTCACGGGCAATTTATGTGTCCTATTTACATAAAATATCAATAAATTGCGGATTAAAAGTTAACGGAAAAGAACAACCTTGATACTTTCCAAAGGTATTAAATCATTTTTACAGCAAAGTTAGTGATGACGATAAAAATGGCTGCGCTGAAATTTCCACGAGACTACGAAAAGATCGCGCCAACGAAGACGTTGACGAAGTTACGACGATAAATTCGTGACTCGTGAAATTTCACGATCAATTTCGAGTCCGTAGTACCTCTGTTTTCTGCCGCATAGACCGAAGACGATGTCGCAAATTAAAGATGGCAGCCATTCGAGGAATATCACCAAAATCCAGTACAGCGGCTCAATGGACGTCATTCCGCGAATTCCAAAGGTTGGATAGGGAAACTTCGAGCTGGCCCGTCGACTCTTTTTAATCAGATCATCCCACGTGCAGCCCAGCAGTGGCGCATTATAGACGACCGGTTTTATAGCGTTAATCCTGCGTGAAAACGAGAAAAATATGAGAAAAAAAAAGCACATACCTACAAGTGTTCCACATCTTATGATAATTTATTGCATTCATTCTTTGCATCATGCTATAATTAATTATTTCACGGCGCATTTTATTTTATTCTAAATCATGTTCTATTTAATACGTAATTTATATACGAATTATATGCATGTATGCATCTGTATTAATAAATTATGTGAATTTTATTATAATTTTATTATTAATTTTATATTTAATTTATTTAATTATAATTATACATATAATTAAAGTTTCATTTTTCATTATAATGTATTTTGTTATAATTAAATAACGAAAGAATGTGTACCATGTTGCAAAATTAAATGTTAACTTTTTTGTACATGCAAGATAAAATAATTTATTGTTAGAGAAATTTTTATAATGCGGGTAACAGAGGTTACAACTTTTTTGTGAAAACTAAAGTAGATTTACTTTTAAAACTGTCAATAATTAATAGTATTTCTGACTAGTAATTCCTCTTAAATACGAGAATAATCGGTAAAAGTGGACGGAGAAGGCATGAGAGGCAGATATAGCGTACTTTGCTTCTTGCAAGGCGAATGCAATCAACTTATTCGCAGTTCAGTCGTTCGGAAATACTTCAGAGCGAAGCGAAAAGATGCTTCTGGTTGAAACTAGAATCAAACGTAAGCTCTCCGGGTTTTCTAGGAAAAGCCTGGAAAAGCCTAGCTATAAGTTTTATTCGATTGGTTCGTTGTTGGCTGACTTAAATAAAGATTGCGCTTTAAAAAGTCCGACTTGATTCTCGTTATGCGTATCTTCTAATTAAAACCTTAAAGCGAATAGAAAATAAAGTTTGATAAGAGATATCATTAAAAGGAATTTACATCATTTCTTTCTCGGTTTAATACGAACGCCTTCATTGTAATATTTTTCTAGATCTGAAATTCATTTTTACACTCCGCGCAAACCACTTTCCTAGTTGACGTGCTCTACATGTGTAAATCAATGTATCATCTATATATCTTTAATTACTTTGTTTGATAAACCGATTTGATGCAACTTAATTATTCCTGCCAAGCGCAAAGAACACAATTTAACTATTGATTTCAATTACCGTCTCGCACACAATTTCCGATAATCGCTTTCCTCATTAGATAAAAATTGCACAACCGTCGTACTCCATACAAGAATCAAAAACATAACTCACATAAAAAAATATCTTTTTTCGAAAATTAATGAGAAATACAAAGCTTTTAGCTGGTATTGTTTAAAACTTAACGGTACTTTTGCGATCATTAATTTAAATAAAAACGCTGTTTCTTTTAATATCACGCGATTTTAACGCAATGCCGCGTTGTAATCATGTACTGTACGTATTAAATTAATCCCATGTTAACAGCAGCGAGAATTAATGAACAACTAGCCATGGAAATTGAAATGAGTAATTTTAAAATATTAGGTAACGTTACAAGTATTTTGCAAACTGATATTGAAATGAAAGAATAAAAAAATGATTGGTACCTACAATAAGTACATTTTATATTTTTAATATGGGGATTAAAATTAGTCGTTAAAATTTTTTTTATTTAGCACGATGTTATTTCAAAGAAATGACAGTTTTTGTTCTATCGATACAATGAATGCCACAATTTACAATACGACAGTTGTATTACACATAACTGTGTTAGAGAAGTTGTCAAAATATTCGCTTTTTCAACACAAGGAATTTATGATTTCGCCAAGATGGAAGTAATCATGCTTTCAACGGATTGAGGGGTGAATCTCGAACAAAAATCGAGAAGAACGAATTCCGCTTTTTACAATTGGAGCGGAAGCGTCGAATTCGAGCAAACAGTAACAACCACGGAAACCGCGCGCACATGTAAAACGTGTTTGCTCGCATCCAATATTTCGCATCGGAAAACTAGATAAGCCGGGTCTGCAACGAATTCCGATATGTTAAAACCTACAACGGATCGCGAAAAAGGTTTCATTCTTTTTTTATTATTAATTTAATTATTTTAATTAAACAAATTATTTTTCCGGATTACTTATAGATCCGTTAATTCAAATAATCAAATGTACGTATTTATATGTGGGATTTTCTACGAATTTTCACGCTTTTTAATTTTTATTTATTTTGCACTTTATGCTTTTACAAAGATAGAATTGTCTTACCGACTCTAATTATAATAATACTATTCTTTTATATAATCATTTTTAATTTGCGCTTGATATCACTTTAATAACATTACCTACAAAAGAGCAGTCCTCTTTCAGCGCCAAGGTTCTATTGAAACACAGTACTGATAATTATTTTTTTTTAACTGAACAAGAACTGCTATGCTTTGAGAAAAAATAACGGGTTGCGCAATATATTCTTTGAGAGGAAACAGCTATCGCTGTTTTCTGGTTCACGTCTCGTAATTAAATAATGTTGATTATTATTATTATTATTACTATTCCGTAACGCTGCACACGTGAATGCGTTTAATACTGGGGTTAACTTTCTCTTTATAATTAAATGAACGTAACATTTAAGAGTAACTTGATAATCCTTACGTAAATAGGTATATTGATAAATGACTTTCTGTGTAGAAATTTAATTATTACAAAAAGAGACAAGTTACGGCATGTTAAGTTTGATTAATGTAAACATAGTCATAAAAGTTCGCAGCAACGAGAATTAAAAGCGCTTTAAACTCGAGTTAGTAGATTAATCCTACCTTGGACTGTCAAATATCCTCATTATTTTTATTAATGAATAAAATTTTTAGAAATTAACGCAAAATGAATAAAATAATGATTTTATACGTACATGCCGACTTCCCATGCGGTCACGATCATCGTATTTACTGCTAGATCTACTGGAATGATTTCGGCCGGTAATTCCGAATTGCCGCACGCAAAACCCGCACCAACCATGAGAGCGGTGGGTCCTTTGAGAGTCTCGACAAAGCCAGGCATAGGTTCCTTGTAAGCCGGTCCGATGCAAGGAAAACGCACCAAGGCAATTGGTAACATGGGAATTTTTTCATTTTGCAGGCATTCGGCTATTCTGCCGCGATGCCTGAAAATGCTGGACGCCACGGCGACGCTCCTGAGCTTCGGTAATTCCTGACAATATTCCAGGAAGGAATCGTGCGGCCCGGCGGCATGAAAGGCCACGGTGACCTCTCTCAACAAGGCTTTGTCCTCAATACTTAGAGCGAGATCCTCGTAAAGCAGATTCCCCTCGAACGTTTTCACGCGCGAGATCGCGTCTGGCATCTCCTGCCTCAGTCGCTCATACCTGCCGAGTGATAATAACGTTGGTGACGCAAATCGGCTTTGAAATTTACTGCTAGGAAGTTTCATCAAAATGGAGATGCACCGCGGTGTGGAAAGATTGCGTAAAACGCACACTATTAAAAATATCAAACGATCACCAGACTATAATACACCAGATTCAAGTTTGTGAGATACAAAGTTTCATTCCTGAATTCATCGCCGGAATGCATACGACTACCAGAAATAACTGAAAATTAAGATGCGCAATGCAAAACTAACGAAAATAATTAATATTAATCATTGCGAAACGCAAATTTGAATTTTGTTTTATTGACAGATACATTTACATAAATTATTATACAAATTGGAAATTAATTTATGTTTCTTTGAATTCAATGTCTATATTTAATTGTATATTTAAAGTATATGAAATATGCAAATTTCTAAAATAATTTTCCAATTCTACGCACTTTTTGCGGAGTTTTTGAAAGGATAAAAATAGAAACACGACATATTGTCATTTCGAATTCTCTGTTTAGGAGATTTTCCCAATTAACACCATAACTATTGTATTTTACGCGGAACAATTTACAAGAAGTCGCAAATAGTGCGAGGAAAATCCGACAAGCCGCCACAGCCGAGAGCGATTTCACCGAACGTAATAGCGCTGAAGCGATTGCACCTTGAACGCTCGAGCTTCTCGTCCATTTGCATTTTCTCATTTACGCGCGGGGCGATTCTCTTTTTCAAGTGGAAAAATGCAGCGATCCGGCGGTAACTACGATTTCCCGGGGGAAAACAATCCTTTCGCGGATTTTAATTTCGCGAAATTCAAAACGCGCGGACGAATTTTCCGCGCGGTCGCGGATTTTGCGAGGGCGAGAGAAAGAGAGGGAAAGGAAGGGAGAGAGAAAGCACCCCGGGCCGCGTATACTTCATAATCTTTCTAAAGGGGGCACGAAGGCGTGTGCTAATGAAAATAAATCTCTCTACGAGCTTTTAGCCGCCCCTCCCCGAAGGCTGGTAAGGGCGGCCACCGCCGTGATGCAACGATGCCGAGTTTCATCTTGCGAGCATCTTTGCGATTCGGGCGATCGTTACGATGAGACGAACCTGAGACGGGATCTAACGAGGCAATCCGATTTGTGCAATTGACTAACACGTGCGTCAGATCGTATCTCGCTTACTCATTCTTGATTCTATCGTTATTACCACGCGATTTCGGACGAGCAATTGCAATGCGATTGCAGATATGCTGCTATCATTTCAATCGATATCGTTCGCGGTAAGTTACCAATTGTTAAAATTATGAAACGGTATGAATTTTATATATATAATAGGAGATTTAACAAACTGCAAAGATCAAATCGAAAGATTCGAAAATGCTTTGTTTTATTAATTCTCCATTTACAATCATATTTTTACCATTTATCTGCAATCTGGGTCTTTTTGTCCAATCCAAGTTTTTTTACTGTCCTAGGCATTAAAAAAAGTAGACAAAACGTTATTTTTCAATATTTTTATTATATTATTGAATAGTTATTAGCTTTAATATTAAAATCTTTATTTAATAATTTTTATTTAATAAAAATTGATTAAACAAATGAGGTTAAAATTTTACAGTAAAATGTTTATGCCAAATAAGACGCAGATGGAAAGTTATCTTACATGTTGAATGTTGGATGGAGAAGGAAAATGTTACAAACAATATATTTTATCACATAACACTGATGTAGAATTAAATTCATATTGAGTGAGCGAAACTTTTTATCACGAATAAATCGAAGAAGAAAGGACTGCGTACTAATTTTATGGAAAAAGTAATTTCACACAGTCAAATTAGTTGAAACTGTAACATTTTGTAGCTTACGAGCTGCTGATCGAAAATCTTCATAAGAGATTAGTAAAAGATTTTGCTGTAACACTATTTGAAAATTGCTATTTCTGATTTAATTGTACTGAAAAGTATCTTCATCTACAATGCACAGTTATAGTTTTTTTTAATCATATAAACATTTATACAATTAAATACGCGTATAACCAGTTTGTACTTTTGATCAGCATTTTATAAGTTACAAAATATTACAGTTTCAGCCAATTTGACTGAAATTACTTTATCTACATGATTAATGCAGAGTCTTTTCTATTATGCAGCACCATAATTTTTCATAATTACGTAAAACAGTAAGTTAAGTGTAATAATAATGTCATTTTGTGAAAATTTTTGGAATGTGGCGCTCTTTCCGTCACTGCACGTGACTATTTGTGAAACGAAAATCTAATTTTGCAATCGATTCCCAACGTAAGGTGCACTACGTACGTTCCCGGAATTCTTGCGGAAAACCACCAAGTGTAAGAAGAGAGAGAGAGAGAGAGAGAGAGGGGGGGGTCTTTCTCAGTTTGATGTCCTCTCAAATAAATTCGGCGCACGCCGTCGACCGGAATCGCGGTCGCAATTTAACGCGCACAAAGGCGATATCGACCGGCGCGATTTACAGGCACAAGGTGAACGCGAGAAGGAACGCGAGGAGGATATCGTTCGTACCCGGGTGACGCGAATATCTTCTTTAGCCGTTCCTCGCCGTTGAGACCATTTTGGGATCTGAGAACGACATACACCCTGACATCCGGTAAGCACCGTAAGATCTTCTCCAACAGAGCTCGTCCCAATTCGCTGGTGACTCCCGTGAGGAGCACCACGCGTTTTGCGTACCACTCGCACAGAGACATTGTCGATGACTGGGCGCCTGCTTGAAAAGCGAATCGCGGTGAACAGTACGAGGCGCTCGATTCCTGGTGATAGTACCTGGTGGAATACTTACTCGCGAGAAAGGGAAGGAGACTATATTCTGGCCTGGTGCTACGATCGAATGCACATGATTTCGAGATTATGATGAATAGATTATTATCAGCTTTGTACATAACTTACAGTAAAATAATTTTTTCAATGAATGAAATGTGTATGCATAGAAAAAAAATAATGTTGTAGCAATAATTAACACAACAATCTAATTGAAAATAATGTACATAATTTACAGTAAAATAATTTTTTCAATGAATGGACTGTGTATGCATAGAAAAAAAAATAATGTTGTAGCAATAGTTAACACAACAATCTAATTGAAAATAATGTTCTTAATTCAATGAAAGCTGACATTAATAAAACAAATAACATTTAATTAAAGCAAGAACATGGCGTATTTATTTTTAATCTTCAAACCGTACACTAGTGCGAATTAGCATCACGAAAATTTTCAATTTGCTGACAGTTGCGCATGAACAGTTGCCGAGGCTTATTCCCACTACGTTAAATATGCTTTTTCATTAAATTCGAGTGATACTATTGGATTTGTGAGAAAATTATACCTCAGAAAAGAGTAGTTTTAAAGAAATTTCTGTTGTAATCCTCAAGAGAGACTTACAATTAAAAATGTCAAATCCCAATTTGCACCAGTGTACCATTAGTAGGTGCTCAAGGGTGGTGTACGGTTTGAAAGTTAATATTGTTATTAAGTTAGCGAGATTAGTTTTAATTAGAAACAAATGCTATAAACTAGTACTGCTGTTAATACATCTTTTTTTAATTACATTAAATAATAGTATTGCCAAACAATACAAAAAGAGATGTCTAAAGCTCCATTTGAAAAGCATACTTTCAACGCTATTGTGTTCTTGTATTATATTTAATAAATAATAAAGATAAAATGACACAATAACGTTGATAGCATGCTCCCCGAACGCAATCAAATAAAAATAATAAAATACATGTAAACAAACGAAAAGAATCTACGAATACATATGAAAATTTAGTACATCTAAAACACTTTTTAATATGAATCTCAAACATTTGTGAAATTATGCAGCTTTTTCACGCAGTGCACATATTTACTAAAGTTTGGGTATCTGTGGGCTAAACTCTCTAAATGCGTTTTCAATGTTTTTATCAAGAATTAAGAATTTCTTTAGCACCGCAAGCAGTTTCGATTGAAAATTTCTTGCTAACGTGGGCACATTGTTTCGTAAAAGCAATATCAAGAATTACGAACTACGTTGAATTATTATTTCAAATAATCTAGATTATTTTCTGCAAATTGGTTCTCATAAAATCATTCATAAATTATATATCAATATACCAATATTACATTAATCTTCAATTAAATAAATAATATGCATTAAAATTATGCATTAAGATATAAAATCGAATGTATGGTAATTTGATTGAGTTATAGTGGTTATACAATAGCGATCCGTTTTGATGAGACATGTTTTCATTATTGCAAGTGTCGGATAATCAACCGGGACAAAGGAATTGAATTGGTAAGGAATTGGAAGTGCAAGGAGTCTCATTAACATCACTGGTATTTCGATGTAAATGAGAACGACGTTTATCGTAGCTACGTTTACCAAGATTGTTGGTTACGTGAGCTTTACATTACCATATAGAATCCGTAGCTCCGACTGCGGTCGAGTGCTCCATTGTACTTAAATCAGAACACCATACATACTTCTGATTTACAATCAATAATTAAATTAACGAGTAAAAATATTTGTAATTTTATCACACGTTGATAATTTCGATTCATATTTCATATAGCGAATAATAACTGGTATTGTATTTATCGGACATAAAGAAAATTAATGTATCTCCATTACTGATTTAATGAGACGTAACGATTATAACATTATATTACTTTCCATGAATATATGTATATTTTCAGAACGCATGAATTGCATTAAAATGTTTACGCATTATATGATTTCTCATGATTAAAAAATATATACACATTTACAAAGAATATTTAGATTTTAGATATAGATTACGTTTCTGAAAATGTCTATTTAGGTGGTGTTCTCACGACGTGGGTGGTGAAGTGGCGCGCTCCATTGATACGATTCGAGGCTCGAAATTAATGTTAGGACGGTCCATTGGCACAAATAGATACGGCGCAGGAAATATTCGGGTTTTTGACGCGTCCAGTTATCCGACGCACAATTTCCCTGTAACATCGTGCAGCAGCCGGTCTCTTTTTTCCCTGCCGCGGTATTTCCATGTATGAATATGTGCATTTTTTTGTTCCGGTGCATGTTTCGTTTCATACATGCCCGTCCACGCGCGCCTGTTGTTTTCAATGCCCAGGCTCGACAAATCGCGCCCGACGGTTCGCTGTTTACGAATAAAAAATCAAGCCAATTTGAAGCAAACCGTGGTTTTACACACGGATGAAAATCCGCGAGCTCTCTGTTCCTCTCTCTCTCTTTTTTCAACGATGGCCGTTACCGAGCGTCATAAAGGCCGGTCAATAATGATAATATGTGTAATGATACCACGTATGCAAAGCGCACAAGCGGTCTCGCACATTTAATTACTTTTTCTGATGAGCCGTGATGGTCGTCCGATATTATTTGTACGAGAATTTCATTATCTATTGTACATCCGTTAGTATGCACAATAATAACATGTGCTAATAACTAATAAAATATGTATACATATTTTATCTATACAGCATCTTGACATGATGTTAATCGATTTAACTATAAAAAGAGCGATTATACAGGGTGTTTCCAAATTAAATCGCAAAACTTCGGGAGCGTGTAGAGGAGTAAAAAACTAAGAAAAAAAGTCCTATAGACATATGCTCGTTTTTGCTCCGTTTCAGAGAAATCGAAAAAAAATGTTTACATTTCTTGCCATATCTAGCACCGACATATTTGATTACATTTTCCACTTTCTGTTATGAATTTGTCAGTCGCTCTTTGAAAGCCTTTAACAGTAGATGAATTTTGTCTTTTGCAATATGCCGCGTACGTATTCTAATAGTGAATATGCTGATATGGTTTTTGTATACGGTTTCTGCAACGGTAATGCTTTAAAGGCGGTGCGAGAATATGCACGACGATTTCCAAACAGAAGAGTGCCAAACCGAAGAGTGTTTATGTTGACATTTAATAGATTGCGAGAGACTGGATCATTTTCAATTCGACAAGAAAACAACCGATTTCAAGCAGCGTTACGAAGAGATTTGCAGGCAGGGAAATAATTAAAATAATAAATTAAATATATTTTTTTCTTTTTTCGTGATTTCCTGCGAAACAAAGCAAAAAGGAACATATGTCTATAGGACTTTTTTTCTTAGTTTTTTACTCCTCTACACGCTCCCGAAGTTTTGCCATTTAATTTGGAAACACCCTGTATATCTTCATCTAGATTTTTTTTCTCATCTATTTGTTGTAATATATAAAGTATGTCACTGTGCTTGTCTTAGCGCCGAGATACTATCATGTCTTCTAATTACATTAACTTTTCTAATTCCAAGCTGTAGTGAAATAGGCCGACAAATTTTAATAACGTGTATACATAAAGCGCGGAAACAATGCAGAGAGCATTGTGACAATCTTTCGACAGTCTAATTCAGATTCATGTTTGTAATTATGTTTGTAATTATACTTAAATTAGAAACCACACTACAAGCATAAAGCTGCAAAGTGTGACCGAAAGTGGTATATAACTGCATATATGACCGTAATATTATCAGCTCGCGTGCACCAAGATAGAACCGGTTTAGCGCGGCGTTGCATAACGAGGATAGAGATCATATAAAAGTGTTCGCGATATTGCAATTCTTCGTATCGGTGCCCGAGTTATGTAAGCCCTAACGACAGTTTGTTTCTCTTAATTCCATACCGATGCATTTTGCCTTGCACCACAGAAAGAAAAGAAAATAACAATTAAGCACAAGCACCGTTAACTGTTTCTCTTCCATTTCTTCACGTATTTTCCGCTGTATCTAACTTTTCATTTATTCAGTCCACTCCTGTAAAGATGACTGATCTACACAGTCATTTTGGTTTAGTGAACCCACGGACCCGAACTCATTACACAGCAGGCACCCGTATACATTTACATATTATACGTATTCACATACATGCGTTTTTATGAATAGTAATATAATAACCATTTGAGGAAAGATGGAAGCAAAATACAACTTAATTTAAAATATAAGAAATATAAGAATATAAAATGACAACTAAATTTAAGTAAAAAAACATATTTTAATGAATAAAAATGAAGATAATGGCGAAAGTTCATTTTTGCATTATTTAATTAAATAAAAATAAATTATACAGTCCGCATACATATAAAAACGGTCGTGTTTAAAATTACAATAAAAATTTGAAGAAAAGCGGAAGCAAGATACAATTTAATTTAAAATAAGAAATATAAGTATAGGAATGATATAACTAGATTTAAGTGAATAAAAAAACGTATTAAAAAAACGAAATTTAATATTAAATATGATAGCAAAAGTTTATTTTTTATTTATAACTCTTAATTAAATAAAAATAAATTATGCAGTCTGCATATATAAAAATGATCGCGTTTTCTATAAATGACAATATAAAGAAAATATTTGAAGAAAAGCAGAAGGGCGAGTATAACCTAATTTAAAATAAGAAATATAAGAATAGGAATAATAACTAGATTTAAATGGAAAAAAATTTAAAAAGAAACGAAATTTAATATTAAATGTGATAGCAAAAGTTTATTTTTTATTTATATCCTTAATTAAGTAAAAATAAGTTATGCAATCCGTATATACATATAAAAGCAATCGCTCCTCAAAATATGCGATCATCAATCTTCCCGGTCCAATAAATCGAGATAAGCGATTACTAGGCGATCATATCTTGAAGAATGATATTATACGTTGGAAATAAGGAAAACCAGTACTTTATGCATTTATGTATTACACAGAGCCGAAAGTTTCTTTGGCGGAAAGACGTAGCAGTTCCACAATTCGAACATGTCGATGAATAAAACAGCATCGCCAGACACTTAGCTCGATCCATCTATATTTTTTATCGTCTGACTCGGACGCGTTTCACGCATACGTTCTGCATATGTACAGATTTCTCTCTACCGATAATATTTTTTTTATATTGTGAAATTTTGCAATAATGGAAACAATGAAGTAGTACATAACACATGCCACTTGTCAGTTCATTCTGCGTTACATACCGCAAAAATTATATTGTCCATGTTGCAAAAATAATAAAACACTTTATGGTATCTTATTTAACTGTTTATTAATGCGATATAAATTCATGCAAATTTTAATAAATATAAACGGCTTTATTTTCATCGAAATTTACAATGACATATAATTTCTAGATACGATATATAAAATGTAATGAAATTAAGCTTTGTAATATTAATATGTATGCCATAAAATGTACATTTGTTTTTATTATTTGACTCTGAAAATATTTTATATATCGTATTTGCACATAAATGTTGGTAATGAAAATCCTTCAAAGCACAAGTTATTGATTACACAGTTCAACAAAAAATAACTTTTTATAACATTAGAACGAGATTAGCCATTTCCTGCAATTTTTGGATATTTAATATGAATCCAATTTCGTATTTTCTCATATTATAGTATAAATTATGATATGTGACGTGTTAAAGAAATTTTATTGTCAAAATTATGAAAGACCTTTATACATCAGTTTTTACCACATCCGACATTTTTTAAGTTTTGGCATCTGCCATTTTGAATGTATCAATTTTGACATTAAATTCGTATTCAGTGAATCCTAAAAAAATCCTTAAAGCCTATGGTACACAAAAAACGTAAGACTTTTGTAATAGATCTCATATTTAACCATGATATTCAGCCAAGTCTATTTAAACAGATTGTATAAGTGTCAAATTTAGCTCTATAAAACTAGCAGGACCAAATCAGCAGAATCAAATCGGATCTATCGGAATTTTTAGTACTCATTTTGTGTACTCTCATTTTGTAAATTATACCATTAATGATAATTTTGTACCGATAATTTTGTTAGCAGGAAGGTTACAAATTTGATACAGATTTGATACAGATTATATGAGATGATTGATAACAGAATGCCATTCAAAAATCTAAAAAAATTTGTTAATATGACAGCAGATTGGTGGCAGAAACCGATCAGATTTACACATAAGTTTGATATAGATTGACAGCAGAAATTGAGCAGAATCTGTGTTCGACAGATTCTGCTCGATTTCTGCCGTCAACTTAGATTGATAGGCTCTGCTGGCAGAAAGAGTTTAATGCAGACACAAATGGTACAGAATCTGCTACATTTTTTCGATCGAATTTGCTGTCAATCTGCGGGAATCCTGTGGGCAGTTCATTTACTGGGATATTTAATTTTGATTGCAATAAAACTTATCCAGTACATATCGTAATTACAATATGACAAAGTATATGAAAATAGCTCGTTTTTGCAACTTTAACTGCAAATTTCTCAAAATTGTAATATGATGGAGCAATTTGGAAACTGGATTCGTTTTTGGCATAAATAATTACGGGGAATGATTAGTCCTTTAATGTTTTTTTCTTTATTCAACTGTGGTAATATCCTTTAATATTCCGTAGAAAATTGCAATACAATTTTAGAAAAGATTTTACCAGTAAGATTAATAGAAGATAACGAGGTCAGAAGTACTAATTAAAAGGATAATTAGCTGTTTTGCAAGTTTTAACGTCTTTAAGAGTTCACGGATGCTTCTTTCGAGTTGTTTAGTCCTATCTAGGCTTGTTTTATCGTTATGATAAGTACAGAATACGGCATACTTGAGAGCATTGTTTTTTCCTTAGCCAGACAAATAACCGTTACGGAAGGGGTCGTTTGTGATAGTGTACGAAACGCATGGAATCGCGTTATTACGCGAGTAAGATTAAAATTTGAATTGTTACAGGTACAAATTTCTCTGTGTGGTGCATCCTAAGTGGCCAGATATTTCTAAACGGTAATAACGCAGTTTGTAGTGCTAGTACAGATTATGTGGTGCATGTGTACTGTTATTAAACGATTCATACAGTATCCGTGGTAATCCGGTAAGAGAAACTACAATAATGTTGTCGATGAGCCTTTCAGAATTTCGCAATAATTTCATTAAAGAAGACAACGATCGTAATATTCTTGCAAATTGTTTCCATCGACGAAAATGCGTTACCGTGTAAGTTACAACGATATTATAGCGTTATTAATTAATTCGCTATGAACTTCTTAATTAGCTTAAAAGTAATATTTTGAATGAAACCACTCGAGAGATTTAATGATTAAATGAAATTTCATATGTAGAGAAAAGTAGAGGACTTGTGCAAATCAATATAAACGCTGAAATACAAACTGTAAACATTCTTCTATCGATGTGCATTTTCATATTAAACATTTTTTCATTTGATAATGTTGTATTTGGCAAAAAGTAAAAAAAAGCAAAAGCGAAAAAATTTTTCACGCGTCGGGTAATTTTGCGGAAGGGTTGAATAATTATGCGCAAAGCAAAAATCGTAAAAAAATTACCTAATATAAAATTAATAAAATAAATATTTCGTGGAAAAAGTTTCATGAAATGTTAATAAGAAAATGAAAAAATATATTATTCTGCCAATAAAAATGTTAATACAAAATTAATATAAACTTTGGAAAAATAATTATTTAAACAAAAATCGCATAACGTAATTCTCAGTGTTATCAGCTCCACTGCATTCTTCATAGATCTATTCAGAACAGGCAGGGTTGAAATCACCCAGTCAACACAAACTAAAAATAACATAATGTCAACGTTATAATTTCACACTCTACAATGTAACTCCCAAGGACAACACACAAAAGTCAACAAAAAATAAAAATGACTTTGTTATAATGCTTAAAGTCAATAAACAGTCCGATTTTGTAACCAAAAGTCATCATTTTAACGTCAAAATACGTCATTTTAACTTTCTCTTGACTTGGTATGTTCCTTGGGCTGTTATGTAACACCATTGTTATATTATACTTATATTGTGGAATACAAAATTATAACATTGAAGTCATGTTACTTTTAATTTGTCGACTGGGCAGAGTTCCATATCTTCCAAATTCTTCACAAATAGTGCACTTTTTATTTGGGAGGAAACTTTGAATTGTCCATGCGCATAATTTGATAAGAAAGGCGATTACTCAACGACTTTTTAACTTTCAATGAATAATAGTTCAAAAGACGCACATAATAACGTTCTTTAATAAGGTATGTACGATTAAACAAAATAAGAATACGGACTTACCATTTTATTTTCTAGATGTCAAAATTACTATCAAAATATGAAATTTCACTTTCTCATTTTTTGTCGTTAACTATAATTTTCAAATTATATAACTTATGATTATATTTGAAGAAACTGTCTAGCCTAGAAATTTCGCCGCAGTAGCGACTCCATTTATCGAAAAAGTGCTAAACTAAAATGTGCACAATTAATTAGGTATTCACTGTGCACAATTCTCCCACTTTCTCTTAATAATCACTAAGTAGTGACATATTAATATTAATAATTATATGGTTTTTCATTGCCAATAAAAGAGATAAAAATTTATGTATTTATATATTTATTATTATGCTTTATTATCTATATATCCATATTACATTATATTTTATACCATAAAATTAAAAGATTGATAGTTTTAATAATCGATATTTATGTGTATTATGATTTTTTGTATATAAACTATTTATAAAATAAATGTATAATGTAAGAAAAGTTGTTTACTACCTCATATGATGCAATTTTGCAATGAATATCTAACGTATAAGTACCTAAAAGTTAATTCGCGTTTTTATATATTTAACTATAGTTCATTAATACAAATAGTCTTATAATTATACGTCACGTTACAAAATATTAAAGATTCTCTGAAGCAAGAATAAAAATAGAATAATATTATAATTTATAACATTTTTTTAATTTTTTCTAGGTTATTTTATTATATTTTGTATCATGTTTTTCAACGAACGTAAATAACTTTTCGTTTAAGAAGCATACATTTATTTTATAATATCAAATTATAAATTGGACCGTTTAATTCTTAAATTAAAAAAGTCGAAGCGATAGATTCATGTGACATTGTAGATCAATACAATTAAAATCAATGGAAAATTAACCCTGTAGTCATGCACATAACCACTTCCGGCAGATCTGGTAATAATTTGAGCGATTTTGGCGAGCAGATTTTTCGTTTTTGCGGCTTTCGGTATTTCCACGTAACCCTTTAACACCCTATCAATGTCCGGACTGTGAACGCACTGTCCTATTTCTGGATTATAGACGTAGCCAAGTCGGCAGACGCAGACGTAATGACCGGGCAGATTAAGACAACTCTCAGCGTTCTGCGTACAATTGTGTGTACCTCGGACGCACTCATTCACATCGACGCATAGCCCGAATCTGGAGGACCACTCATAACCGCGTCGATGACATTCGCAGCTCACATTAATCTGATTCACCCTGAGCGCCTGGAAGTCGTGATTCTCATCTCGGTTTAGTGTACATTTTCGATGCTCTGTGAACACGACCAATGGTGGTGGTTGGTTCGTTTGAGGGTGGAAAGATTTCAAGGGTGGTTAATTGCGCGCACGGCGCACATGGAATGTAAACGAGCATGCAAAGCTCGACCATAGTAAAGTGCCGACTCGTTATGTTTGTCGTAGACAAAACGAGAATCCCATCCATGGAGTTAACGTCTTTAGAGTTTACGATAAGCGGCTCTAATTTATCCACACAAATTTTAACTTTGTCTACACAAAATTTAATTATATATATGGATAATACTAGCGAGTCAATACTTCCGAAATTGAAATTAAAAGATTACTACACGGAAAGAATGATTTTTCCAAAGTATCTAAAAATTTAGTTAGATACAGATCTGAAAATAATTTTATTGAACTATCAAATTATAAAGAAGTCACGGTTCAAACCTGATGAACAATACAAAAAGTTTTGAGATTCTAGTAGGACATAATTATTTTGATGATCTAACAAAATTATTTTCAAATCTGTATCTAACTAAATTTTTAGCAGAATTGTTCTTTCCGGTATTTTTTAGAAACTGCTCTTAATTACAAATTTCTTACAAGAATTGATTATAAACAATTCTTTAAAAGACACGGTGAAATTATATTGTGTCCTAGAATTAGTAGGTAAAAATGACATAGTCGTCCTGCTACGGCAGAGTTTATCAACGTAATGCAGTATGATTATACTACGTACTATGCAGAATTAACTTAGCTGGAAAATATAAATAAGCTTTTTGCGCGATGCAAATGTTTGTAACAGGCATCCACGCACCTGGTTGATTCTCATCGTAGCAAGGATTGCTCTGCGACTGATAACAGTCTTTCATGTATCGGATATGCTTCATGGGACAACAATGGTCCGGGCAGAAACTATACAAGGCACAGGCATATGGTTTCGTGTCGTCCGCTCGTGGATCCTTGTTATGAACATCGTATTCATCAAGGCAATTGGCGTGATTATCACAGGGCTCTCCGAAGATAGCTAAGTCTGGGACTCCTAGCATCGTATACCAGCACATATAATAGCTGACGGTAGTGCGCCATTGGAAGCGTTCTGAAAATAGTATTCAATCGATCTTCGCCTGCGATTGAAATAATATCTGATATTATCTCTATTAACTCATCTATTTATCAGAATCGAACGGTTTTTATGTATTGCAGCATGAAGACTTTACGCGAAGAAATTATTCATAATTGTTGGAATGTCCTTGTTTTTATGTCAATGCTGTCCTAAGTGCTACCTCAAGTAATTACTAATACAGTTTTATTCAAAGTATCTCTTAGACCTATCTTTAAGAATTAAGTATAATTTAACATAGATCTAAAGAAGCTTATACATATGTATGTTACATTATATTTATAGTATAGTCTCTAAACAGAATCACTTTTTAATTGTTTACAAGAATTTATATTGAATGTATATAACGTGAAAACATTTGAGATTTATATTCTAGTCTCTCTATAACTCGTGATGTTAAACGTCATATTATTATATTAGTGTCTTGGTCTAATTTCGAGGAAGTAAATGATACAATCAAATCTATATATTGCTTATTGTTAATTCAGTTATTCGATCAAAACAATTTAGCCGTTAGCATGTGCAAATTGAGTTTAATGTTTCGATGTAATTAGGTATGCTCGCGACAAATCGATGCACTTGCCGATTGGACCCTGAAATGGAACTACGGTGAGACTGTCCCGCCTTTGGATTGTCTGACAGTCTCGTTGAACGGCCATGATCTGCTCGGTATTGTTCACCAAGTTCCATTTTTGCTCCCTCATGATTGTAACGGTGTCGTTCTCGCGCCTGAAGGCTGTAAGTCTAATGATCCTTTCGAGATACTTAAGGCACTCGACGAAACTCGCTTCGCAGTGTTTACGCACCTCCCAGTGCAGAGATCTCAGACCGGGTTTCGGGAACTCCTCGTACAACTTGCTCGTAGCCTCCTCCGCACTCTTGAAGTACCGATGATCGTAATCGTGAAACTTATGGGCGCGAATAAAATATGCCACGTCGCGAATCACCCGATTCCTGTCCAAGCTCGAATCCGGCACGTTCGTCGCCTCCGGGTCTACATCGGGCACGTCGCTCACACGTATGTTGTGGTCCATAACCTGCTCGGTCAGCGGTACACTTGGCATCTCCACCTTATCCTCCTCCTCTGTCGTGCTCAAATCGGTGACAGTAGACTCGATAGTAGGTTCGATTGTTGGCGGTAATGGCGTTGTGACGGTTGTTATTAGAGGTAAGCGAAATACGATAAGAAAAATAGAAATGAGACGTAATATATGTTTAGTAAACTCCATCTTGAATGTCTACGTTTTGCGAAAAGGTTTTGTTTTTATTTTGCTGTAAAGAAGACGGTTCTCACTTATGGCGTAAGAATTATTCAATACTTGTAAATATATATCTATAAATAAAATGTAAAAAAATAAGAAATCACATTACTCTGATAGTTTAAAAGATTTTTTTAAAGTCTACTACTAAATTAATTTTTATGTGTATTTATTTTATATGTATTTTATGTATTTATACATATTTATAATATGTATTTATTTACAATATTTACATCATAGTTTCACTGACATTTATGATATATGAATTGATGATTCGCGTTGTCAAAACGTCCCATGGTGGAAGTATTATACTTCCACCATGAAATGTCCCCATTGTATTTGTGTGCATCTTGTGTGTGTATATACATGTTTTTTAGACAAAAAATGAATGGTTTTTATAATAAGATTGCGGACTTTCAATCGAGTATAGAAATTTTGGACTGAAACATCAACAATCTATGTATTCTACATAATATAATATATATCAGTAGACGGTAGACGGTCTGTATAAAGTTTTTATTAATATTTTAATTTATGTGTGTGTTTTATATAAATTAAAATATTTTAATTTATGTTTTATGTGCTTCATTAAATTAGAATATACTGATGAACAGTATTTTTTTTCTTTTCAGATACATTCTCTTTGAAATTTAGTTTATTTTGCGATTTTAAAAAGGAATAGGGACGTCTCATGCCGGATTTGAAATAAGTATATTTTTTATTTCTCTCTCTCTCTCTCGCTTCATAAATGTGACTTAAGTGAATTGACATTTTTTTCTCTGGTCGCGTTGCTCCGAGTATCGGGCGAGCTCGGGAAGCGCGATGCATCCTATTACCTGGCGCGCAGATGCGCGTTCAAATTACTCGAATTGCGAAGGAGACGCCGCTGCCTATCCGTCTCCAGCTCGCGACGCTGAAAAGATGAAATGAGAAGATGCGGAAGCGCGAGAAAAAGAACGAGGTATACGGGAAAAAGTTATATTAAGCTGTATCCACTGTGCTCGAGCGTTATTCATCTCGTGCAACGTCCACCGACTTACGGTTTACCATTATACTGGCGAGCATCTTACTAGAGAGAGTAAGTATCCTGTTATGTCATCTCATTCAGTCGCGGCTTTATTCGGCCGGGTGACTTCGCGTTGAAGACGACCTCGCTCGTCTGTGTCTTAACGCGAGCTTACAGAAACTTCGTATAGCAACGCGTAATAAGAGGTACCTTCGCGAAACGAGGTGAATCAACTTAGCCGGTTCCCTCGAGAACGACTACTTTAACCCTTTAAAAGTACTATCGACTTTACTTCGTAAAATGTATTCATAGCATACATGAAGGACCTTTGATAGAAACCATCTAAATAAAGTTAATCAGAGAAATTACATAGCTTTATATAAGATGTACAGAACATGAAGAAAAGAACTTATCTAATGTGTTTCTGTGCTATTTTCATTTATATATTATGAATAAGGATTAAAATATTTTAATAACGTTCAGCTTAAATGTTTAAAAATTTAATAAGAGAAAGATAAATCCTGTTTTCAGTCGAAGTTTTAGTTTATGATTGTGTTTTAAGTATGACAAATCGAATCGCGGCGCGCAATTTATAGAAATGAAAAAATGTGTTTTTATATATACATATGAATATTAATTAAGTATCAAGATTTCGACTTGTAATAAGATCCTTTTTGTTTTCAGATTTATTCTTATCAGTTCAATTACTACTCATATACTTGTTTATAATTTTAATGTTTGAAATTATGAATAAGTAAACTTATTTAAAGGATCGATGATTTCCCATTCAGGTTTGTTTGATATTTTGGCTATAATGAAACGTAATTATGAAATAATAATGGACGCGTAGTAATTAGAACTGAAAAATGTATAATTTGTAAATCTGTACGTGAATATTATTAAGCATCAAGATCTGCTTTGAACGATAATAGGATTCTTTCTTTTATTTGATTTATATATATTCTTATCAATGTAATTTCTACTTATATTTTGAAAATTTAATTATAAAGAAGTATATTTATTTATATAATTTTAATGTTTAAATTGTTCCCCGTGCCACATTATTTCTGTTGAGGTTGAGGCTATTTGATATTTATTGGTTATATAAAGAAACGTATCTATAAGAAATATTTTGTATCATATTTTTTGATCATATGTGATACGTATAATTATGATATATAATTTCGTAATTTATTTAACCATTGTGAAATACATGCTATTTAACAAACGTAACAAACGCAAATAAAAATACCGTGAATCATCGATGACCACATGATGCGACGGTCAAGTCACTTAAAATTGGTCCGGCACCGAACGTGTTTAAGTAATTTATATGCTCCGTAAAGATGGAATGTTAGTGCCGCACTGTTGAGCTTTATCTCGCAATGAAACTTGCTGCTCGTAAATATAAGAACCCGCGCGAACAGCCGCAAGCGGATATCTCTCGTCGAATTTCGGACCTGGTCCAATGATCTCGAGAGTTTCTGCTCGTGTGGAAGAAAGAGGGGCCGAGCGCCGCAGCTCCGAACTTCTCGCTCATCGCGTATTCCAGTCAGCACTTTCGAAAGACAGAATAACGTCCAATCCGACGGTGAAACTAGGTCAACATTTGCTCGGTGATCTGAGAAAACGGCGAAATACGCGCGCGGTCCCGTCAGACGAACAAGAAGCGTCCGCCTCCGCAGAATTTCATCCGATGCAAGAGCGATTCGAAAGTTTCGCCTTCCCCTATCCGCGCTGAGTGCCCCATTGCGCCGAAAGACCATCGTTTATCTTGGATAATGGCGAGCAAAAAGGTTCGAAGGCTTTGCAATGGTGCTTATTAATTCCTTGGCCAAGCTGACTGCAGAACCAGTTGGCGAATTACGAACTCGCTTCTCAATAACAATCCATTTGCTCCTATTATTAAGGCGTGAAAATGAAAGAAAAATTTGGTTGGGAAAATTTCCGCAAATATCTTCTTACATTAGAAAAGTAAATGCGAATTTTATAAACCTGCAACTCATTTTATGAAAACCAGAATCAATTTGCAAAATATTTGGCAATTTGTCATTAAAATATCTCTCTCTCTCTCTCTCTCTCTCTCTCTCTCGTGATGGTATAGCTGCCGTATGTCTGGCATGACTTCGATTAACGTATGCATTGTTCCGTGAAAAGTACATTTGTGTAAAAAAATTCTCGCAAAAATTCGTTGGAAGTTTCGCGCGTACATGTATTTCAAACGGAACATGCGACGGTATACAAGTAGCGGCACTGGGAAAAAATCAAGTGGATCATATCTGCATCCAACGTTTGGGGAAACAGTAAAATCTGGTGTGTACTGTTTGGTGCAACAATGGAGAATATTATTGATCGACATAGCACGCGACCAATATCGAAACTCCTGCAATTCCATCAGTATACTGAAATGATAAACCATAATGGAACGATGCGATTTCATCTATCCGTAACGAAAGCCACTGTGTGCACACCAAAATTGAAAATACAATTTGAAAAGGTGAATTTAATTGAAATCGGAAACTCTTAAGGACTTAAAGAAATGTCTGTAATGTACATCTTTCAAAATTGTCTCTGTCTTTATCGACCATAAGTGCACGAAGGAGGTTACGTTGAAAACTATAAAAACGTAGCATTTTTAAAAGAGAATATTCGCTGACCAATGAATATCTTATATGTATAATTTAGAGCATCCTAGATAATCAGAGATTCGGTTATATGGATGTGATGATGTAATATTATGTGCATCTCAAATGAATAAATAATAAGAACGAGATTCAAAGACATGTATGTACTGCGAATTATGAGTAGTTTAGAAACGATTGTGTAATTTTACTTTTCGTTTAAACAATATCAAAACTATGCTCGATTGAGATACATGCGCAAGGAGATGCAGGAGAAACGTACTTAACTCAAAACAAGCGCGAGTCAACATTTGCTCTGCGGCGCTGAAGAAGAAGAAAAATATACGTTCGCGATTCCAACTCGTTATGGTATTAATAATCGGGATATTGTGTTGTACCGTTTCGATCTGCAAAACGATAAATCATAATGGAGAAGCTCGTTTGTCGCGCACATGCTTGAGATTACATTATCCGCGTTTTACCGGAATATTCTGAAGGCTTTTGTACATCTTTACGGATAATAGAAAGGATTATGCCCAGTTTGGGCCCCGGTTGAACAGCATTGAGACCTAACTGGTATTGTAGAGCATCAAAAAAGGATTAAAAAGTTCCATATGCATAACTTTGTAAAATGAATCCCTTGAGTGTTACAGCTGTTCAAAGTTCGCTATTATAATCATGTATTGTGTACCATGTAGGACTGGTTTTATTAGATTTCTCGAATCATCTAGAATCTGGAATATGTCCAATCTTGACGAAGACAACTAAAATCTTTTTTGGATCCCAAATGAATAGTTATAAGTGATAGATATTAATCGATGAAGAAGGGAGACAGACACTCAAAGTATGAAACAAAAGATTTTAATTATCTAATTGAAATATGGCCAATATAGCACTCAGGAAACCTCTCCTATAAAGTTAGGCTTATGGAATTTTTTATTCTCTTTTGATACCTTAAAATTTTAGGCATGTCTCAAAGTTCATCCGGGGCCCATATTCCCTTATAAAACTGGGCATATAGTCCTTTGTTTTTTTTTATACCGGCTTTTAAAAACTCTAGATTTCGCTGTGCGAATTTTTTCTTTCATTTTGTCGAAATAAATCCACAAAGAGTTAAACTGATAGAGTGTTACAAAATTACTTACAATAAATATGAAAAAACGAATAATTAAATATTACGTTATATGAAATAAAATATTATTTTTTAAATGTCACTCCTGCGGTCATTTTAATTTAGAACATATCAAATGTGATATGTGTCACAGAAAATAAAAATTAATTACTAGTGCAAAAATCTGAAACATTTTTTGGATGCTATGTTTTATGTGTTGAAAAATTTAATTACATTATATCTTTTTATAGTTATTGTAAGTAACTCTCAGAATATATGGTTATTTTAAAAAGATTTTTATGTTATTCTGCTCTTGGCAACTTTTTTCAGACATGTTGAACAATTTTAATACAGTTTTTTCGTGCCTTGCAAAAATTTAAAAATACAAAATTAGAAGGACTTTGCATTAAGAAGGAAATGAGATATTCTTTCCCAGATACCACGTTATACAAATGACACAATACTGATAACACATGGAATTTGTCAGAAAATTTGATTTAAAATTACATTTCCTGCTTGAATTTAATTCATTTAAAATTACATTTTCTGCTCGAATTTAATCCATTTTAGAGAATACGATATAGTCAGCATTCTCTTGGTTCGTCGTCTTTTAAAACAATGGAAGAGAACACGAGTAAACACATTTACTCTAAACGTTTAAGCATTTATGTCGAAAGTTTTAAACATGCAAATAATAGGACCGTAAGAAACAGCATAGTAAATATTACAGAATCAATAAATAAAGTGCAGTTAAACGATATATTTTATACATCAATGTACACATATATATATGTATATCTCGTGCATACTATTTTAATTTAAAATTTAGTTATATTATATTTAAAATTAGTTATTATGTACACGGAAAAAAAGATTTAATTCACATAACTAAAAATATTTAGTTGTGAGCAATACAGAAACATCATTTTAATTATTTTTATGCGATAGGAATGTGTATGGTTGATACGATTTACTTTGATTTGTCAATTATATCAATGTAGTTAAGCGCGATCTGGTTATGATGACTAAAACTTGGTTGGAGGATCATTTATTATAGATAAGTTATATATCCGTATAGTTGCATTAACCGTGACATTATGAAACATGATGTAATAAGAATTAAATTATTAATAAGAATTAATTTCTTGTTACATCATGCTATAAATTAAGTTACAATTTCAAAAAGCAAAAGCGACTCACCACGCTTACAATTAAAGATGTATATGTGAAATGCCGTCATTGCTGCAACATAAACTAACCTAATCATTGTACTATGATTCAAGCAACCACATAAATAGTTGCTCCATATTTTATTATTTAATCTGGTTGGCATTACCAGATTTCTGTGTGGACCAACCATACTGTTTTTTCCGTATAGTCTTCATTTTAATAAAAAATTGATTTGCGAGATTGCTTTTACATTTATGATATGAAAATTATGACCTGCCGTTGGAATAACTGCAGATTTCTCTTAATTTTACTTTCAGCGTAATCGTTTGATCAAGAGAAAGTGTGTACGAGTTCCGGGATATTGTATGTACACAATTATCCAGAAGATACTCGTTCCACAGCTACAGAGAGTCGTGGATAACGTGTTCTCGGCACAGCCTCATTTCTCGAGTATATTGGATGGCGTTCACCTATTCTTTCTCTCTCTCTCTCTCTCTCTCTCTCTCTCTCTCTCTCTCTTACACGCGTGTTGCAGTTACGTGACAGTACGTTGTAATTTCTCAATAAGATCGATTAGCTACGTCGGTTACATTGATTAACAATACATTCATCAGCAATGAACGCGATACTTGTCTCACTTACTGCCATTTGTAATTTCTTCCCGCAGCTATCCGCGCGGAAGTTTGTAGACTTTACTTTATGTTAGATGCTGGAGAGAGAAACCGCGAGCTTCCTAAACTTTCCTAGATAATACAACGTTAATTAACTTCTCGTTTACCTACCCGACCGCTTAATGAAGCTGAACGTTCCTTATTGTTATCATATATCTTCGATGTTTGCCAGTTGTGTTTGATCGCTGTCACATAATAAGTTAGGTATTATCTACAGAAATTTTTTTATATCTATAATCTCTCACACCCAAAATAAAATTTTCTGTAATGTAATAGAGATAAGAAGGCGCTTGGAAATTTTTCGATATTAATAACTAACGCTATGTAATATAATAATGACGATGGTAGTGAAATGAAACTATCGAATTACCCGTAGAAAATTAACAGGATATAATGATATGATCGGATTTCAGTTTTATATAAGAGGATATTTGACAAATTCATAAGATATATTACTTATTGTTAGATTAACACCAACGTTAGCGTACACATACATATAATACAGACATTTTGAAGGTTCTTCTAAAAAAATCCGTGAGAGAAAATAGAGCGATTATGTGAAAATCTTATGGGCTCGTCGTCTTTCGCTTGGAAGTGGCTAGAATTAAGAATCTAAGGATACCCTGATTTAAACGAGATCTTTCTCTCAAAAGATGGCTGACATTCTTTCGACTCTCGAAGAAGAGAGAAACTTAAGGCACGACTAGGGGGATGGATGGCGAGGGATAACGGTGGACGGTTAAGTAAAAAAGTGGAATCCGCGGAAAGTTTAATTGCTTTCGAATATCGATGAGTGTTGTGAGGCGTTGTCTAATTTGGAAGTCAATTGCTAGATGCGTTCCCATTGCGCGTTCCTCGCTCCATCTCGTCTCGTGCGCGATCTTATTTACTTCTCTTCCCTAAGTGAGGGAAACTCGCGGTAGTCGGGCATTAGCGTGATCGAATATCCGCAGACTGCCACCCAAGCGCATCGCTGCGATTGAACGGTAGGTAGAAGTAGAACGACGACGACGACAACGACGACGACGACGATCGAAGCCATTATCGGGAAAAGTTATCGCTCGTCGAACAATCCTTCGGCCATGCATTCGCGTCGCACTTATCGTTTTACGAACAGGACCTCAGCGTTATGTACCAACATCACGCTTACGTCCTCTTAAGGACGGTTAATGATGTTGCTGAACTGACGATATTATAGTTCCGGGACAATCAACGTCGTTAGTTTGATAAATATGTTAAATTGTTTCTCACAATGGAAACATGCCGAATTAATCCTTTTTGACTTTAATTATGAGCGACAAAAATATATTAGTTCCAAAAATCATAATATTTAAGAAAACAAATAGCAATTGTATGATAAAATATAGGTAATGGAAAGCATAAAAATAAACTAGTTATGGTTAATGATACGCAATGCAAAATTATAAATAATAATGAAATTTACATAAACAATTTTATAAAAAAACAATTGTAAGTGAAAATTGATTCAGAAATGTTCATAAATAAGCAAAGAAAATCATATTTAATCAAAGCGGATTTTGGATTCTAATAATATTTTTGTATGAATTTTTACAATTTCCAGTTCAAACAAACTGTGAGCCGATTATTTGACATTCGTCTTGATATAATCCTAAATTGAAACTAAAGTTTCTAATATCATAAATTAAATTGACAAGCAATATAATATTATTGATGCTAATGAGTATTTTTAAAGAATTTATTGCGTAAAATATCGCTTGAGCCAAGATTCGAATTTGGATTTCCTTTATTCTGACGGGCACTTACTAATTTGAGACAGGATATGATATTAATCGCGATAACTAGTATATGAGAGAACGTTTTTTTTTTCAGGCGATATATAATTTTGTAAAAGTTCTAATTAATATATTTTCATTGCAGTTTAATTAATAAACATTTTACATATTATTACTCATAAAAAAATGACCGTGAAAAGGAATTGAAAGACGGTTTCGCAAACGATATTGTGCATCAGTGCTTGTAAATATTTTTCAACAAAATTAGAGAATTATTACGAATTATTTCATGTAACTTTGTAAAAAATAGTCAAAGAATCATTTTCGAGAAAAACATTTTTAAGCGTAAAAACTCAACTTTTAACCTCCTTTTTCCTCGATGACGCTTATTTTTAATAGCATCATTTCTAAATTTATCGTACAAAATTGACAAAGACATTTCAATTTTGAGATCACATACGGATTTAGAATAAGATTGTTTTCAACCTTGTTTTAGAAAAACTTCTGAAAATTTAAAGTCTCTTCTATAATTCGAAATGTTCTTTTATAGAAATTAAATTATGATTTTTGTTTACCGAATTATCGCGAGTTGAAAATATCCTGATCAAATTGAACAATCGATATGGAAATGACACCAGTTGGATTATTTGACACAGAAGCATCGCTGAGAGAAAAGCTCAATTTGAAAGCATAAGCTTCAGGCTTTAAATTGATTATCTGAGAATCGATTTGCAATTATTTTTTCGCAAAATTCCATACATTTGTTTTTCACCGTTTCTGCCATTGATTCGCGAAATGACCTTTTAATTTTATAGTCGAATAGCATATTAAAGCTATCAGTGATATTTATGATTTACGGAATTATCTGCAGGCAAAATATTCATCACGACAATTCTCGTACCAGTCGATTATCATAAACGTACATTTCATGTAATTATTTTCAACGACGCATGAAAACCACTCTCAGTATGCTCATTTATATATTATGATTTAGCCTTTATTACAAAGAGTAATATTATACGATGAATAATATTAAGTAAAGTATTTTCGCTTGGATATTAATTATAACGGTATGTTTGGAACGGCGCTGTATTTTCAAAGGACGTTCAAAGCATCAAAATGCGGCTGTCGACTCGCTTTCGCATGAGCGTCATAATACTCGAGACTAATCACGTCAACTCGATAAAATACGATTAATGCATACAGCAAAGGCAAACCAAATCTTCCGATGGAAATCACGTCACGAGTATCTGGCATATCGCTCGTTCGCACATGGTAAACCCGCGATCGTTGATGCGCGTGCTGCACGTGCGTGGCCGCGTATGGAATTCTTTATCCTCATCTCGTACAAACGTTCATGACTTCTATGGGATGTCGTGTCGTCGTGCTATTTTGTCGGATATTAATGGAAGCCGGCTTGATAAATGAGTTGGGGGGACATGAGGAAAGACAGGGAAGACACTCTCCGGACTCTTCCTACGTCTCGCGAATGACACCTCCAGGCTTTAAAGAGAAAAGCCAGACTATCGCGAATATGGGATGACCAATGGCATTTATTCGTAATGATATAGATGGATGATATTTTCTACACGCGTCTCGAATACAATGTTTGAATACGTTGTAGAAATTATTTTTGAAATTTTGTGATCATTATTAGTTATTTTATTTAACGACTTATGCATTACATTGTGATCATTATTAGTTATTTTATTTAATGACTTATGCATTACATTGTTTGATAAAAAATTATTTTTTACGAACACGAGAACTAGGTAGTCATTTTTTATAATTTCTTGGTAGCTAAATACGAATGTGTGCGTTTTCCAAAATTTGTTCCATTACGTCATAATTTTGAGAAATTTACATTTAAAGTTGCAACAGGGATTTTTACGTATTTTGTTATTTTATAATTACGATGTTGTATATTCTGGAGAAATTTTATTGCAACAAAAATTAAATACTATTGTTAGGATTTTCAGCCCTCAAAAGTCCTAACAACGCTTCATTTTGATTGCAATAAAACTTCTTCAGCACGTTACATGTCAGAGTTACGATCTGACAAAATATGTAAAAATAGTCTTTTTTGCAACTTTAAATGTAAATTTTTCAAAATTGTGACGTGATGGAACAATTTGGAAGCCGGATTCATATTTATCATCCAAAAACTATGGAAAATGATTTGTTCTCAGTCTTGTTCTGAGCTTTTTTTTTATCGAACAGTAGTATTTATTTATTACTGTTATTAAAAATTATTATATACAGGGTGTTCAGCGTAACGATCCGCACGATTTTTTAGACACTTCCAGCAGTTAAAAAAAAAGTTGAAAGATAGATATTCATCTGTTTTATACAGGCTACAACATGCGATAAAAACAAATTTTTTTCATAAAAAATCAAAATCATCTTAAATTTTTTAAATAGCAAACCCCGAGCAGTAGTGGGGGGAGCCCGCAGGAATCGGCTCGAAATGTGCAGATTCTTGCGAGAACTGCTATAGAACAGATTTACCTTTTAACTTTTTTTTTATTGTCGGAAGTATCTGAAAAATCGTGCGGACCGTTACGCTGAACACCCTGTATATTTGTAGTTTCATGTATTCGCATACTCATTTGCTACAACATAATTAAAAAATTTTTGAGGTAATATTTTTAGCAATAAGAATTAATTATTTACAGATTTTAATATGTCATTTAGCATGATTAAGATTGTTTTAAAAGTAAGTTTTATACGTAAACAGCAATTGTTAAATTGCTTGCCAATTTAACTCGTGATATTACTGCGGTAGTTTAATAGAGTTTGCGTTTCAAGACCGAAAAATCATTTTTCGCGCAGTTGGCATTTATTTCCTATAGGTTGTGTTCTCACATGTACGGTTCTATGAGATTTAATATTGTAAAAAATTTTCATTCTGAATTGCTTAATACAGAAAGAACGAAAAACAAAATAACGAAGAACATGTACTTAAAAAAAACATGCTTTTATTCTTTCTGGTCTACAATCAGTTATTGTACGAAAATTGAATTTAAAAATTATAAATGTCACAATATTTCAATGATGCAAAAAAAATGATTGAAACTCATTTTCTGGAAAACTTTGTTTTTTGATTTACGTCGTTGTTGCAGCAAATGACCGAGATGTTCTATTCATTTCCTATAGAAGTTCTGGTACAATAAAAAAACATGTGTATACAACTCGACGTTGTACCACTTCCATTTTTTGGAATTGCTCGGACACGGTTGAAATTTTAAAAGGTCGGTGCGTTTCGCAATATCGAGCAATGGCAATGTGAGGTTCACTTAAAAAAAGGTCACAGGTTTACGCGTTTGACATTGCGATTACGTAACGAAGTTTTCGCATACGTGGTACGACGAGCTCTTATGCCGGGCACGTTGCGAGCTGTGCGCACAAAAAGGATTAAGCTCGACTGCTGCAAGGCTTTATTAGCTTCGCTCATGTGAAACGCTCACCTGTAAGTGCAAGAGACGCGCATATACGACGGATCAGGTTTGCAATACCAACCACGTGTTCTCATTGGCCTCAGCCGCAATTACAACCTGCCAATCAACCGGACAAATGTATTCGCTAGCCTAACCGCATTTAGAGACCATGCTGCGATCATGAGTATTGCTGTACCTTATAGCCTGTCACACACGTTTAACTAACGACGTACATAACTGTCTCTATCTCCCGAATTGCTTTTATGATTAATATGTTTATGAGGAAAATATTAGTATTTATGACAGTTGATTTTACATTAATGATTTTACATTAATGTTTATTTAAACAATAATATCTGTTTGCAGTCTGCACAGCGCAATCTCCAATAATTTAAACTTGAGAGTAAAATTATATCAGTTTAATTCCGATTTAGATAGACGGTGAATATTCGATTAAAAACGTCTTCGAGTGAATTATTAGAAACTGAATGAATCGTTAATAATGCGGCCAGCAAATAGAATCGGCGACTTTAATTATTGGAAATTACTCCTCCACTGCTAATGTTATAGCATTAATATAGTCCGTAGCATATCGTAATTACAATACGCTTCCAAAAGCTCGATGTAAACTACTGCCTCGAATGTATAGGTAAAGCACAACTGTTAGTGCAATTTGCACAAAATCAGTATGTCCAACTTTTACAAATTTTTTTAGTTGCAGTATGTAATCCAATTATACAAATATATATATTGCACCGTCTATAAATTTACATAAATTTCAAATGCATTGATCATCGTTTGTAGTCTCGTCGAATCACACGATTATCAGTATTGTTTTCAACATCGCGTTATTAAAAAAAAAAGATGAAATAATTCAATATCTTCATTATATTATCCATATATCTCCGTTATATTATCCACGCTCGTTGTCACCTGAGTTGTCGTATTAATCAAAGGATACGTATGCATTCGATTGCTCACGTAATGTCAAATTGCTCGCTATTTCTAATGGATTATTGGCATTAATTATTAGCTCATGACGCTTCAAACAATCTACTGGAGAAACTATTAATTATGATTTCGATTTTCACAATAAATAGATTAAATCCAATCGCTAAAACAGAAAACATGAATCTTTGTTTTCTGTTGGCAATCTGAAAATTAATTTGATGAATAAAGGTTGTCCTTGTTTCTCTTCCTGGATGTTCGTTAGAGAATATTTAATAAGCATGATGATCATGAAATGCAACGAAAGACGCGAATAATGAATATTGATACGATATTATTGTCGTCCAAACAACAAATGTGCTCGTCGTATCGAGAGATCTAGAAATTGTTAGGCATACAGTATTTCGCGGATATTAATTGAAGTTGGAATTAATTTCTCCCCTATTACGAACCGTCGGAAAACTTGATTAGTATTTCCTAGGAACGGCGCCGACACGCTGACGGGGGGTTTCTGTGAATAGTTGAGAATCGAAGTAGATATAGGGTCGCATTTGCCATGCTATCTACCAAGTCGTTCATCGGCCCACAGAAATTCCTTCTCAACCTCTATTTGTTACGGGTCGAGTGAATGACACGAATAATTTCGCAAAATTGCTTCTATACATTCAGACAAGCAAGGATTTATACCTAAAACGCCGCGTGCTTAACGGCTCAGCACATTTATTGCTAAATTAAACACGACAAAGTAGAATCTCAATAATTTTCGGCTTTTCGGGAATCCCGAAATTTTCGGGATCTTGTTCCGATCTCGAAAAGCATTCCCGTTCCCATCCCGACCCGATTTTGCACACCTCTAATATTTACACGTTGAAGAGAGAGAAAGTGAAAGCTTTAAGTTCAAAAAATGTAAGCAGACCTGTGAAGAGATTATGAACAGATTTACATTGATATAATACACGTACAACATAAAAATATATGTTGCATGTGTATTAAATCAATTGATCAATTTTTATTTGAAAAAAAAAATGCAAAATAAGATGCATATCCACAAATTAGATTACTTAAACATATTTGATCGACGCGACAGGATATTCTCTGCTTAACTTATTGACGAATTTTCGAAATAACGAAATAATAACGAAATAATAAATTTTCTTGAATAACGGTGAGCAGTGAACCAATCGAGTTCGCATCGGTCGAACGAAGAAAGCTCTTTCCTTCTGATCGAAGATCGAAACGTGAATCTACCGCCAATAATTCCAAGCTATACATTTTTCCTTTTCTAGGCGAGAGCATCAATCGCAACGAAATAAATCGCGAAAAGTTGAGGCTGCTTCAGTTACGTGGGGCACGAACGGTCCGCGCTGGTCCGAGTTGAAGTTTTCCACGGCTATCAGTCCGAAAGAATTTTCGCAGTCGCGTCGTGTCCTGCGCCCCAGGGACTGCCTTCTTCGAATCAAACTTCGACACCCGAGACGCCATTAGTACCCAACGAGTCTACAAGTTTTCTCTGTCGACGTGGCCAAGGTAAAGGAACGGAGAAGGGCTGCAGTGTGCCTTTTCTCCCATTCTTTCCAAGGCTTTTCGAGAGTTAAAGAGATCATCCCGCACTACGCGCCCTCCCATTCCTTGCTGCCGGGTTTCCGAAGATCACACTACACATTCGAGCAGTGTTTTACATGTTAACACGGAATTGAAAACTCTTCTCGATGCTTCAGAACTATTTCTTAGAAAAAAAATGCAGACGTTGAATTTAGTTTTAAGAAAATAACGTAATATTGATTTAATATTGATGGAAACGTAATATTGACGAAAATTGCTTAGAGTTTTGCATTTAATTTAATTTAACCTTAAATTATGTTATACTTAAATAATTACGACGCATGTGACATAAAAGCGTGCTATTTTTAAAATCAAATGCAATTTTTCTGATTAAATAGTTAGAAGATCTAAGGTACAATATTAATTCTCAATACAAATATCTTTCAAGCTAACAATAGTCGATCAACAGACTGCTTTCGAACGTTTCCCCTTCCCGTTTCTCGACGCGAACATCGCTGCGGTACCTACTAGTGTGCTATCAATCAATCGACGGACATTCTCGTATCAGCCCTAAATTTGTGGATCGGCGTTCAAGGATCATTGGGTGTCTATGATCCCTCAGAGTGCGCGCCATCCTCTCGTCAAACCCTGTTAGCGTCTGCACACGCTCGCCTCAGTCTCTTCCGTTCGAGCATCACGAATGGGTGTAACTGCGGAACCGATCGTCCTAAATAGGCTTCCTCGCCAATCGAATCCATACCTTGACTTGGCGATCACCGTTGTGACGCCAATAAAGGAAGGAAGGAAGGAAGGAAGAGAAATAGCTCGCGAGCCGGCTGATGAAATTGAACACGGAAGACACCGAAGACGTTCCCTTAGAACGGTTGATGCCGAGTGAACCAGAGAGAATATACGAGGGTGAAGTAGGAGAGGTGTCATCCGAGGAACAGATCGAAATAAGCGGAGAGACGACGAGGCGACGCAGATGGAGGAGAATGTAAATGGCACGCTTCATTAACGTGAGTTACCGTCGCATCCATTATTCGCGGTAACCAGACTGACAAGCGCGATTCCGCCCTGTCCAGAGTATTACCGTGCGGGAAGAGAACAGGAACCTCGAGCGTGTTACTTCTCGGGGAGGAAGAGAACCGACGGCGGCCAAATTGGAGCGAGTTCCGTCACCGTTACCGAAGCCGTTGCCGCGCCGTACGCTGCGGGTGTCGTCCCGGAAAACGTTCCGCGTGGAAGCGGCGCGTAATCGCGCGATACCAGCATAATGGCTGCTGGGACCGGAATCCGGAAAAGCGTCACGTGACAAAGGGAGAGAGAACACGAGGTCGCGCAATCGAGCGCGAAGGTGCGCGCGACCGTTTCGCATACCCAGTTAGATTCTACATTTCAATGATTAAGATTTTCATTGGTCTTATTATCCAACGAATACACCATATGGTGCCGGCAGTTAAGGTATTGTCGCAGCTTCCACGTATCTATTAAATAAGGATGTGCTCCAGAAGCACTTATCATAAACAGAGCGATCGATTGGCTGTGTTGAAATCAGGAGTGATAGAATTTAGTATACGGAAAGAACGGTTTTGTTGAAATATTTATAAAAATTTAATTAGATACAAATTTAAAAATAATTTTACTGGATCATCAAAATAATTATGTGGAACGCTTAAGGGGATGCTGGAGTGATCAAATTATCACATTACAGTCGTATAAAAATCTTCGAATTGACTGAACGGTATAAAAAATCCTTTTACAGGATTAAAATAAACACAAAATTAGAAGGTGGTGCAGTAGACCTTGTACTAAAATCGAAAAAAAGTTAAAAAATTTTTTAACATTCTTTCGATTTTAGTATAAAATCCATTGCATCCACCATATAAAATCCACCTCCTAATTTTGCGTTTACTTTAATCCTGTAAAAGGATTTTTTATACCGTTCAGTCAATTCGAAGATTTTTATACGACTGTAATGTGATAATTTGATCACTCCAGCATCCTCTTAAGCGTTCCATAATTATTTTGATGGTCCAGTAAAATTATTTTTAAATTTGCAAGCGATGTAATGTGATAATTTGGTCACTCCAGCATCCCCTTAATTGGTTGCTAGAATGTCAAAATTTTTTAGCATTGCTCATACTGAACTTGTTTTACATAATTATTCTGATGAACAATAAATGTCAACACGTGGTACAAATTTAAAACGGAAAGAAATTATTATTTTGATGGTTCAACAAAATTATTTTCAGATTTGTTATCTAACTAAATTTTTAGATACTTCAGCAAAATTGTTTTTTCCGTGTAAAAATTTTTTGATGATGATAAAAAATGTGATAAAATAGCTCGTAAACAATTTAATTGGTTTACATAAACGTTACGAAAATGCAAAAACTTCATATCCGTTTTTTACTCTGTATTATTCTATTCTGTGTATATTTCCTTTGTTTGCGATTTTTCTATCAATAATCCTCAAAATTTCGCTACATCCTATGGGAAGAATAAAATTCATAGAAATAACGATACATAAAATATTTCGTTTACTCTATTATGTCCGCATCTATTATCTTTACATTCTGCTTGGCTCGCTTGCGATTTGTATCAATGCCGAAAATGTAACCATGGCATGGCATGGGTATTAACCAGCCCGGTGGAATTTACAGCTCCAGCTCGGCAATACAACGTTACGTGGCTATATTTAATAAAGACTCGTGCGCATGAGCGCCGTTGTATTTCCAACTCCAAAGTTCCTATGATTAAGATTTTCATTAATCTTGTTATTCATCGGTGTGACATGTATCGTGCCTCGCGTGCATTAGCTTGATACAATACCTGTGACATCAAACAGACGCGATCTTTCATACTGTGCATAGCTCTCGCGAGCCGTAACGTCATATTACTTCGTCATAACGTTGACTTAGGCCAGGCATGCCAGCGTAATATCAGTTTAAAATAAAAAGTATTAATTAAGCGAATACCAACGTGGAAAGTAATATGCTACAAACGATGACGCGACGTGACGAAATGTTTTCGAGCGCCAAAAGCTTCGTAAATGCACAATCTTGTTTAACAAGAAATACCGTTGTCAAGAGGTATCCTAATCTCGATACTAGAAATATTTTCCAGCTCTCTTATTTCACGGCATTCGAATAACAAAGTTCTATCCATAGGTATATGTGAATTTGTCGATATTTCAAGTCTTACAAAGATATTAGATAGGACATTGTTTTCCGGTGCCATGATTTGTCACTACCGTCGTTTCTGCTGTACGTACCTTCGATAAGAATAAGCGATATACTACAGCTCATAAATAAATGAACCGCGGCTGACGTGCGAGAACTCGTGGGAAAAGACCGCATGAAGACATAAATCGAGGAATTATTACCTGATTTCCGGTACGACGAAATTCCTTACGGACGACGGATTGCTATTAGAACATTGATCACCGTAAGATTTTTCTCTGATCCTGTCGCACTTTAGAGTGTTATACAGGTTCGGACTTTTTCCCGTCCGAAAATACCTTCCTAGATAAGAGGCTGGGGACGAAGTTCGGGATCGTAAATCAGAAAACGGGGTGGTCAGTCGTGGCGCAGAGCTTCATCTCGTGTATGAGCGTGATTTATGCGGTCATCATATATATACATACATACACACATACATATATGTATATATACATACATGTATGCATGTGTACATATATGGTAGGTATGTATAAGCACGGTCTCGAGCCACCTTAGAAGTGGTCTCGACCTGCCATTACCTATTACTGATTAGACTACCATAATTAACAGCTCTCCATTCCGCGAGGATACAAATTTCTATATTGCACGAAAATTAATTTTCCGTTTGCAATCTGGATCTTTTTTGACACAAGCGAAATTTCGCTCTCAAATTTCTCCTAAATAAAGGAGAGTTGTAGAATCTAGTCCTCTACTTCTTAAAATATCTTATTAATAATAGGATCTAATGTAATAAAGATGTTAAAAAGTAACTTGATTTTATCACATTTTTTTAAAAGTCTAGAACAATACAAAAATTTGGGCTGATGGACAAAAAAGATCCAATTTGCAGACGGAAAGTTAAAGAAAAAACCGACTTCGCAACAATGGTACAATGTGATTGAACTTTTTGTTACTAAACTGCAAAGTAGCTCCGATGTCGATTTATTTTGCTCTCTTTAGATTTAAAAATTTAGAACGGCAACTACGTGTGGGATAGCTTTGGAGTTAAATTTCCACGAGCGTTTACGCGAAATGTGGAAAGTGTCACGGACGCAACAATCACGCCGAATGTCGACTCTCGGGCAAACTGGGTTCAAGCATTGAAGCGAATTTTTGAATATTTTTTATTTTTTTTTCATGGTGAACCTATTAAACAACCACGGACAGCCATTTCTGGATGGACTCAAATCGACAGCGCCGGGAGGGAAAGGCACGAAATGAAATTCTGATGCAATCGGGAGTGTGGAAAATCATAATGGAATTACATTACGGAACTATTAAACCGAAAGAGCGCCGTCACTAACGGACGAAACGAAAAATGGACGTTCTCCATCAAATATTCCATATTTTAATCTCGACCGATTTACTTATTTCCATTAGCGCGATAGATGACCGAATCGCAGTCATATTTTCTCTTATACCCGCAAATCTATATTTAATTATTGAACAATCTAATTACGATCGTAGCAGTGTTTTATGGCGTAGTAGTCCCTTAGCATTAATATTTTGTATATTTGTGCGCATTTTATGCAAATCGTATATTTTCTATATTATTCTGACACTCGACAGAGATTAAATTATGCACGAATAATGAGTTTCGTATTAAAGATTATTGTTGAGTATGGATTTTACTAAATAATGTATTATATTTTAACATGTTGATAACTCACGAATCGTGCGACCATGCACCTAGTGGATTATCTTTGTTCTACGTTTTCTCATTCATGACATTATTTTTGGATACATTTTTCATTACGTAATATGCACTTAATAAACTTGTGAACCGAATTACCATATTGTTCAAAGACGACCTTGTTATTTCGAAGATTAATAAGAGTCGCCTCGCGAGAACGCGCGCCATCATCGTCGTAATTAAACGAAACTGCGTCGCGTATCAACTGTGCCAGCTATGAATGCATGAAATAAGAGCTATGCTTTCCTGTAGATACTGCGGTGCTCGCCCTTCTCGTGATATCGCCCTTTTCTCATGACGTACACCCCGGTCTAATAGAATTCATTGGATTATGCATCGGAGGGCACTTAAATATAAGTGGTTAAACGAATTACTGCGCGCTACCCTTGGCCTACTCGAACCCCACTCCTTTCTTCACAATTCTGCACGAATATTATTATGCTAATCCATAAAGCTAAAACTTTTATGGCAGCTATGGTCGTGTAAACACTGCCAACCGTTATTGCCCTCTGCGGCAATAAGAATGCTGAAACTTTAATTAGATCACGAATAGCATGCACGTTTTGACTTTTCTCAAGTATACTTCCTTATATCTCGTCTTGAAGTATTAATGTCATCAAGATATGTCGTTAAATAGGTTTTATAAGATATATCATCGAGAAGAAAATAAATTGAATGATGGCTATACATTCTCAACGTATAGCCAACGTACGTCATAAATTAATTAAAAAACTTTAATTAAATTTTATAAAAAATAATTTATTTTTTTTAAATAAAAACAATATTATATGAATAACACAAATAGCAAAATGCTTTATTTGGTCCGAGCTAGATTTTTAGTGCTTAATAATATTTCAATGTGAAAGTACTTTTTTTATTTATTATAAATTAATTTCTATTCAACATTTAAAGCTGTTGTAAAATTTCAAATATACGTGTTTCGCTCGCGGACGTGTAATTATTCGGGGACGGATAGGAGGATGGAATGAAAAGGTCGGTGATTAGAAGCATCACACCGAGAAATGCTTTCTTTCTACGATGAACCTTTCTGTCTTTGTCATCTTTTCTACTAAGGATAAATTTTACAGTACGTTTAATAATTCTGGCGTTATGCTACGAATTCGTTGCCTTTTATAATTCATATTTTCTGCAATGTATTCATTAATTATCTCGACATTCTGCTGAAAGTCGTTGTCAATGATAAGCGACAGAGGGATATGAATTGTTTAATAGGTATGTTTTGTCGTAGAGATGACTAATCCGCACCGTCATTTGGGCTTAGCAAATTTACGGTCTTAAGCTCAATACACTGCTGAACATTCACATACATTTACACATATATATACATTTTTGTGAACAACAGTACAATGAACATTTGAAGAAAAATGGAAACAAGATATTATTTAATTTAACGCTTCGTTTGCAATCTGAATTTTCTTTGACACAAAACAAAATTTTGCTTTTATTTTTGCTCAAATTCAATTTCTATTCAATAAAAATCTTAACATTCAAATTAAAAACTACTTAATAATGTGAGATAGAGATGTTGATAAATAAATCCTAAGTTAAAAAAAAACTTGGTTGAGAAAGATTACAGACGGATTAAAAATATGATTGCACAAACAATCAGTTAAAAATAATAGGAAGAATAAAAATAAGAATAAGCTAATGTGAGCGTATAGAATTATGTATTGTAATGCGGATCGAATGTTGCACTAAATGTCTTTTTGTTATTTTTTTCTTTTTGCAGCCCTAAAGAGAATTAATAAATAAACTCTACCAAATAAGAATAAGTATTTTATACATTACAGAAGGAACGAGACAATAAAAGTTGCTGAAGTTATCCTTTATGATTAAAAAAAGGGAATAAATCCTTCAAATTCAAAATAAATTCTCAAATGAGTTTTGGTTTGTTTAGAAATAAATTATATTTTAGTTATGTAAATTGAACACATTAATTTATTGACAATAATTTATTAATTATAATCGTATTTGAATTTTAGTGCGTTTTGTTTTTTTTTTCTCTTTATATGCAGTGAGAAACTTCATCATGGTATCACTTAATAAATAGTACTAATTTGCGCTAATTGTCGATGACTCTGCAGTTACATAATTATCGATTATATCCAACGTTCATACGATTTTGTGGGTTAGGCGGTGCGTTTCATAAATTCCGAAATTACAAACGAGCCCATTTCAAGCAGAGTTATACACAACACCGCACATTATTTGATATGTTCATAACGTGAGAAAAGAGCTTGTTTATGAATCCGTTCATGGTTCGATCATCATTAAATGGAAAAGCGAGAGCGCTGTAGAAGAAGGAAAATCATGGTAATGTTCGCAATTGCATTCGCCTGATTAACCCAGTATATCGCTTAAATTTATTGGACGCGTGACAAATTTTGGCGAATAGATATACGGATGCATTGAGAGTAAAAGGATCGGGGAAAAAGACACAAAGAGAGGAGAAAATAAATGCGCCGTTGGGAAAACGGAGACGCGATGCAACGCGATGTGAAAGAAGCGTTAAAAAAAGGAAGAATAAAGAATTCACGTGACGGTGGGATAGTGAGGCACGGTGTGACGAAGTCTGTCGCAATATCCTGCAACGAAAGCCAATAAATAAAGGACGGCTTGGCCGCGGAATTAAAACACATACATCACGATACTGGCTGTGCGTCTCTCCGCGTGCCCGCACTTTCTAGTCTCGGCTTCGCCCATCTTTATCTCCCTTTCTATTTTTTATTCGATACCTACACTTCGACGGGCCCGGTCTACGTGAGGGTTGAAATTAATCCCGGTCGGATTCTGATTGCGATATAATTTCGTGATTGAGCCGCGGCTACGGCTATTCCTGGTCATTACGATCACTGAAAGGCGCAACCATGTTAGTGGACTTGGTTTTATTCTGGCTTTAAACGCTACCCGATAACTCTTGGCTACGTCCGAATGTCTCAACGCTCGTCGCTTACACGTAAAACGAAAGGTGACGGCTTGATCCGCGAGACGAATGATCTGTCATTCGATGCACATTACGTATTGAGATTTAAGCGCTTCGATGAGATGCGCCGAGCAGAGGTATGGAAATTAGCCGGTGCGCGATTGCGAATGCAAAAACGTTGAACGCTCTCCGGCTCGGTGATAAATTTATCGAACGGAATTTAATTGGCGCGTTTTCGTTCAACACCACGAATATATTTTTCTTGTAGATTGGCTATTTTATACGTAGAATTTATTTTGTCTTTATGAAATTGTATTTATATTATATCGTATTCTTATATTTAATATATTGGAGTATAAAAGGTGATTTTTTAATTTGATTGTGGAGTATTTTGCGAGAAAAACTCGTCGAAAGTACTTTTAAGGCTCGAGGAAGAAAGTTGTTATATATAAATAGAAAATTGCATCTCTAGAATCGAGATGAAGCAACTCGTTACGCCGCCGATGGAATTATGAGAAATGGAAAGAAGTAACCGCGAAAGAGTAAATGCACTATAGAAAATACATTAAAATAAAAAACACAAGTTTAAAAATCTCATGCGTCTTGTACGAGCAGCTTGCTGCTTCCAGCTGCTTCGACTTATAGAGTCGTGCTGTGAAATGCTTTCGGAAGGAATTTCGCGTAGAAATATCCAGCAGAGCTTACATGTGCAAAGACCTCACGTCGCCTAAGAGCCTGAAAATCTTCTCTCGTATATTATGCCAGTAATTTCCGCGTTGTATCGTTAGAATGTTGATTACGTCACATTTTCCTTTGCCAGTGCAAAAGAATCAATTTCCGTATGAATTTTCGTCGTTGCGAAATAACGAGATTCGATCGGATAAAATTGACGAGAGATCGAAAGCGATGCAAGAGTTTGCTGACAATTACGCGATAGCTGTGCAGATACTGATGCGCCACCGAATACATAATAAAACGCCAAAAGTTTCGGCTTCTCAAGAAAAACAGCAAAGTTCAACAGTGACTCCGTTGCATTCGTCTCTGGATTCCGATTCGAAGCGTAACGCTCGAAAGTGTTTCGCAGGCTGGGCCAAGGCAATAAAACTTTCGAAATCTCTTGAGGGTTTCGAGGACGATGCAGCGTTCCACGCAGCAACGCTGTGTAGAGAGCTCATGAATATTTAATTCCTGGTAGTGGCGAATCGAATGTTAACAGTGTGCGAAAACCGACGGCAGAGGGGACCAGAGACCAAAAATAGAGAAATGTCAGGGGGTTTGCAATGATACAGGAAGGGATCATTGCTTGCACAGCGTTCTGTAGTCGATGCGTAAATAGTTGCTGTAGCAACCAACAGTTAAATACAGGAAATCTCATCCTAACGAAACTCGCGATACCGCTGTCTCAACAAAGCGCAAATTATTTCTATACTAGTATTTCTTTATTTTCGCCTGGAATCTCTGTGAGAAATTACAGAAAAAAACTCTCAACTTGATTTTATATTCGGAGTTTATATTAAACACGTGCAAACGTGAAAGAGAACTTTCACGTTCTCGTGTTTTGAAGAATTGGCAATCTTACTTGTCGTTTTTATGGAAAATAAATGATAAGAATTTCAAAGTAGTTTTAAAAAAATTAGATTTTTAATTATAGCTCTTTTTTTATTACTGTGCATTTTATTTTAATCTTAATAATGTAGTAAACTCGTCAAGAATTTGCGTGTGAAATCTACACATGACTTTAATACAATTCAGGATCATGTCAGATCACGTGCAATTGGCAATAGTCTGATTAAGACGCTACTCCTGCTTACATCGCATACATTCCATCACCAATTGCAAATCCGCATTGTAATCACTAGTTGGCGGTCAACAAAATTAATCAGCGACATCAAACATTTGTTCTGATAACGTAACCATATCGTGTTGTATTTACAAGTGGTTTCATCGTTACAGTGAACATACAATTGAGTCTATTAGAGGCTGCTATCTACTTTCCCTCAAAGTTTAATTTGCGTGAATCATTTTGTAATCGTTTGTAACTCAGAGATTCATGCTATTTTTCATCAAAGAGAGATCAATTTCAAGTAAATTTTTTAGTCAATTATTAAAATTTAATATGATAGCAATGAGAAGATTTGTATAATTGGCTGCACAATTAAATCTACTTCTGAATGGAATTCGATCTCGTATTAACGCTTGTCTTTGACAAGACACATCTCTGTTCCAAATTTCACCAACAAACTTCTACAGAGAGAAAGCAGCAGAAGATGATATAATCGATGACTACGATGACATACACATACATGTATGGGTCTTAACTTTGACATGCTATGCTCTTAGATTATTAGATCGCAATGGGAGTCCATAACCGTTTAAGTCTTTAGTGAGAACTTTTCTGAATCTGACGAATTTCGTATTTTTAAATCTTTTGATATTAATCTAAAATTGAAATTATTTTTCTTTGTTACTTCAATATTTTTAAATCTTTTTTTTATTTAATTCTAAAGTAACGCAAAAGTTTAATGAACACCTGTTACACTGGTAGGCTGTATTTAGAAAGGAATAGCAAATTGTTAAACCAAATTTACTTAACTCGTAATACCCTTTACCCAGAGTTTATGTCATGCACATACGCAAGTGTACTAATTAGATCTCTCTATATTATTGTATTACATAATTAACTAAGGCGAAGGCTGTCACGTACGTCGCCTTGCTTCTGTCACGTGGATTCGCAGACATTTAATGCCATTACGTGTGTACGGAAGGAAGGAGACGAACGCGAAATGGTAAATTAATGTTTCGGTTTGCCGACGAGGTGGCGGAATCACGGCACAGCGGGTTTCCGAATGCAACGCATAGTTTCTCTAAGAACTAATTAACGAACAATTAAAATTAATTTCACGCCTGGGTAAACTGGAGTTATTCGCACGATTGGCGGTCACCTTGGCGTAGCTACAAGTCAGAGGAAACCGGGCGGCCACGAAGGGATAATTCCGAGCATAAATCAGACAGAAATGTGAAAGTTTCAGATACGTGGTTACTCCGCGAATGACCCAGCAGCTTCGCGTCACGTGTGGTACGTTTCAAAATTCGTTCCGCAAGATATATTTTTATTACTTTCATACTCCTAAAATATGATTCTTCTTTAAAACATTTTACTATTTGTTCGTCTAAATCTTTAAATACAAATGAAATATTTGCATTAAAGAAAAAAATTCTTTATAAAATATATTGTAAAAATTTAATCAAGTGAAGGCGTGCGATTGTGTAATTTGTAGAGTTTGTGGAATTCTTAGAAAGATTTATTAAGTCATTTATTTTAGAAATAATGGAAATGAAAAACCAACTGGTTTTTCAGAATCATTTATAAAAATGATGCATACAAAAAAGCATTCATAATTGGCCTTGGAAAGTCTTGGAATAGCTTAGCTGATAATATGAATAAAAATATTCATTTGTGCTGGCAAGTCTTGTGTCTATAGATTAATATTTCGCGTTTCTTTTGTACGTGACTGTGTAATACTCAAAGGAAGAAAATGAACCAGAAATTGGTATTTTGAGAAATTGTCTGGATTACGAATGCGACGTCAGCTTCTTCGACAATGTCTTAGAAGTAAGGAGAAAAAAGGTCGCCTAGCATGTTCGACCATTTCTAGAGCGCTCCAAGCGGTGATGTCCTCGGGTTATGTTCCGCGGTACACGGAAAGAAGCTTATCCCGAAGATGCATATTCCCAGATGCAGCACGTCCCGGACGCTTAACATATAAAATGGTATCTGTTTTTCAACTTTATCGCGATAAGCTCTGAATTATAGGTATGAATGCGAAACAGTTGGTCGATTATAGCACATCTTCTTTCTTCGAATATCTTAAAAACATTATTGTCTCCTTTGTAATTCCTTTTGTACTAGCAAGTTTCCTCGCCATTCTTTTTCTTTCTTTTACAAAGGGAGATGCCGAATACTGTCGACAACCTTATAAAAACCAGAGCAAACAAATTACATTATTAAAAAAAATCTATATTATTAAGAAATTTTTTTAGTGAACGCGGAAAGCTCGTAGCTAAAATAAATTTGCAATAAAGTTCGATTGAAAGAAGGCTTTGATGTCGAGGATTATTGAGCAGCGCATGCGAGATGATTTACCTCGTTTCCTGAAAGTACACACGGTCATATCGGCACTACCTTAATCCGTAGTCCTAAATCTAGTAATGGCCATCCGCGTTGTAACTCTGCCACGTGATCGTGTTGCTCTGCTATTAGCTTGAAGTCACCATTAATTATCTCTCATGAAATAGCACGATTCGGTAACTGGACTGACCTTTACTAATGCTACATCGTCGGGTAATACATCCAGATATTTGGCCATTTCGAGTAATTTAGTGAGTTTCTATGCTAGCCACATACTACTCGGTTTATCTAATTATGTGACTCATTTGTATAGCGAAATGCTAAATATATGACTGGTCGCGAATGTCATTCGCAGATCGTCTGGCGTATATGGTTCCATCATGGAATTAATCTTCCGGGCATCAACTATCGAACCACATATTTCAGTACGAATATATTTTAGTGAACGTAGAAGCAGACAGTTGTACGTTGTCGTTAACATTATTATTTTAACTCTCTATAACACCATGTAACTTAGAAATTACATACTCATATATATATTTTTAAGTCTCAGTATCTGAGTCAATATTATAATCTGATTTTTTACCGATATACTTCTCTTTTTTATAAGCAAAAGGTTCCATTTATAGAGGATTAAGTACAATCTTTAAAAATGTAGTTACAAAATTTTATTAATAATTTATGCACGAAGATTAATTAAAAACTACTGGAATTTCGATAATTAGGTATAAAATTATGCTACAAGTACAGAGATGGAGATTTATCATTAATAAAACAATCGTCATTATGACGTGGTATTATTTCTCTTTGCATTGAATAATACATATTAAATTTTATAAAAATATGAATCAAAAGGAAATTTATTGATGTGTTTTTTATTACTTGCAGGCAGCTTGACAAATTATTCGTATCGCGAAAAAATAAATAACAATGAAATAACATAAAACAAAATAAGCAATTTTTATATCTTGCTTTACATTTCTAAATATGTGGAGTGCAAACACTCGATAAAATTTATGCGTTAATATTGGCACGAGCAACCGTGAAAATAGCGATGTCCTCTCGAGATAAAACAAATAAATGTCAATAAAAAAAGAGAAAAGCTGTTTGATAATTTTATTGTGCGATTCAATAACTAATATCTATTTTGCATATCAATCTTTCGGGGAAAAAATTTACACATCAGCGAAATCTCATTGGATGCGAAAATAGTGTAGCTGCTACCCTGATAAAAATTCCACTCGCTTGAATTTTATTTGCCAGTCACAGTTTAGATGTTGATTCGATTATATAATATAATAATAACTGTTACAAGAAAACATAATTGAATTTCGTCCTATAGCCCGGCACTTGCCCGAATGCCGTTTAACAATCATTTCAATTTTACGCGATAACAAATGCGATTACGAAAATATATGCTGTGATAATTAAATTTGTCGTATTTTATACGCCATGATGGCTTAATAGTTCGTAGTGTGCATGCTAATACCGGATTAATTTATTGGCCGACTATAAATTATTATATCCATATCAGGAGATGTTAATAGCATCGATTGAAATTTACTCACGTCGCAGAAATACGCGACGGTATTGCAAATAATTTTTGCACACAATAATTATGCCAAAAATGGCATTAAACATTGAAATGTTATTGGTTAAAACAACGTCATACGATATAATGACTCTGCTCAGATATACTGCAACGTAATTCATAGCAGGATTTCATTAGTCGGCCGAGTGTTTTTATCTATTTGATCTAATGTCATCCAAACTTGGAAATAATTACAAATGGTAATTACCCTTACAAATCTGCGCAAAACACACATAAATTTGATTACTACATAATAAATCTCTTGCGTCGTTATCAATTAGCTCTTTGAACATTACGTATTTACATAATACGTCATTAACATCCATTCGGTGCTTTTTAACATTTGTTTAAAGCCAGTGCTTTACATCTACCTAAAAAGAAATTTGTTTGTGCGGGTAAAAACATTTATATTATTTTTATTTAACAAATTATTTTTATTATAAGTTATAACGTCAAGAATATTCATAAATATTCTTCACAAATTTGAGTTGTTTATATTTAACAGAGTTCTATGCATTTATATATTTTAGATATTTTATAAGCTATCGAGATGGTTGCAGCTGTCAGTAACGTAGATAGAATCGATAGAAAACACTATATCGAAACCGACAGATAGACTAGCGCGGTGAAGGGTACTTTCGCTATACCCAGAAACTTTCGCCATAAGTTAGCCCTTAAAACTGTTTCTCGAAGCTCTGCTGGGAAACTCGAGACATGAAATCGCAGGCCACGTCGTTTTATCGATCACCTCAGCGGAAGTGGTTACGCACGAATTCCCAATACATCATATTTGTTCTTGAACAGGAGACGATAAAGATAAATTATTATTAATCGATTATTGTTGTGGTTTAAATTCCATTCTATTTGCAGAATGCTTTTGCGTATGACGAAATCAAGTTTATTATTATCTCCTGAGCAATTTAAGCCATACATATTTAAACTTCTATCCCGTTTTCTCTCTCTCTCTCTCTCTCTCTCTCTCTCTCTCTCTCTCTCACTGATGACTTTTTTGATATCTAAATTACACTTGTATTTTTGAAATAGTGCTCAGGATACTCGTAAGTGAATCTACAGAAGCCTTTATGTAGTGAATGTCATTGTCATCCGAAATCCCCGTTTGACATTTGAGATGCATTGCATGAGTCTTCTTCAGTGGCGCGTCCAATAAACAGGGATTGACCGAGAACGGTGGCGGAAGAATCCACGGCGGAAGAACACTGATCCGCCTACCTCAGCATGTGCAAGCATGATGTATTTTCTTCCACATTTAAGTCACGCCACATGGTTATATCGGTGAATCGGTCTCGTAGGGATCGGAACTCGTTGGAACGGAGAATATCCAATCCTTGACAGACGCTGAACTGGCTTGCGCCCGATGTTATCGCCGTGCATAGTCGTGAATTAAAGAGGAAGGCAGAGAGAATTATTATACTCGCAAATCGTAAAATGAAAATTCATTTCGCAACTCGACAGATTAAATTTAACGATCGAAATGTTGTACATTTAAGATGATGAAATTGAATTTAATTGGATATCGATAAATTGCTCATTTCTCTTAACCGCGTTAAATTTATAATTTTTATATATTCCTGATGTATATTTCTAGATCCATATTTAGATTTGTATATATATTTTTAAATAATAATAAGTTAAACAAGATTATTATATAAATAAATCAAATAAATAAGATAGCTCTTAACATTAAAACTATATACCTATTAATGCCTAATAATATTTCTATGTAAATTTTAAATACATCATCGTTTCGTTATACGTATAAACTGTGCGCCGATTACTGAAAGATGTATTTAAAATTTATATAGAAATATTATTAGGCACTAATAAGTATCTATCTAAAGTGTCTTGACCGTATTTGGCGCATTTTTATTGATTTATATTCTTTGACTTCCTCTTTTTTG
>NW_017257621.1:102169-164215 GCF_001594055.1 Mycetomoellerius zeteki
ATATACAGGGTGTTAGTTAAGTATGTTGCCATACTCAACAGAGGGATTCTTTGGTTTATTTCAAGTAAAAAAAGTCCATATAAACATGTATCTTAAAGCTAAAAACTTCTTCTGTTTACTGAGTCTTGTTAAAAAAAATTCATAATTTAGAAATTGGCCAAATTTGGTCGCCATATTGGATCCGCCACTGAGAATTTTACAATTATGACTGCAGATTCGTATTTAACGATTAAAAAAAAATTAATTTATGGAAACAGAAGAAATTTTTAGCCTCTTGTTCTTCAGTAATTGAAGTTTGTTCCAAAAATTCTTCAACGATTGAGGATCCCGCCATGATCGCCATTTCGAAAATATAAAAAATCACCATGTGACATTCGATTCTACACAAAAAAAGCTAAAATTTGAGTCCTCATAAGTAAAAAGGATCAAATCATTTGTAGGCAAAACCTACATTTGCATTTTGAGATGGAATGACCCATATAAGGTAACTCATATATTCGTCGCACCTATCAAAAACTTATTTACTATGTTTAAAGTAAACGAACTATATCAGTAAAAACTTTGTACTGTCTACTACTGTGAAAAAAATATTAGAAATCCGAAATATATTTATTTTTCGTATTAAGAAATGAACTTTTTGAGACCCTTGCATTTTTGCCGTATATCCTATAGAGGTGGGATATATGGTTACTCATAGGGAAGAGGGAGGTATGTACGGCTCATGAAAAATTTACAAATAACGCTTATAAATAAAACGTAAAATGACACAATAACTTATAAAATGCGTTTATAAAGTTTTATTAAGGAATAAGAATGATAAATATGTATATGAAGTAATAAATAATAATTACAATCTTCCTACATATATTACAAGTGTTATGACATGAGGTACATATTTCATGTAATATATTTATTGCATTTAGTGCACTCAGTTCAATCTGCGCACTTTGTATGCTTTGGGCATAAATCCCATCCGCTAAAAATGCCATATATCCCAAACAGGTGATATACAAGACAATAAACTAAACAAAGAATATGAAAGCAAAGCACTTGTATTTTGCTATAAAACATGCTTTACTATTCCTCTACACGTATGTATCACGAAATAACCACTAAATCTTTTACACGCCCTACAGTAATCATTTTATGTAGATTATAACTTATGAATGGCACTACTTATTGCAGTGACAAATCGATTCCACTCACAATAATTTCATTAATATTAACAGTAAGAAGCTGAAATCATAATACAATACTAATATAATATAAAGGCATGTAACAAAGTAGTTGCGAGAAAATTATCCCCACTCCTTTTATTTTTTCTGACTTCTGCGGCGTAAATCCCAGCGCGGCCTATTTGCCGGAGTTACCCTATATTTCTCTAGAATTTTAAAACTTTTAGTAGTTAGAATCTTATTAATGTATTACGAATAGAATTCACGATTTTCCTTATCAATCTTATTAAATGATGATTAAATTAAACCTACGTCTTTAATCAACGCCGCGCGATGTTTATCTTATTCAATTTTTTTAGCTTTTAAGTTTACCTCATAATTTTTTAATTTAACTTTTTCTTGTTAAGTACATTTTCTTGCTGTAAATGTTAGTTTTGATATTTGCAGTAGCAGTTTTAACATTTTATGCCTACACATCAACGCGGATATATCCTCTTTTGCTTTTATGTAACTCAACTAATGCGTAATCACGGATACACGTATCTTCGCACGCCTTCTGATTCGATGATACGAAATGCATCTCGAAATGTCAGTAACCAACGAGTTTTCTCGTTCGTTCCTTCCTACAACGTTAAGGTTCCGTGTTGCGCGATATCGACTATATTATAGAAACTGTCAGGATACAGAGAAATTCACATTCTATTGATACATGGATTTTTCTTAGATAAATTTGTGCGATCGTTACATTATCGTATCAACTGATATCAATATGATAATATAAATGTTTATAAAAATTTGAATGCTATATATTGTGGGATATATTGGAAATATATTGCATATCGAAAATCAAAATAGTTTCTATCAGTGGTATTTCTACATTTTTATCCGTCAATATCGTGATCACGAAATGGGCACTATTTGTTGGATTGACTACAAAGATCTTTCCACATGAAATATACACAGAAAGAACGATTTTGCTAAAGTATCTAAAAGTTTAGCGATACAGATCAAATAAGTAATAAAAAAAGAAAATTTGAGCTGATAGGGACCGGCGCTGTAATTGGTGCACTTATATTTCTTCAAAAAAATTGTATTTGAGCAATGTTTCTTTATACAATATTTAACATTAAGTCATTAAACAGCGTATTTTAAAACTTAAATCTCTCGTGTGAAAAAGCATCGCTCAAATATAATTTTTGGAAAAAATGTAAACGCACTAATTATAACATTGAGTCCTATCAGTCCTATTTCTTTTTTTTTTTTAGGTTATTTGAAATGTAAGGAATCTTAATTGTTTTTTATTAAATACAGATCACAGAAAATAATTTTATTGAACTATCAAAATACTATAATTATATAGGAAACTCAAGCATGATGAGCGATATTATAAGAAGTTTTGACATTCTAACAATCAATTTGAGCATCCGACATAATTATTTTAATAGGCCAACAAAATTATTTTCAGATTTATATCCAGCTAAATTTTTAGATATTTTAGCAAAACTATTTCTTCTCATGCATCGTGTAACGAAATAATAAATCCGTCGAAAGGAAAATCAAAAATACTCTTTTGACACAAGATTTAACATGAATCATCGTTTAGATTTCGTTAAGGGATAGGTAGATACATAATTCTTTCACGGGTCGAGAGAAATAAAGCGTGGCGTTCACAGCCGTTGATAAATTGAAGTGGCGTGAAGCATCCGGCACGACTGGTTTTGCCGGCAACTTCTATTTATGCAACCTTCAGCATCCGAGATATATTATTTCGCGACAACGTCAACCGTCGGTTCTCTCTCTTCCTCTCTTTCTACTTCTTTCTCCTCCGTCGCCGTCTTCCTCGCCGCGCGATTTATTTCACCGCCAGCGCTAAGAAGCTTGCGAGGTGACGTCGCTGGCGGATTCTTCGTGACGCTAGGATTCCGCTTTATTGTAAAGCGCCCGAAGATTTTGGCGGAAACGAGAAACCGGCAGACATATACGTCGCAATCCCCGACAGTTCCCCAACGAAAAATCTAGGTATCGGGAAATTATCCTACAATGGTATTCTCTTAAGATTTTGTAACAATGTCACGGTTTATCTTGAATCGTATTGCATGTTTCTGCTGGAAATTTTGACTGCTTCCATTTCGAATTATAATTTTATGTTGCGTATTGTTCTCAAATCGGAATTCAACATTTTCAAATTTTGTTTACTCCGAGAAAAATATTGCAGCTACTGAGAAGGTGTTATGATTAAACCAACAAAAAGACCCAATAAGAACGACATTTTGGTAAGAAAAAACAGAATTTCAAATATGATAACCAGAAATTTTGTTTGGTTTTCAATCAAAATATTATTTTTGTTGGGCTTTGTTGTTGATTTAATTAGAATATTTTTCTCAGTGTATATATATATATATCAAATAATTCAGAACGATGTAAATGAATAAATTGCGCACCAATTACTGCGCTGTGTTAACGCTCTCATTGTCCGTATATTATATTATTGCTTTTTAATTTCGAGAGCCCGATTAGTATTTAATTTTGATTTTAAATGAATATAGCAAAATCAAAGTTGAGAAAGAAATATTCGAGTTTCTATATTAATTAAGATAGACCAAAGGTATATTGTAATTATTGTAGAATACACGTTCTGAAAAAGCCAACATTCAATTGTCAAATGTTTAAGGTTCATTTTCTCTTTCTCGACTTCAGTACAAGTCATGAAAAATTTCCCTAAGCCAACTGTGATCATTATAATTGTCGGAAATGTCAGAGAGAATTTTAAACTACAATTGACTGCAATGTCTCTTTATTTAAAATTACAGTTCACCTTAAATTTAGATCATCATCATTTTCGATTTGACGCTTATGTGTTAGACTCACTTAAACTTTATGCAAGGAAACTTCGACCTTGTCTCAAATCCATGATCAATTTTATATAACATCCACTTTCTCGGGAGATGAAGACAAGCAAATCTTATTATCTTAATATTATATGTTCGTATGTTATTTACTGCTGACAATATAATAAAAAAATACGGATATGTGTGTGTATGTATATGTATATATATCGTTATTGAACCTTAGAATTTTTGACGTTCAATATTTTTGTTATTTTTCATGGTTTTAAATAAACAACCGAAAAAAATTTTTTGTTATGACCGAAATCTCTGTCGATATTCATCATTCTAGAATAATTGTTCTCTTTGTCGGGGGTTGTAAAAATAAATAGCTACAATGAAATTGAGGGATTGGATCTAAAATTTCAAGAGATGAGAAGGATCTAGAATTCTATTCTATTATACATGTAGAAATTTCATTCAAAATCTTATATTTAGATAAAGTCTTTTTAATGAGGAAGCACATTTAACAATTGAATTTTGGAAATAGCCGAAATGTCTCTTTCTCGATTCTAACGTTAATTAAAAATAGAACAGCGAAATCTGTCTCTTGTGACATTAGAAAAAGTATCCGAATTGACGTAATCCTTTCTAATTCTATGTGTGGAATTATTCAGCCTTTAAATTGAAGCCAGTAAATGCACGAAATCAACGAAGCATCACCCGATTCAAACAGGAACAAAAGGAGCAGCAAGGTGTTCAATATAAGAATAAGAAGCAAGGAGAGGAGTGCCTTTCTTCCTCGTTACTGCCTGAGCATCATTCGCGCGAATCGACGATAAATCTCGGTCCGAAAGTAATTTATACCCAGCAATGCGATATCCCACGCTCGTTTGACGCGTCGAGCCATACCGAAAGAGAGTTTCTTTCTCGTCCATTGTGGGTGCACTTATTCTTCTCACTCGAACGATCATGCTCCGCGAGTAAGCAAACCATTAATAACGCATCGCATTAATTTACGAAGCGAACCATACCGCGTAGTGCGGACCGTTGGTATTTTTCTTGGCAATTAATTCGCTTGTTACCTCTACCTCGCCTCACCCGTATTACGTTTCTCGAAACAGTCGATCGCGTCTTCGGACGATTAATCCTCGACGTAGATTTGCGTGAAAATGAATAGTTTTTTCGCGCGTCATTATGCAAACGAAAATATAGCTTGCGAGGCAGCGGATGTTATTCGGCACGGGTTGAGTCCGATGAACAGTTTGCTTTTATTTTTATATTGATCGTAGTATTGCGGCTATGCTGTAAATCAAAGACCTATAATGTAGTGCGGCAATAAAAGTGTTTCGATAATAATCTTAGGAGCATTTTTCTTGAAAATAAATTTACGTGTCATAAATTCGCGCATTCAAGAAGAGAAATTACGATGATGAGAAAGAAAAAGGCCATAATCGCATAGGACTGTGTTTAAGTAGCCGGTGTTAAAAAGCAGGCGGTGTCAATTTTTTAGATCTCAAATTAAATAGTTCCAACTGAAAGAGCATTAATCTATTCTCTCCGTGGAAAGTCGAGGTCAGGGCCGTAATAAATGTAAAAAAAAATAAAGAAAGGACGGCGACCGGACACGGTCAATTACACGGCCGTCGCCGAGCAGGGTAATGATGAATCCGTCGCAGGAGAACATTAATCTTACGGCCAGGCTCGACGACGTCGAGGGATGAAAAATAACATTTGCGATTACGAGTCCACGAGCATAATGAATTTTCCGTTACGCGAAGGCAGAAGAGGAGAGAGTGTGAAATCGTGATTTCAGACGTTGAATTCCATCGTTACGCGGCGGTTAAATCGCGGCTGCGTGCAAACGTTTTCCGTTAATAAATCAGTCGCTAATGACGTAACCCACTGGACATCCTCATTTACCGGATCGATCGCACCGTTGTCTATAATAATTATAATCAACAGCGTTACACAACGCTGCGGCTAACTTAATACAATCATTAGGATCTAATATTAATTTCTTATTACCTACAATTAGACAACAATTTAATTTAACAAATAATACGAGTATTTATATTTATCCTAACGTGTCAACGTTTCCGTATCATTTAATTTATAATAAAAAAAGATCGTGGGAACAATTATAACAATTATAATAATACTTAATCACCAGGTGACCGTAATTACTACGAAGTAGAACGCCGTGGCGAAAGCACTTTCGATGACGCGCATTTGCCGCACTTCACAGCGCGAGAACCGCAAATTTGCGAGTGCACGTTCAGCGCACTTGAGCTTGCACAAGGACTTGCGCCAACACTGCCGTTCGCAGATGCAGAAACAGCGGATTGGCCAGTAAAGACTATTGGAAAAATTAAAAAAAAAACTCGCACACACCGTAGTATATACCGCGACGATAACGCATTCGCGATATCGCTAATCGCCTCGAAATTACGTACCGCTGCGAAATTTCTGCAAAGTTGTAACTGTGTCATTGTGCTTTAGCGCGATTAAACAGTCGTCTCATTCAAAAACTGCACACTCGCCATCCTCGGTGCGAATCGGTACGAATGCACTTTCAACGCGTTCATATGAAAGTGGAAGAAAATTCATTTATATAAGGAACTATGTTACTCAAGAAAATTTTATGAAATTATCTACCAATATATAAAATTAAACAAAAGTGTTATGATAATCATATAGATTTATAGTACCTATAGACATTGAATCCAGACTTTTGACAAATAATATCCGCTCGGGATTTACTCTTGCTCTCTGTCACTGAAATATTTATTTAAGAATAAGCAAAACAAAGTCTTCTAATTTTTAGTAGACTCCTAAGAGAAATCATGCCAACGTTCGTGCAGTTGGCTAAGAAAAATACTGTCTCCGCGCGCCCGTGGGAATAAAGCGAGTCGTGATGTTTATCCTTCGCTTTTAGGAAAAGCTCGAATTGCGTCCGCTGTGCTTTTCATGGTGCTGTGTGGAAGCAAGATAAGAACATTATTTCGTAAAATGCACTTTTAAGCCACGTCTTATACTTTAGTATGTAAATGTCTGCGCAAGTAAAACGGACGCATGTCATATAAAACATGCCGCTAGATGAATTTTTTAAAGGATCTACCTGTTAATAAAATATTTTGATATTGCTTCGAAACTCAAAGACTTTCAAACAATAAAGAAAGGTACGAAAAATATTCCGTTGGCGGATTACCAGATTGACTATTGATATACGTTTTTCGAATTTACATAACTTTTTAGAAGAGTTAAGCTGTTTTGCACAATACATACCAATTCTACTAGTATAAATAAATATTTTACCGCGCCAAAACGCATATTGGCAAAATATAAAAAATTTTAATATATCGTGTCTTGTTCGTTTTGTCTGCATTTATATGAATATATGTATATCTATATAAAATGACCAACGTTGTTGAGGATTTGTGTTTTACAATATTTTTTAATTTGAAAACCCATTTATAATATGTACATATTAAACAAAATATTATATATGTGCCGTCAATATATCCCGGCGATTCAAGGTTTGTTCAGAAATGAAAAATGAAACGTGCACATTACTTTTATGCATTTTCAATGTACCCACAATTATTCTAGTTTCTAGACAGTTCTTTCTCCGAATGTTTGCCCATTATTCACGAAAACCATTAATTTAATTCTTCAATTATTGATCGGTAAATATAATGCACATTTAAATTTTAATGAAAATATATTACTAAAGAAAATTATATATGTGCATGATGACAAATTTAATAAATTTTAATAAAAATTACTGTTATGGTTCATTAATATTACTAATCGTATACTTATTAATATATTATGTAATTAGTATAATTAATGTGTCAATACTCTCTGACTAAATATACCCAGATGAACTATTTTCGTTCAAATAGATAATGATAAGCTAGGTTGTATCTAACAACATCAGCGCGAGCTTTTGAATACCCCCGAGAGAAGAGAAATCTGCGCAGGTTCGTTCTAGTTTGCCAAAATGTATGCGATGAATGTACCAACGGCATATTATAAGTCAGAGCATACGCATAAGTTAGCTAAGCTAATTATCCTAACAGAGTCGATAGACAATATCCGCACCAGCGGTATGCATTCGACGAAGTTTATAAAACTAATTAAATCCAGATTAAATTGTTCAAGTCTTCTTTGCCTACAATTTCTGCATTTTAGTATAAATATTAAGGATGAGAAGTATTTAGATATAAAATCAATGCCATTGTGTTGCATTCATACAATTTCGTGTTATTGAACGCGTGCATTTTCGCAACATGAATTCAAGCAAATATACAATTTTTGAGGGATTTTGAAGGCTAGTATGTTTTCGAGTGAATAACTCGCAACAATCGGAATAGGACACTATGCGATGTCTGATGGGATAACATAACCCGAGGCTACAGTCACTGCACGTAGAACGGATTAGCTCTATTCCGCGAAATATAATGTAAACCGCACAAAAAATACCGGACATATGGAAAATGTTGTTTTGCATTTTCCATATGCGCAAAGCAATACCTGTTTACTAGCATCTATTGATAGATGCGAATAGAGATACGCCATAACAGTGTACGCTATTACATGTATACTTCCAATATCAATTGCTATTGATGAAAAAATGTTTTTTTAATAGGATAATATCTAGAATGTTCACGACGTAAATATTATTCTCTCGTTAATTTTTCAATATTAAAAAAAAATTTCTTTGTGATATGAAAAATAATTTATTCTAAATATTAAAAAATTCTTTCTGATGATAATCAGGTAATAATTAGTATCGCACAAAGTTATCGAATATTTGAAGACTTTATTTATTTCATAAATTGCATTTTTCATTAAAAACTGATTTTTTTTAAGTATTGATAACATTCCTGCAGAAACTCGTTCACGTACTCGCTCGCGCGTGCTGTAATTTTCGTCAACAATTGTCCTATTTCCGGCACGCGCCTACCAACTTAATTATTATTATCGTCCGGACTGATTCGATAGAAACAATTTTGATAATGGCAGTTCGTTACCAGGACGCTCTGAAATTTCGCGCCGCAAGAAATTCCATAGCTTCAGGCCACCAGCGTGCTCGTCAACCTGATCACGTGCCGCTCCACGAGACGGTCGCTTTGTTGTCTGAAAATCCGACTAATGAAGTCTCGTTAAATCGACAGGATCGATATCACGATTCGCGCGGACACCGACGCGCCCACGAATTCAGTCAACGCGTCTCACTGAACAGTAATGGTAATATTAATAATAGTTATGTTAGCCAAATATCGACGTACAACGACCACGTCCCTATTAGCGGCGATTGTTAACGAAATTCATTGCAAGGTTTCGCGCTGCAAGTAAAATGCTAATAATTAATAACATTGCATGGCTGTATGATAGAGATTTGTCATCATTGCCATCACTGACATTCGTCATCTCGCGATCATTAAATCAATTATGAGAATATAATAATCAGATTGTTCATCAAAACAACAGAATAATAGTCTAAAAATAGTTTGGTTATCGGGTATATCGGTCGATGTACTCTATGATACTGAATAACTATGATATTGAATAACTCATCGCCGATAACGACATAGAAATTCTAACAAGCGACGCTGTTACAGTCATTAACACTGAATATGTGTGCGCTTCTGTTAATTAAAAAAAGCTTTTTACTGAATAGAGCATGTAGCGTAGAATAAATAAACGATAGATTATAATAAATGATCACCGGCTAATAAATACATGTAATGGCAACAAGCTGATACGTTATCACGTAACAGACCATAAAGAAGTTTGAATAGTATTATACATTCTCATGTTTTGGTAAAAATAAGAAAATGCAATACTAAAAAGTTGATAAAAAATTCTGAAAAAAATTCTTAGAGTTTTATGAAACGAAAATAAATGATTTTTGTCTGTTGCAGTTTTTCTGTAAAGTTGATAATGTTTGAGTAAAAAATTATTGAAAACTAATATTCACACAGCGATATTTAGTAATTAATATCTTGTTAACTATTGCAAAAATTGCAAAATGATAGAGGACTTTTCGACTCAGTTTTTTATTAGAAATAACACTATATGATTAGTGTACGTTATTTCATATACACCCTGTATATATATCTGTGTAACACATTTCCCGCGATTGCAATATGACTCTCCTTTTTTTTCTCTCTCCCTTACGATCTATCTATCTTTCTCTTTTTCTTCCTTCCCACCCCCCCCTCTTTCTGTCACTTTCTCTTTCTTCCTCTTTTGATTATGTCTCCCTTTGAATGCAAATAGCTCCGTGCAGAAGATATTAATTACTAGTATTTAATTTGCCAATCGCGAATCCGATACTTTTGTACGGCGACGAATCTGGCATTGCTCCGGCTGGTTCGCTATACTCTCAAAATAAAAACGTACTTCGAAACATACCAAATTGGAAGATACGAGATTACGCTCACTCCACTATTAATTATGCCATATTCTCGCGCACTGCGCCCAGATTTAATCTGGAACGTCAGCCAATGGCCATCGCCGTTACGTGACCGGGCAAAATTAGCCCACGTTGAAAATTATAAATATCAGGGTCGCTATGGGGCCTCCTACGATTCTCCAATATCGCGAAGGCAACAGCAAGAGGCAATGGGCCGCAGATGTCGTTTGTGGGACATTACGTAATGTTCAACACAATTCTAGAGATCATGTATTTGCGTTGTCTCCGTGTATGTACACTTTTAATTGTCGCTATAACCAAGAAAAGCCATGCCTGGAAATACGATATAATTTCGAAAGAGAAAGAATCAGAAAGACTATTCAAAAGGTATGATCGCGTCACATTTCGAAAGTTAACACCGATTTCGTGCACAATTGCCCGATATGTGCTATATATGCAATGATTGACTCGATATCTATTTCGCACCACAATGAACCGTTTCCGAAATGAATCTGCCGTCAGCAGTTAATTTTAATCGTTTCTATTCAAACGGTGAATTCATGACATTCTTTCGGATACAGTCTTTCTCAACTGCTCCTATAATAGAACCATTGTTGAAAGAAAATATGATTCTTGGAGATTATTGTGCACGAAAAATGTGAAGTAAAATCAGAGATAAAGTCAGAGGAGTGTGCTAGATTGTATTAAATATGCTGCCGTGTATTTTAAGCGCGTTACTTAACAATACTGCAGTATCTTTTGCGAGAATAATCAGTTACATAAAACGTTCAACAAAATTAAATATAGGAGCCATATTTAATCAAAGCGAGTTTCGGTGTTTAATAATATTTTTGTGTAACAATGACAAATAAAGTTATAGGCTTTGAAGAATAAATCTAACAAATTAAAAAGGAGAAATGTCAATAAGAGCCAACAATTTAGGTTTTATTGGTCTTAATTGGCGTTTTTATTTTTTAATTTGTTAGACTTTTGTGTAAATTATATGATTTCCGGTTCAAGCAAAAAACTGTGCGTCGATTAAAACACAGTTTTAAAACTGGATTACTAATATCACAAATTAAATTGATAAACAATTTAATATAGGTCCAATCTATCTTGCTAAAAGGTCAGACAAGCGGAAACAAACTTTTAAAAATTCTGTTCCTCTCTTTACTCTCTCTCTCTCTCTCTCTCTCTCTCTCTCTCTCTCTCTCTCTCTCGCGAACACTTTTCGTTCATAACTTTGTAATTCAGTCGTAATTCTTATAATTTTTGTAATTTGTTACCTTTGTAATATTTGTATTTGTGACTTGTAATTTGTAATTTTAGTAATTCGTAATGCTGTCGCTATGTTCAATCTTCTTACTACGAATACTCTGCCACAAATTCTTTTTGTTACGATCATACATTTTTCTTTTCACACACACACACACACACACACACACACACACACACACACACACACACATCAGTTTAGATCTCTTAGTGATCAGTATTATAATAGAAAGCATGATAAATGGTTTTAATTTTTAAACAATTTTGTGTTATTATTTTATGTTACTATATATTTTATTTAAATTGTATGAGGAGACATACAATTGGATATATACTCCACATCATTTCAAAATTAAATTTGATAGTATACTTGTGTTTTTTCTTTCTTTTTAAATTAATAATTAAGTCGTTTGTATTTATAAAAATCTAAACTTTCTATATATTTTTTTTTTATAAATAAAAACATGAAATGTATGAAAAACTTTTGTTACATTAATTAAGAGTGACCTATTTCTTTGTATGTAAAATTCGCTAGCAATAATATTCTAGGGTTAAGGCGAAGAAGGACGTATTCGATCGGCACAAGTCTGAATGCTAGTTTATCTTTCTCTATTTATCGACTCGCTGGTACAAGAAGACATATGAACGTCGCATGCCGTAATGTAGCCCTTTCATCACCAATTTTTCAGAATATACATCATTCAGTGACATCGTCAGGATGGAACGGAAGTATCATTTATCACGTATTTTCTGATGAATGTACTGACATGACATAACCCAACTCTTATGGAATCAACCGATCCTTGAGGTGCAGCTGGGGCATTTTCTCTCGAGAAGTATATTACATCGTTTTCGCAGGAGATAATCCCTATCGGCCGCATATCATATTATTTTGGTTACGGAGATCACGTAAAGGGCACATGCTATTATTAAGCAATTATAATACATATCTCATTTTTAATATTTCGAGAGGAGCAATGATTGAATTATGAATAATGAACACGAAATCGTTGAATTTGTGATCTTAGAACCGTTCGGTTCTTTATCCTTTGTTTCTTGTTCTTCTTTGTGCAAATTAGGTTATAAGAAGTCTGTATTGTGTTGCCACATAACGCTTCTAATGATCGGTACGCTAACAGCGTTAATTCATCGCGGGTTGCGAATTACTGTGAGAATTTAATTGCGCGATAACTATACAGCTCTCCGTTTGGTCGAAATCTCGGTAACGATACTGTCTCGTAATAACTCGTGTTGAATTCTAGACCGCGGAGGGTAGATTTACGAAGAAAAAGAGGATAAATCGTATTGTAATATAGCTCGAGTACAATAACATTCTGTTAGCGCAAGACATTCGATGAAACTTAGAGAAGCTCGAGCTTTTCTCTCTTTCTTGCTGCAAAAATTGTGATTTATGAACCGCGATTACGCCAATTAATTTCCTGAAAAATTACTGCACCCGGCGCGAACAGCCCAAAGCACTTTAGCAACGAGCAACGGGTCGTTGCATGTAGAGGGCAATTTTTATGTTGAAATTTGCTTTTCTTACGAGTACAAAGTCTAGCCTGTGCGAGCGTGGCCTGCCCGACGCGACGGTCTTTCTCAAAGCGTCGCATAAATGAGCGTTCTTTTAAATTGCGCGTTTGCACGAGAGAAAGATGGTCATCCTGACACAAAACCACACGACAGCTCGCTTAATTCCATCCTTTGAAGTTAATCGCTGCTTATATCTAGAATACTAAAACTGCTACGCGACACTCTCTATAAAACGCTAAATCACTTTCACACAATTACCTATTAGTGAGTCTGGATTTAGGCGTTTTTAAGCAAACGTTAAATTTATCAGCATAAAGGACCCTGCACTAATTACTATATAATATAAGTCAGTTTCACATATACTGTAGCTTATAATGTAGCGAACAAAAGGTGCCATAAACACAAAACTCGATAATGAATAGTTTTTGAGCTAGGGTATCAAAGGTGCTTTGTGAGAAGTTTTACACATAACAGTTAAAAAACTATCCATTATTTGAGCCATGACTATATGTACAATATAATTTTTGTTCATCACACATTATAAGTTATATTTTATAACATATGTGAAACTCATTTCACCAAAATTCAATTTTTCATTTTTAATTAGTGCGGAATTTTTTATAATTGAAATTTGTATTACAAGTAAACTTCAAGATCCGTGCTAATTCTTATGAGAATATTACACAGTATTACGTCCGAGTAATTTCCTTGTAATTACTCAGAATAAAAATTACATTAACATTTTTTTATCATTTAGTATGCTTTTCATACCATCGCGAGCTCTTTTATTCTCAAAAACTACACGGAAAGTATGATTTTGTTGAAATATTTAAAAATTGAGTTGGATAGAAATCTGAAATAATTTTTTTGTTGGCCCATCAAAATATAGAAAACTTAAGCGTGATAAGCAATGCTGCAAAAAGCATCGCTACATAATTATTTTGTCAGTTTACCAAAATTATTTTCAGATCTGTATATAACTAAATTTTGAGATAGTTTAACAAAATCTTTTTTTCCATATAGAGATTAATATCAATATATTGTGCATGTTATAATTTTTTATTTATTATTCTTTCGTCGTTTCTCAAATTCTATAAGCATTCATGCATCGTGAAAAATTTAGAATGAGTTTAAGCGCGAAAAAGATTGCTTGCGAGGAAGCGATTGCTATCGCCGCGCGAGACTCGACTTCTCGATAGCATCGAGCACATGTCGCATCTAGGTGTGCAATTGGAATTGTCGAGTCGGATTTACGCGGTTTTCAGGACATGGCACACATAGCGCCCGAAAGATGCAATTATACGCGGATATCCGGCGGTGCAACTCCGACGGTGAGCAACCATCTCCGTGCTACACCGCACCGCACCGGCGTGTTCGTGTGTGCAAACGATGCGCACTCGCGTGAGTATGGCGCACGCCGGCTGCATGCGAACTTCGGAAGCTGCGCCGTGCATGCACTCGAGAAATATATGCAAATATACATATACGTGTACTTCAGGTACATGGTCCATTTTACGCATATGTATGAGTACAACGGCATACGCACGTATGCACATATATAGATTCTATGTACGCATACAGAATATAGTGAATATATATAGCAACCTCTGCAAATACGTATACAACCACGCACGCGTAAATGTGCATGGCATACGCGGTATTGTCGTGCGTGCACGCACGTTAACTGCATTTACACGCACACATACGTGCATTGACAATTTGCTCTCATACGTAGAGACCAATTACGCGACTACTTGAACCATTTTGCGTAGTATTACGTAACCGCTTTCTCAAACCCACTGCAGCGCGGTAATCGTTCCATAATTTCAATTATAGATACATACTCTTGTGCACGTTCCGTAATTTTTGCATGCTAATTGATCTTGATATAAAATAAAATATATTGTATCTGAAAGAAGATTTAATTTACATTTTATTATGTAACAAAATTGAAAAAGCCTCTAAATATTAAATCAATAAAGGATAAATAATGCCAATGAGAGCCGACAGAGTTTAATGTGTGTAACCTAAATATAATTGTATATGTCAATCACCAATTATAAACGTTTCGACCTAAGATTAGGTCATTCTCAATACATAAGTAACAAATATCGGAGTCAAAATACATTGTAAAAAGATAGGCGAATAAAGTGTACAGTCATTGAATCATCGTTAGGCTGTTGTTCAAATTTAAAAATTTCAATTGTCGTCTGTCGTATTTAGCTGGATACTCAAACCAGAATTCCGTAATTTAACTAAAAATGTATTTTGACTCCAATATTTGTTACTTATGCACTGAGGATGACCTAATCTTATGATCGAAACGTCTGTAATTGGTGATTGACATATATATTATATTTAGATTACACACATTAAATTATGTCGGCTCTCATTGGCATTATTTATCCTTGATTGACATATATATTATATTTAGATTACACAAACTGTTCAACTGTGTCGGCTTTCATTGGCATTATTTATCCTTTATTGATTTTATTATGTCACAGTATAAGTTAGATTTTAAAGTATAGTTTGATTTTACGTGGAATATATTTTGTGATATCACGGAAAGCTAATTAGACAAAGAAAAATGAATACGTTTGAAATACATGTGTCTCACTTATTATCGTTCGGCCCCGACAATAAATATAATTCAATGGTGGTACATGCACTTGGTAGGATTGTAAATAATCGTCGACGCCAAAACTCACCGCGATTTACGATTCGTATCAGGTATATATTTTTCTCACAAAATGCGAATATATTTGGGTCTGTGGTAGCACCGTGAAACGATGTATGATAAAGCGCGGTTAAAAACTAATTTATAAATACTCTTCCTGGATTTTTACGATAAATATGGAGCAATAATAATTAAATACGCGTCACGTTATTTATACGGATTACATAATATATAACATGCATTGAACATCGGTAAAAGTCTTTTACCGAATTTACATTTGATATTTTTTTTATCAATATTTAATAGAATGCTTTTACCCACACAAAAGAGGAAAAGGAACGATTTTATTGAAATACATCTAAAAATTTTGGTATACACTCAGAGAAAAAAATCATATCAGTAACTATAAATTTGTAATTAAATATAGCCTCAACTATATATATTATAAAATTCTAATAAGAATACTAAATTAAATGAACTAAGAAAATATAGTAACATTAACACTATATAGTAATATTAATCAATTACTTTCTGAAAGTGCTTTGAAAGGTTATCGAAATATTTCAGAGCACTTTCAAAAAGGTTTCAAGTGCAAGAATCGCGGACATTTTGCTATCCCAGAGTTGTCCTCAGAGCTATTGCAGAAACATTTTGCATTGTTTCTGAGATATTTCAATTTCACGCGTAAAACATTTCTGAAATATCTCTGAAAGGTTTCTATGCTGTATGAGTTACTTTTTTTTTGGTATTAAATGCACTATTATTCAGTGCTACAAAAAAAATGCATTACAAAATTTTGTTTTGAAAAACGCACTTTATGTGCTTTCACTTTGGAGTCCAATTTTAGGGGTCAATGTACAGGAGAAATGCTCCTTATATTCTCGCCCAGGTGATTCTTGTTTACGAGTAAATGCTCTCCGCCGCGTCCCTCTGTCGGCGGAGATGTGTAATTTATTGCAAGTGAAAGGTTTCAGAAACAACTTAACTGGAAGGTTTGCAAAATTTAGTATGAAATATTTCAGAGATAACTCGACTGCAGTTTTGTAAAATTATCTTCATGCGAACAATTTCAGAAACATTTCTTCTGCAACATTTCATGTGACATATTGCAAAATTCTTTTAGAATTGTTACACATGAAATGTAAAAGGTTGAAATGATTTTGAAACCTTACTAAAAGTTTTCTGCAACTATCGGTGCTGTATTTTAGTTGCTATTACTTTGTAAAACTAGTTACAGGTACTTAAATTGCAAAAGTTGTCAAATTTATATTTGTCACAATTATTTCGTTTTGTCTCAGTGTAGATACAGATCTGAAAATAATTATGTTGGACCAATCAAAGTAATTATGTAGGAAACTGAAGCATGATGAGCAATACTGCGAGAAGTTTTGACATTTTAGCAACTAATTTGGGTATCCTACATAATTATTTTAATAATGCAACAAAATTATTTTCAGATCTGTATAACTAACTTAATAGATACTTCAGCAAAACTATTCTTTCTGCATTTATTCTGCTCTCTCAATTATCTCACTTGAATGTATACTTTAGCTCGCGTTGCTCAAAATTTTCAATTGCATCAGGATTCCGCAGTCATCCGAACTGGTATGACACTATTTGTACGTCAAGAGACTTCGCTGGCTGGAAACGAAGGCAAGCGGGACACACGAAACTTCCGCTCTGCGCTGTGTTTCGCATCCCTACGCGAATTATCCGTGCACGCACGACGTTACTCTCTCCGTCCGAATGGAATTACCGATATTATCTTTTGCGGAGAAAGAGAGAAATGCACGCCCACCTCGCGAGAGTACGGAAGGATGCGCGCTTCATATTCATGGTAATTGCCGGGGTTGGGTCGCGAAATGCGTCGGGCGTAGTTTATAATTAATTCATTGAATTAAATTTTACTCCGTGTACCTAGTATGCATTACTCGCGTCTCTATGCAATCCCTAGTTGCATCGCCGACAATGCAACGGCGAGCTTCTCTCTTGTACGTGACCTCTCACCCTTGGCCATATCCCTAAACCGCTGACGATGATATTACCATCGTACCTTCGGTGCATTATCTTTTTCTCACTCTATGCGCGCTTGATCCTTTCTCACCTAACATTGGAATTCTCTACAGCATCACTTCGTCGCTTTTCTCTACATTTAAGGACTAAGTCTTATTATGACTTTTTTTCATCCTTACAATGAATGGAATATGCTCTTAAAGTTTGGCCAACTATTTCTGAAACACCCTGTATACTATATATGGACATGCATGTATATATACCATATTTGTAGTTCTTCAAACTGCGCGAAAAGTATTTTCTTCGACGCGCACATCTACATGTGTAATCGCATTTTCGTCTCGAAAGCTTCAGGTGTTGGTATGCATAAATTAAATCATGGATACCGACGGTATTGCATTCATAGTTTCTCATCTCTTTCTGACAAGCCACCCACTCCCATTCTCGACACGATGGGTTCTCAAGAGGAATACGACAAGAGAGCGAATTACGCAAGTTTGTCGCATGAGGTTGAAGTTTCACTTCAGAACAACGGTCGCTCGTTCGTATGGAGAGACACGATGGAAAACGTAAAATAGAGAGCGGCTTAGGTGAGAATGTACGGAGCTTAGACGGGGCTGGTTTCGAGAGCTGATACACGCAACGGAGCGAGAAGAACAGCAGGATCGCGAATGTGAGTATTTTAGTTTTGGGTCTATTTAAAATAATTCCGGTGCTCGTAAAATCTCCATCTCTATTGCCGACACCGCCAGATGTAAAAGAGCTAGCCTCGATTGTTGAGCGAGACGCCCGGAAAGTGCGATGTAAAGCAATCGATTGTCAAAGACGGGCTACGAAATCTTGATGTTATGAGGTCATGAGGACTGCATCTGCCGAAGGTCGGGTGCATTGCATTTTGAACTACTAGTTCTACAAGTACCAATATTGAATGCCATTTCATCCTCCAAATTACGAAAATTTCTGCCTTCCCCTCTTTTTAATTTTAATTATGTTGCGGTCTTTTTCATTCTCTCTCGTCCTCTCACACTGTATCATTTCTCCATTTTTATATTTTATTTGTATATATTAATAAATAGTATTATTTTTGTTGCACATTACTTAATTCCATTACTTAAATATTTCTGCTTTTACATTTTTCTTTTATTTATGTTTTTAGAGATCTGGAATAATAATAAATGCTTTTATCTATTTATTGTCTCTCTTCCTCTCTCTTTCCTCTCTTCCTTTCTCTCTTTCTCTCTCTTTCTCTTTCGATATTGTTACAAACAAACAAATACTTTTTGGTTGATTATTTATTTGTGTGTGTGAAAGATGTAAATAATTTTCATTTTCTTAAAATATATTTTGAGATTGAACAATTTGCATAACAGAGTGTTTTTAAGCACGTCTTATAAATATTAATATATCTATAACAGAAAATTTGCAAGAATATAAATGTAGAAGTCAGTGTAAAAAGCAATTCTCAAAGATAAATAACTCGAATATACAATCGAGAAACCGTATCCGCGTGCGACGCAGGTTTGTTGCAACATTGCAATCTTCTCACATTACTGTCGGAGCGAAGGAAATGTCCGACGCAAGGATTACGTTTTGGAAAGTCTTACGAGCGAAATGCCGCTGGCGTTCTGTTCGCCTTAATAAAGTCGGAACAGCCGCGAAAAAGGTCGGAAGTTCGGACGACTTGTAAACTTAGGTGCTATAAAATTCAACCTGTTTGCTTGCGGGAGAGACATAAATAAATCATGCGTTCATGCAAATCAGTCGGAACTGTTCGCAAACTCGAGAAGTTAGATACGTACAATTCTAAACTTCAAACTGTCAATTCATATGCTGCATGATATCCTTTTTGCTTATACAGAAATTTCACTATCGCAACAATGGCGATATAGCTCAGAGATCAATTTTTAGAGATTTATGTAGAATCGTTAGTCAGTGACAGACATTTGTAACATGTAGAGCCGTAAACTATACATCATTAGTTTAATAATTAATTTATAAAATAAGACTCACACTTTTAATTAAATAAGCATTAAGATCTGACAACATTTTATTATATTTTAATACACTGACTAAGACACAATTAATAAACATGAAATATTGCACAACAACACCTACAACGCTTGTGGTGAGTAATATTCATCTCAATGATAAATTACATAGTCATTTATCACATTTATATTCAATTCAACATATATACAGCGTTTCGATTTTCATCCGGTCGATCAACCGATTGAGAGAGACAACCATATAGCGTTGTAAGATAATCCATTAACCGCGGTGCAAGATTTTAAAAAATAATGGCAAATAAACAGACACAAGTAACGCAATTGTACATCAATGCAGAATTAATAGATTCAAACATATATCATTGTCGGAATCTTTGAATCCGAGCAGAAATTTATTAGGGCATACCTGATGTATGATTAGGCTCTCATCAGGAAGTGATAAGGTATGCTCTAGTCGGGAATTCCCTACTTGGGCCAATCAAGAAGTAGAGTATGTCCTATATATGACAGATTTCCTAACTTATAAACAGTCATTAACTTTAAGATAAGTTTAATATCTCGCAGGGTAGAGTGACGTTTTTTTCCTGCTAAATTCTTTTATTTCGTATGAAAACGCGTCTACTGAACATAATTTTGATTATTGAAATTGAGGCTATTAAATTGAATAATTATCTAACTAATTTTGCTCAGTTGCAGTATTTTCATACATTAAGAGAAATTAATATATAGTATTCGATAGTACAATAGTAACTGGATGTTCAGTTAAATTGCATAAATTTCTATTAGGATTATATTGACCAAATATGTCACAAGTACATACTCATTAACATTCAGTGTTCGTGGATCATCGAAGTAGCAGTTTTCGTACAATTACAGAGATCAAGCAATGGATGTGTGATGCAGCTTTCGAATGGAATTTCAAGATACAATAAAATTAATTCCTACGTTCAGGGGAAAATGTTTTTTTTTAATTATAATTTTGTCGTGTGTATTCTGGAATATGATGATGCTAATCAATAATACTTATTTTAATAATAAAACTGGATTTATTAATTTTTTTTTCGGGATTATAATGTTTTTAAGCCCGATAAGAGACTTGATAAGGAAATCATTAAATCCTCATAAGGATCTGATAAGAAAAATCCTGATCAGGCAATCTTAATTCTCCACGTTACATTTACGCTCAAGACCTTACTAAGGCACCTAATGCGCTTGATCAGGCGCCAGGACATGCTTATCAGATCCATATCAGAGCTTGACCAAAATTTCTACTCAAGAAGGCCCAAAAAGGAGCTGAAACATGTAAAAAGTATCATGAATAGATGTATCATGAATAATCGAAAGCAGTAAATTAATTACAGAAAATAATTATCGCGCACTATTTATTGCGCTTGACTCCTAAAGTCCTTATACCATTTTTAATTTGAATATAAAGGAGTTATTATTATTTACATTATTTATGTAGAAATTCGGAGGAATTATTACTAAATAAAAATTTCATTAAAGAATATTTATTAGTTTGTATATTGGTAATATTGAGAGAGAGTTTTTAACTTTTATAGGACGGAAAAACCAACTTTTACAGTGACGCTGAAACAGTAATAAGGTGATTGGAGGAAGACGCCACAAGCCTTTATTCTTGAATAATTTCTTAATTATTGAATTAAGTTACGAAAAAATATTATTTATATTCTACAGATCTTTCTTTATTTACACAAATTTACAAATACTGATTAAAACCGTATATTATTTATCCGGTTTTACAGTAAGCATCGAGATACAAATCTTAGCCATTAGCATACCAAACATTACAAAGAGCACGTTTCACAACCTTTTCGTATTTCATATAATCTTTTTCAATCGACATTGGCATGAACATATTCATCTCTGAGGATAACTGTGCACCTGTTTACCACACGCTTTTACACAGTCAGTATAGCCAAAGCGCGCGCGCGCGTTCTATAAAAAACTATAAATAAAGTGGCGTCTTCCCTCTTGTGACATCTTCCCGAATTACCTTATATATATTTTGAGACAAGAAATATAATGAAATAATAAATTATAACAAATATATATATCTTACTTAAGGAAAAGATGTAAGATTTAAAAAAAAGACTCTCGCCCTCTAAAGATTAAATGAGACAGTAATATAATTTTTTTTTATTATAGAAAGAAAAAAGGCAGGAATTTTATTTCATTCTAAAAAGTGCGTGTTCAAAAACGATACACATATATATGTAGTACATTTATTGTATTGTACGCGATATCACGACTATCATGTTATACTGGGCAAAGTCATTTTGCCGGTGCAAACGATTTATCACACATGCAAAGGACGAAGAAAACAACACGACACGTGATATCGAATAGCGTATCTGAAGCGTTCGTTCTTTTTGTTGTAGATGCTATTTTGGGGAATGATTTATGTGACATTAAGGTACACATCACTGCGGAAATTGAGAACCCGAAAAACCGTTCGCCGTTATCACTGTAAACCGCGCGAAGCTGAGGATCGCGTTCCTTATTCATCGTTCTCTTGTACAACGTCAGCTAGTATCAAACTACAGATAAGAGAATTAAAAAGTAACTAAATTAATATAATTTGTTTTTAATATAAAACGCTTGCTGAAAAATTACTGGTTAATTCAATATTTCAAGAAAATGACATCACGTGAACTTTATTTTGATATTGATAATATATTTTTGGAAAGAAATTCAAGACTGTCAAAATGAAATTGATTTTAATGGAAAATAATTATTTTACATTAGTGTCACTTAATTATAAAATTAGATCGTAATAGCTGAGAAAAAAATTGTTCAATTGACTAAATTAATTTAGTTGTCCTTATTTTTTTCGTTGGAGAATATATGTATTCAGGTCAAATATAATATATTTGACTTATAAAGGAGAACGGAGTCACAATACTCAGCGGATCGGATCGATCATCTTAATTACAAAAATTCTAAAGAATAATATATATTTCCCTTTATCTAATGTGTTTTACTTAATATAAAGTTTATCTAAAATAATATATTATTAGGCATATATGAATAATTACAAAAAAGATACATTCGATGAAAATTTTCAGTAATGATTCATATAAAAAGTAATAACGTTATAATAACGTTTTTAGCACACTTAAATGCATATACACTGTATTTTATGATTACTAAATGTAATCTGATTCTTTAAATTTTTCATATAAAAATAATTGAATATAATTATCTACATTTTTTATTTTCTATAATTTTTTTTACTACGCGGACGATCGGAATCATGAAAATCATGGAGCGCGGATCGCGGCGTTCAAACGTGCACCGTGAAAAAGGTTAAATATATCCATGTATATGCTTCATAACTTGCATAACATAATTTATAATTGAAATTTATAATTTATAATTTATAATTGCATTTTCAACAATGCATGTTGTAAATATTATTATAATTAAAAAATAGGTAATATTTTTTGTAATAAATTCATTTACAATTTTTTAGCACATTAACATCTTGCTAATATGATTGAGCATCAAATTATTACTTAAATTATTACTTAAAAATTGCTTGTCAATTTAATTTAATTCGTCATATTATTACAGTAGTTTAATTGCGTTTATAAGTCCATTCACATTGAATTATTAAAGTATTAAAGATCCAGCTTCAATCATTATAGGCATTTAATTTCTAGTATTGATTGTGTTCTTCACATATGTGATCTAAAATAAAGGTTCTTAATATTGTTAATTAAAAAATAGTTTAATATACAAATTTTTTCATATAATTGATTTATTAAAAATGATTGTCGTGATCTGCAACTGAAATGTCCAAAATAGACATAATCGACATGATCTCACCCTAATTACCATGACCCGTAGTCTGATCGCCCTGACCCCACACAGATAGGCTATACCGATCGAAACTACTATATCTTTTTATATCGATAAATAAAAATTTAATACGTCTAATAATTATTTTAATGGTTTTCTTTAAAGCTATAATCCTGTACTGTATGTCTCTGCAACAAATTTGATAAAAAATCAATTTTAAATGAAAATATTAATAAATTTTCTTAAGTGATCGCCACCCTACTCTCCCCTATTCGTAAATACATACATTCTTCGTTGAAAGAAATAGAGACAAACTAAATTAATTTAGTCAAATGAACAAATTTTTTTTCTCAATGCATGAACATTTTATAGTTACTAATTCAAGACTGTGCATGAGTAATAGCGAAATGAAGAGAAAACGTTGGATGTGTCAAATCTTTATGTTACTGTTGGACAAAGAATAAACGATAGTAAATGTCGCTTCACTTCAACCATGCAAATACCGTTGAAACAGGTTCTGGTATAAACGGAGAAAAGCTAGTAGAAGCCTCCTCGACAAAGCATCGCACTCGTCTCAGAGCGCGTTATGGAAGTTACTTGGCAAGCTGGTTTCGCGACGTCCCTTTTCAACTTCATTCTGTCTTCTCAGGAGCATTTTCTCCGAAGATCCCTTGTAAGTTTGTAATGCAAATAGATTTCCAGCGATCCGATTCGTCCTGCTCATCGAGAAAAACTTATCCAACGTATTCTTTTATTATTAAACCATTGGCTTATCTGGGCTTACTTTATGTTCGCAATGACATAAATTGACATAAATTGCTGTACCGACATGTATAAAATCTGAATCGTATAAAATCTGACTAAAGAACGACGCTTCATTGTAGAATTAGTCTAGCAATTAATGATTGAATTAACAATTCTTTATTACAGTTTAGAAATAACAATTTGGAATAACTTTCTAGGATTCCACGTATATGCATATAGACTTTTAATTTAAAAAATCTGACCAAAAAATAAAGACGCATTATTGTGGATTAGTCTTAATGGAATTAACGATTCTTCATTAGGGTAACTGTTCCTATTAGTGTGCCTTTAAGCTAATTCGCTTATTATTAAATTAATTATTAAATATTGTAGCTTTAATTTTATTTGCTTGAAATTGATATCGGATTTTCAACTATTTCTTTTTTTAATAATATTTCTTTAATCTAAAAAAATATTAATACTTTATAATGTTTTTGATAAAAATGAAAAACATGTTTTTATCTCTATTAGTGAGTCCTCCAAGCGGCAATGGATCTATTAATGTGTCTCCAATTTGTGTGCCTATCCGCATTTGACTCACTTTAACGTGTAGTTACTGAAATAGTAGATAATAAATGTAAGCTAATTTTTGCAAGTTAATATTACATAAATCATTATTTCAATTATACTTATTTTAATATATACTCATAACACAACGTACTTATATATCTTCAATACAGGGCACGCTAATAAGGACAGACTTAAAATCTTGCGGTTACTGGATTCACATAAATTCCTCATATCTTCTGAAAAAAATGTTTAAAATACTTTAACAGTTAAAAAATAAATTATGTTTAGTATCGTATACATTAATAATTTATTAATTCTCTCGTGATCAATATCTTTTATCTGCAATTATTAAATTAAAGAAGAACGGATGATAGTGGTAGAAATGTATAGATAATTTAAATTAATTTTTAAGTATTTAACGAAGACTATTTGAAAATAAGTTACATTTGAGGTTTTAATTATCAATATTTAACTTATATATTTAACTTTATAAAAAAATATTTTTTCTTATTTATATATATATATATTATATATAATATATATGTATGTGCTAATTTTCTTTATGGCTTATTTAAATACAAAAGCATCCTAATAGGAATAGACACAGTAAGGATAGTTACTTTATATAAATATATATATATACATATATGTTTACATTTAGTGTGTTTAAAAATAATAATTGAAAAATAATAATTGAAGAATAGCATCTTTTCTAGGAAAAAAATAGTTTATACTTAAAAAGTTCTCTGCAACTTCTTCAATTAGTTTATCATCGATTTGGAAGAAACTAAGATTAGCGATGCCAGTTTCTCTCGTCTTCTCCGAATTTCAGCACCATGCTCGACGGAGCACAATAGAGAAATTTTCTAAAATGTTGCTTGAAATTATCTTCCCTTCCGTCTCACGTACGTAGCTGTCACAAATTTCTTTCTGTTTGCATTACACACATAAACGTGCACGAAGAAACTTAATCCTGTAATAATGATATTTTGCTTCCGCGCAAAGGAAAACATGCGACATTATGCGATCCGCGTACAAAAATGCATATTCTTGTACATAATTCTTCTAGTAGAAAGATGAGACGAAGCCGACAGTAAAATATCCGTGCATTAAACGAGTAATTTAATTTCATTTACAAGTCTGTTTTTCTCTCTTTTTTTCTTTTTCTTTCAATATTGTTTACAATTAACCAAAAATTAAAAATCTAGTATATTCATGTATTTATGTATGTACGGCAAAACGTCTTTCATGTTTGCCTTTCGGAATTAAGCGGTTTTGCGCGCTTTACTTTATCTCGTGGATCTTCTCTCACGTACGCGATAAAAATGGAATGATATTGCTCCTCGCAAGCGAGTAATATCAACTTTCGAAAGCACTCTCGACTACTGCTTCGGTTCTCGATGTCATTCACTTCTATTGAATTCTCGGAGGTTGGTAATTTGTAGAAGCTTGTATGTAGACGATTGTATGGTTTTATAACGAGAACGTATATGTAAATGCATAGTGGAGGAGGAGAAGAAGTATGTGGAGGCGAGAAGAAAGAAGGTGGAGGAGGAGGAAGAAAAAAAAGGAGAAATATGAGGCAGACGAACGCGTTTAACCACAAAAGCAAACGGCGAAATCCAATATCGCGAAGATCGCGAATTTATCGCAGAGGCAAAGTCGGATGGAGAAATTGAGTCCTCGTAAACCGAATGTGATTACATCGTAAGCAGCATTGATGATTGCGGCAAAAAAAAATGCATCGAATGGAATTCCCGAAGAAATGGGACCGTCCGGAGGTTCGCTGATAGAATGTTGAACTCATCCCCGTACGCGTTATGGAAAGTGACTTGTCGTACTGATTCAATGCTTCTAAACATATGTCAAATCATGAAGAGGGAAGTCATAGCTTGAGATGCTAAGGGAAAAACATAGTTTCATCGAACATCGCTTATCAAACTAGGTACATAAAACTTTAACGAGCTGAAGTTGAGCAAAGAGTTTTTGATACAGAAAGAGATCATTGCTTCATGCTTTGAGAGAGAAAAAGAGAAATGGGAGAGGAAGGAAAGGAATGAAGAGGGGGGGAAAGAGGGATGGATGGGGCTAAAAGAAAGGGGGGAAAATGGAGAGGAGAAGAGAGGGAGGGATAGAGGGGGGAGAGAGAGAGAGAATTTGATGGAGATGATGATACCTACTCATTTTGTAACTGTCTCATTCAATATAACATAAATCGTTTTATTGTACAATTCATAGGAATGTAAAATTATTTACAACCTTATGACTGATAAGATTGTCAACATATTTTTGTGATACTAGAAATTGTAGTAAAGATTCTCAATACTACTAATTATCACAATATAGATGAGATATAGACAATTATAATAAAAATTGATTTACATATAACAATAATTTTATATAATGTAAATTAATGCATTGCATTTTTTAAATATTAGAACATAATATGATACTAATTTTGAGTCAGTTATTATAGTCCACCCATTTCAACAAATCGATTGCGGCAATTGATGTTATGATACCAGTCATGAAAGTACTTTACCGCTCCCAAGAGAAATGGCAGTAAACCAACATTTATGCAAACAACGGTATATTTCCGTTAGATGGAAGTTGAGCTAATGCAATCGGAACGATCGTTAGTCACAGTCACGCTTGAAGTTATCACTTTTTGCAAATACGAGTTGATTAAGCGCGATCGCTGAACCGGTCGAGATTCCCGCAATGATTATAGTACTCTTCAGAAGGATTTGAACGTGCACTGAACGATCTGAACAAGGACGGTAATGGCGGATTGTCGAGTGGATGACAATCATCTGTGTTCATCGAACGATAATGGAATATAATTGAAATACGACGCCCGTTGTACCAATGGTAGGAGGATGATGGTTATTTCTCTATGAAAGTCGGCGATCACGTCATTTTGCTGACTCCTTGCAAGATTTTATAATAGCCTTTCAGACTCCTTAAGATATGACCAAGATTATATTCGTAACAATGACGACGAAAGTTCTTCTAGCACTGAAAAAAAACGTGTTTAATTTTAAGATATTAAAATGTTTTATTCTTGACTCCATTCTTTAAACACTTAAAGATGTTTTAGTTTTAAACCTTTTAAATAGACAAAATACTACGTGTTTGGATTTAAAACACTATGCGTTTTAAATCCAAACACGTAATGTTTTGTCTATTAAAAAGGTTAAAACTAAAACATCTTTAAGTGTTTAAAAAATAGGGACAAGAATAAAACACATTTCTTTTTACAGTGCGCTTTACAAAACACACTCGAATATATTTTTTATGATTTGTACTACTTTGCTATTTTCTCTATTTTTTTCTCAATTTTTTTCCACTATGCAACGGTAGAATATTGTACGTATATTATAAATATTGATAGAAAGAGAAAATTTGAAGCGAACTGTAATTCTGTATCTGCCCAGTGCACTGTATTTATTTGCGATTTTTTTGGGAAGCCGCAAATCTTTCAGAACGAAGCTGAACGATGGTCAAACGATTATCGTGACGCAACGCGTAATAAAGTGTCCAGCATGCTTTGAACGAAAAAGAGGAGAGACGATTGCATCGCTGAAGTGGTGCAGACAACAATGCCGATTGTCGCCCATCAAGCGCGGCTCAATTGTCCGTTTGTTTCCCGATCGTCCAATTCGACGTCGCTTTTTCCTCACGAAAGACTCGTCCCACAGGCAAAAGCGGAATTTACCGCAGTTTATTCTGCAGCCAATTTCTCTATGCGATTTGTGAAATCGACGATAAATCGGTTCTAGCCTCATACAGACACTGTATTGTAATAATATTATTAACTCAGATATCATGCTGTAGCAATGGATTCTATATCAAGATATAAAATTTAATCTAAGAATTATTTTTTCCAATATTCTGTATTAATGATATCGATATTTTAGTGTTATCGTACTTTAACCATTCTTTTATTGATTTTATAAAATAACGATATGAAGAAATACCAATGAATCCAAAAGAATTTCTGTATTTAAAGTTCAATTAAATTATCAGTTTGGTATAAAATATGTGAGTAAAGCGAATTAAATTTAAATTACGCGTATTGATTTTTCCTGATCAATTTCTCGATTCTTGTGTGTCAGCTCTGTAAAGCTACTGCAAAGTATGCGGGCGAATGACAGCCGCGAAACGATTGTTTTACCTCGATTAAAATTTCGATTTAGTGGGAAAAGAATTTACCATGAAAAGGCGATTGAAAAACTTTAATCTGCAGCCCACGAATCCATACACGACGTGTGAACGATGAAGTATCGTGTATAGAGATTGTTCCGAGTGCGCGAGTTACATTGAGAGAATTTATTTGATATCATTCTTGCGTTTCACCTACAGCCGCACCGTAATTCTCTCGTGCTACAAAGTGCAGACTAGCAGTTACACGATTCGGATCTTTCGGCATTGTATGCCATTGCGCCCGCGCATTGCTTTTCTTCTTTGAGAAGGAATATCTTCCTCTAAGAATCAAATCACTTTTATATCGCAATGAATTTTAAAACAAATAAAGCTTTTATTGTCGACATAAACTTCCTCTTGATAGCAAAAATTGCTGTATCGAGTTAATGTTTTAGATATTAAATTGCCCGCGTATCAATCACAGTAAACTGTATGCACGGTAGTAAACGGTGTCGCACGTATCTTTTATGGCGCGCGATATTTCGACGCTACTTTATGCTCAGAAAGAAATATATCATTATCGGTAACCATACGAAAGTTTTATTCCTGTATTTGTTTCGGTCCAACTGATTGTAAAAAACAATAGTCATCCTTAGAAGCTTTTCTGCACATATTATACACTGTTAGATATTTAATGGTAATAACACATTGAGTTAAATACATTTTGTTATTTTATTATTTTTAACTTCAATATGTGTCAAAATATAAATCAATCCATTTCTACGGAATTGCTCTGCAATTTCAAAGTAAACATGTCCATAGTAATGTATTAACATATGCATTTGAATATGCAAACTAAATTTCAATTAAATTTAATACATTTCTCAAGTTAAATTGTTTAACTCCATTGTTTTAATTAAAACAATGACATATTAAGTAAAAGCAGTAGCGACTTATAGAAATAATTCAAAATAAAAACTCAAATTGGACATAATTTGACATTAAATTTAACAGTGTATACCACAACAGTTAATAAAAAGTAAAAAAGGAGTCGATATAAAATTCACTTATATTTAATATAAAGGAGAAGATGGTATTATGGTACCACAATTACGTTTTACACAATAACTTTATTAATAATCAATATTTAAGTTTAAAACTTGACAATTACATTCGTTAAAATGTTGTTGAATCGATTCTGGACTCAAAGTTATTACGAAATATTTATTACTTAGGATATTATTAATAAAAATGTGGCGACATTGCATAATGACTCGAAGAAAAAAAAATGGTTAATAATGTGGCTTCCATATAAAAAGCCTTAAAATATTAATTTTGTTTAGAAAATAGTATTTGGTTGCAAAATTAACAAAAAAGTAAAACATTTTAAAATGTATGCAAATGAATGTATATACATTTACATAATTTCTACACATAAGATGCTCAGTACTAAAAATCTCTGTACTATAAAAATAGTACACGTAATATAAACTATAGATTAACAGTAAAGCTACAATTGATTATCAAATAATTATTGGTATAAAAACCTCAAAAAAGAGGTCGTGAGTAATCAATATCCATAGAAGGCCACTTTAGCAAAATGCCATGGTATTGTTTAAATTTGCATAACTCAAAATATATACAGTCAAATGAAATGTTAAATAGCAAATAGCACACTCAAAAATACATATATTCATGCGTGATAATACGCTCAAGTTTAAGAAAAATGAGGAAGTAGGCGTAATTAAATGCTAAAATATACCTCAGAAATATTTCGAAATACATGAAAGTAAAAATGCGTTATAATAAGTGCTGATTATTGAGTATTGGTAATATTAGCGTCATGGTGTAACGATGAACTACTGAACTAATAATTCCATAAATAATCATTAGGATTCGCTATATAATAGCGGAGATATTAAGGGAGGCCACAATATATACACTGGCCATAATACCACCTTCTCCTCTACAATTATATATTGTATTTCTTTCGCTACATATTTTGTCTTAAGTCTAAAATATTTGACCAAATCGCCGGAAGATATCTAGCGGGAGAAAAGACTGGGCAAGAGTATCTCATTCTCCGAATTTTAAGATTTCCGTCGTGACGATCTTAATTCCACGGCAGATTTCGAAACTTTTTCTTAAGCCTCCATAGTCTGGAGATTGTAGAAAATAAACTAAAGTAAGTTCTGAAGAGTTTTCAATATCATAAAATTTAAAGCGTAAAGAATATAAACTTTCGCTATTATATTTCCGCAAATTGTTACGATTCGTTACTCTGAATATTCAGCACAATGGATAATTACTCAAATAATAGAATTCAATAATTAATCTAACAAATTAACAGACGGTATTGAATGGTAATTAGAATGTTCTTGCAATAACATTATGAAGCAGTGTCCAATAACCAGTGTTGGCCTTCTGGGACACTATTGATTATATTCATTGGTTAATATACATCTTACAATAACACATTGTATCTTGTAGTTTATTATATTTGCGTGGTATGATAGTTAATATTCTTCATTATTCTACTATCGACATCACTTTGTGTCCATCATTACTTTCCACCGAATAATATTTTGTTTACAATTTAAAAATATACGAGAAGTTTCATTAGTGAAACATCCATTACCAACATGAACAGTCTCTATCTCTAGCATTTGCATCACATATGTTTTATATTATATTATACATTATGTTACTGTGCGTTATATTTAAAAAAAACTCTATTTGAATAAAAAAAATTTTATTTGAATAAAATCGTACTTTATACAGATTGTCCCAGAAAGATCGTCAAATATTTCATGTGTTGGTACAGCAGACTGAACTGAGTCGAAAAGTCCTCTACCATTTTATAATTTTCGCAATATTTAACAAGATATTAATTACTAAAAATCGCCAAATATCGGTTTTCAATAATTTTTTATTCAAGTACTATCAAAAAACAACAAGTGACAAAAATTGCTAATTTTCTTCTCATAAAGTTCTGAGAATTCTTTCAGAATTTTTTAGTATTGAATTTTTTCATGTTGATAAAAATAGTTGCCAATAAGAAAATGGAGTACTAAAAAGTTGATAAAAAATTCTGAAAAAATTTTTAGAGCTCTATGAGAAGAAAATAAACAATTTTTGTCCCTTGCTGTTTTTCGATAAAGTTGATAGTACTTGAGTAAAAAATTAGTCAAGACTAATATTTAGCGATTTTTAGTAATTAATATTTTGTTAACTATTGCGAAAATTGCAAAATGGTAGAGGATTTTTTGACTCAGTTTAGTTCGCTCTACCAGCATACAAAATATTAGCGGTTATTCTGGGACACCCTGTATATAAGATATCGCACAATTGTATGCATGCGTGTGTATGTGATACTTTGACAGAGATTAATTAGAATCGTAAATACTAATTTTAAGAAGTAATTTTCAAGTTATAAGTCAATCAAAAGTAACATAATTTGTTAATTATAATGTTACGTAGAATGAGAGCTGTGAAAAATTAAGTAACAAAAATACCATTTTTTTCATAAAATAGTTTTGTTAAGTAAAAGGGTTTAAAATATAACTAATCGTTAAATTGGTTACATTGGTTAAAAAATCATCGTTCGTGTCGTGCAATATAGTACAATATTAGATATCAAATACTTTGTGATCACCGATAGAACATTGTCACTGTACAAATAGGTACTATTGTATAATCATACGTTTGATACAGATGACTTTTTATTCAACATTTAAGAGTGATTATACCTTAAATCTTTTACTTAAGAAGCTACTTTATTTTTAAAAAATGGCATACACTTTTATTACTTAATCTTTTACAAGTTTTCATGCTATAATACATTTTTATTACCCTCAAATTCAGGACACCCTGTATATCTAAGACTAGAAATAAGTATGAAAGAGAAATTTAATAATAACGGCCATTAGAATTTTAATTTGCTTTTTTATACATAAAATTTATCTTAGAAACTAGAGAATCTCATTATACTGAATGATAATCTGCATTTGCATAATGGAAATTTTGCTGTATTTAATCGTTTACGCATTTTTAATTGAGTGAAGAGAGGAAAGAACGGGGATTAAATCCATCGTGAATCGAAGACGAGCTTAATCCGATTTGAACACAAACGCAATAAAATCTACCTCGGTTGAAACTCAAGTGCTACGGATTTTCTACGTTCTCTGGGAACTGGGTTAGGATAGGTTCAGTCCGAGGCAAGGGTATCACCGACTCTCAGGGGAAAGTTGGGGATTCGGTGAGTCTGCTAGCGGTGGCCAGAGATGGATTTTCCCGGGATCGCACAAAGACTTTTTAACCCGCTCTTTTAAGTTTCGATGAACTTGAGCCTTCTCTTGTCCTTTGTCAGCGCCGTATCCGGTAGAGTTTTTACCACAACGCCATAATCGTCTGGCGGGATTACAGAAGCCGGTGGTAACAGCAAATTGGTGGAATGTACGAGAGCGAGTTAATGAATGTAACGTGTACACCGTTACAATCCGGCTTGTATAGTGCGCTACTCAATAGGGAGTTGATCAATAATTGATCTACTCAAGAAGTGCTCTTCGTAATTCCACTTGAAGCCTATCCTCGGTATCTTCTCATCGAAGCTTGAGGTCACTCAAGGAAACGTCAGAAATAGCCAGTATCATATCGAGCTGCAACCAATTATCAAACTGCCTACCATTAGATCATCGAAATCTGTTTATCAAAGAAATACTCGTTATTTTATTGTGTAAATCAAACGTAATTATTAATAATAATGTTTGCATGTATTTATAATTAATAAAAACTGCCCATATATTTATTGTATATTTTAATCATATTAATTTTACATTACACTTTTTTTAAATCAAATGTATAAAATATCTAAAATAAATTTATTTAAGCAAAGAAGTGCTTTTAATTATTGTATCGTCGTTTTACGATAATAATAATACATTAATCAATGCAATCTAAATTTAATTATCAATCACAATCTCTTTTTTGTGAGAATATAAATGAGAATATAAATATTTAATGTTATTATCATATTAATGTATTTTTATATTTACAAGGAAAAATAAAAATTAGTGCGTGTCATTCTAACAGGAAGTATTTCACGAAAGTTATTCAAAATTTCTTTTTAACGAGAAATTTTAATAGCTTAAGGCTGGATTATTCCACTTTTCGATAAACTTCAGCTCATTATTTAACTCTATTACTCTAACTCTCTTATGCTCTTATTCTTTTACTCTTTTGTTTATCCATTAAATAAATTAGCACACATTATCCGAAGATGAAACAACCAGCCCTAAGTCGTTAATTGTCCTGACTTGGGAAAAACAATCGATATTGGACAAGCTAGTAAAATGAATCTCATCAGACAAAAAGAAAGCGCTCCATCGCGAAATCATATTACGCGCAATATCGGATGGTCTTGGAACGATCGTGACATTTGCATGAACGCCGCCTATATAAGACAAACAACAATTTTGTAGCGGCAATCGTCGCAATCGAGCGGCTAACGACGGCGCTCGTTTCCAGACGCAATTAATTTGTACAAATGCCTTAATCGATTTTCGCAAAATGCCATAAAACATTAGTGGCAAATTACGATACATTCAGTGATATTACAATTGGTAATAACAATTAGTATTAAACGATTTGTAAACGATTATATGATGTTAATGATATATGTATACCTAATATTTGTCTAGCAGTCTAATATATTTTTGACAAATTCAAATGAATGTAAAATAAATAAATTATATATGATATTGTTGAAAATGTTAAAAAAGAATCGGGATATAAACCAAAATAAATCAAAGTGAAAGTTTGAAACAAATTTTTTATTATAACAATAAATGTTCAAAATGTTCGCCATGTTGATCTAGACATGCCTATAGTTTCGTAGAAGTTTGTTTGGACTTCTTCTAACTCTTGAATCATTAATTTCACGAAAAATATTTTTTATTCTTTCTTTCATGTTTTCCGAAGTGATAGGACGTTGAAAGTAAGCTAGCTCTTTTATTCTTCCCCAAAGATAATAGTCCAAACATATTAAATCGGGTAATCTCACAGGAAATAACGCAAGACCATCTTTACCAATCCGTCTGTTTGGGAATATTCTGTTGAGCTCTCGCTTCGTATTCATACCAAAGTGGAGTGGTGCACCATCTAACTGAAGCCACATTCGAGCCCTATCTCTCAGCGGAATATCTTCCACTAAATTTAGAAAATCATTTCTAAAAAAAACAAACAAATCTCTCGGTTGTTAGAGATTCCTCAAAAAAGAATGGTCCAATTAATCGAACACCAATAATTCCTGCTCAAACATTAATACTCTACTGATGTTGATGATCCACAGTTCTCATCCAGGGTAGGTTAACTTCGCTCCAATAATATAAATCGTGCCTGTTAATGGTTCCACTCTTAAATGTTGCTTTATCTGACCACAACACAAATCGAAAAAAGTTAGGATCTTGTAATTTATTTTGAGCCCATGTAAAAAATTGGATCTTTATGTTAAAATTATTCTGCGAGAGTTTTTGGAATATCGATATGGATGGTACAATATGGATGAAATCCATTTTGAAAATTCTAATTATTTTTCCTGAGTATGCGTGACACTGAAGATTGACTAATATTTCTATCGCGGGCAGTCTGACTTATTTTGGCTTATATCCCGATAATAGTTGAATTTTCGAAACGATACTCTAATGTAAAGTTATTCAGCTCATTAAGCACCATTGATAGAACGATTAAACAAATACCCCTTCTCATTAAAAAAAATTTTTTATTGTGTAAGGAATTTCAGGATATATCTGCACAAATTCATACGCAGATTGATATGAATACAGATATATTTGGATGGTATCACTAAATACAGAGAGTGTACTTCGGATATCTTCTTAAAGTTTTCCCGTCAGCGCAGAGACGTTCGTTACGCACGCTGACCACCATAATAATGCCCGCTTTTCGAACCTTGCTTCTCCTTGCGCGCTCAGTCTGTACAAGCCTATTGCGCATCTCAACCCGCACCGCCATGATTAGTTGAGGCGTGAAATACAACTAAAATTATCTTATAATTGGTAGTATGAAAATCAAGAACATGTAAGGTTACTCAAGAGCGTCAAAGTATGTCCCCTTACTTATCCTACAATTTTGATAATAGGTGCCTTCCGCCTATCTCTAATCGTTTTCAAGAAAAACGTGATGAACTTTTTATCAGACTCACCCTGTATAGAAAACTTGAGTATGATGGACAATGCTGTAAAAAATTTTAACTTTCTAGCAACTAGCTTGAGCATCCTAATAATTATTTTCATAGTTCAATAAAATTGTTTTCAGATCTGTATATATATTCAAAGTTAAATTTTTAAATATAATACTTCAGCAAAATTGTTCTTTCCCAGCGATGTTTCTATCCTTTTAACCTATTCAAATAATAGTTGGCGTCTTGCTCTGCAAAATAAGCTTCTACGGATGTAATCCACTGTTTTGACTGTTCCTTCGTCTCAGGAGTGAAGTAGTGGATTCAAGTTTCATCAACAGTTATTAATCGACGCAAAAAATCTGACTCGTTTCGCTTAAACCGTTCCAACAGAACCTTGGAATTGTATATTCGATTTTTTCCATTTTTACAAAATCACTAACATCGACTGGCACAAATGACTATCAAATAACAACTGAGCGTCCACAATGGTTACAATTTTCACAGCAGGTATCTTTCAAAACATGTACGATTGTAGTACCAGAATGATTTTGACGAGTAATGCCATCATCATGTTGAGGATCAAAACTTTTCAAACGACTCTCGTATTTAATTTCTTTTTTTTCATAGTCTTAGCAGTGACTTCGATTTTCACCGCAATGATTTATCGATTAAGCATATCGCTAGATGTAGTTGTCGTTTTCACTTTCAAACTAGTTATATTATTTTACAATGTAATATTAATTTTATTATCATTATTTTGCATATTAAGGAATTTATCAAGAAACACGTCTCGTACCCAGTTTATATGAAATGAAAAATATATCCTAACGGATCACCATACATGGTCCGCATGCGCATTCAGGGATCCCGCATTCCGACAGCATAATAATGCGACCGCATAATCGCGTGTTTAGCGTCTCGTCATGAGGTCCGGTCCCGTAGGAACGACGCGACTGCGGTATTACGCCGCATCACGATCCACTATTTCAGAATGATAAATTGATAGCGGACGCGTATACGCACCAATGGGAGCGATCGCGCGCGTAAAATGAAATGCCTATTCCCAATTCGCAATATCTCGCTATTTCGGATGCGAAAAAGAGAAACAGCATTTATACCATAATTCTAATAGATTAGAAAATTATTCATTTTTCCATTTGTTTATATGCCGATTACAAAGAAAAATCAATTATGAACGTTCTTCTTAATATTAACTCAAGTAATTAATCCGTATATAAATAAACGAAGAGTAAACCGCTGACCAAAATTATGTACACCAATGCCTACTAATGTCCAGTAATGCCCAAGTAATGCCCAATTTTTATGTCCATTAATACCCTAGTAACTCAGGTAGCAAAGTTTGTCATTTTGACATCATATTTTGGGCCTTATCTGACCATTACTGACGTCTTAATGAAGTCAAATTGACGTTCGAATGTCACAGATGATTGACGTCATCGATGAGCCGTCATTTTGACGTTATATCTTGATCCTTTACTGACCATTATACTATCAAACTGGCGACTTATGACGTTACGGAATAACATTACAAAAATAACGTCGGTTTGCCGTCATGAAATGATGTCATACTGACGTCACGAAATGACGTTGAATAAACTCACGTCACTTTTTGGTCACTTGACGTCATTTGTACAAACATGACTTGAATTTGACGTCAAAATGACGAACTTTGCTACCTGGGAATGCCCATTAATGCTCTAGTCACAACTTCATATCGCTTATTTTAATACACAATTCTCTTAAGTAATGTCCAATAATGCTCCAAATCTGTACACCGCAATGCCCTTGACGGTTTACTCCTCGTAAATGAAAATAAAAAAATAAATAAATCTCTTAAATATATACTAAAGGAATCAGATGACTTTATAAATTTAAACACTCCGTTATGAACTCGGAACAATTAATTTTGTAGAACTTCATTCTTGACATTTAAATTATTGAGCTCCAAAAGTTGATGTGCAAAGTTAGATTGATGAATGACAATGTGATTCCGCTCGCACATACGTATGTACGTTACAAGAATGTAAATATACGAATATTCAGCGTGCGTTTGCACGTCGCGATAAATTCACGAGCAAGCGAGCGCAACGAATGCAAAAAAAGTTGAACGCGAAAGCGACACGACAAATTAGTCCAATATAGACAAAAAACGCGAATCTCGCACTGGAATCAATTAGTTGCGCTCGAATGACAGAGCGTTTCTCTCTCGCTCGTATCGCACGAAACAACCGCTCGCGCTGTATGCTCCTCGCTTCCGTAACATACATGTATACGCGTGCAGTTCTGCAAGCAGATATTTGTCTTTGACAAACGCTCGGCAATGGAAAACAATAGTGCGTGGACGAGGTCAAGTACATCGGAGCGGTCCGAAGAGTGGGCTAACATCGACGCGTTACAATTCAGATCGCGTCATTCTGTCGCAAATTGCAACGCACGACAACGCACCGTCGATTATGCTGTCCTTCGAAGCGATTTGTTTATGAATGCTCCTTGACCACCCTCATACATATTTATCCTGCGGCGTTATCGACGCGCTCGCGCGCCCGGACGCTCGTCCGCCTGTAATTAATTTGATAAATCGGTGATATCGCGCCACGAGTGCGTTTTAATGCGGAGTGACACGACGAGAAATTAACAGCCTTTCGGCGGAAAAATGCGCCTACGTTGCCTTGCGCGCGAGCAATCGATCGAACGATCGGCTTTTTTTGTGAAAAATTGATGAAGTAGTAAGTGCAATTCGAAGCGATTAAATCCGCCGAGAATTGATTGCCATCGTTCTTCGATCGCACCCCCACGCGATTGGATATAACATTTTGTGCGCTGCGGGATACGGTTAGTTGCTTTAACACTCTCGGTGTAGAAAAATTCTTGATGAATAACTTCTGTCGAGGTAATATTTTAAGCTTTAAATAATACCATTGAAAATGTAATAAATTCATTTTATTAATCACATTTCATTAATAATGAATATACTAAAAAAAATTTATTAAATTTTAATACATATTTCTTTAAATAGTAGATACTAACAATAAAAAAATGATAGTTAAATTAAATTAATAGTTTTTATATGAAATAAATGTATGTTTACATTTGGTAAATATTTATTTAGAATTATTCAAACAAATATTTATTCAAATTTAGTATTTTTTCCAGTGTAGTATATAATGTAAATATTATTTATGTATTCCTTAAAAAAAATTAGATAATTTTTTTTGGAAAAGTTTATATTTTAATAATAATATATTTCCATGAAGTATTTTAATATACATCCATTAGAAGTATTTTAATATGCATTTATTTAATATACTTTCATGAAGTAATTTAATATGTATATTATTATATAAAAACACACACACTGCATCGAGATGTATCTCTGAAAAGTTAAAATCCCACCAGAGTAAATTTTAAAATTCTATTTTAGTATTTTAGGAGTTGGTTTTGAGATTTAGTTTTGCACTTACAGATATTTGTTATCACTGTGAAGTGTTTTAGTATATAAGTATATTTAAAAACTTCATGGTAAAAATATGTTTAGCGCTACATTGAGCTAGTGTACCCGATGAATACAAAAATTTGTAATTGAGCTCCAAATTGTATTTATTCAAAATGTTTACATAAAAAAAATGTAATTATATATTCATTCAAAATTTTGAGTTTTTAAAAAATATTTATTCACAAAAAAAACTATGAATATTTAACGAGTATTCATATTCATTCAAACAAAATATAAACTGAAAAAGAAAACTCCAATAAGCACTTGTTACCTCTTAACTATAACCGGCATTGTGATGACTTTAAGTAAAAAAAAAAAATAAATTTTATTTATTTTTGTCATTGTAATATTCAGATTTTATGAAGGAAACTTAGAAATTAAAAAAAATATTTTAGAAAGCAATACATTTTTTATTTATAGATCTATTTGATAGAGCGCCACACACATACATATTCTAATATAATTCCGGTTACATCACAGTAATGTTATAAATATTTTATAAGATATCTTAGGTAAGTTCTTCATTATGGACATTAAATTCCGAGATATATTATTTATTCTCAAAAAAAAATGTCTCTTTGTTTAATCTATAGGTTAAACAAGGACGTATTTCGTATAGGATCGTATTATAGGTCGCAAACTAAGCGCACGGTGTAATCGTAGCCATTGTTTTTATAGATTTGTTTTCTCTTGCAGACTTGCAAGCTTTGTACAAATAATATAGAGTAAAAGTAAATACGAAACTAAAATATTCGTAATCATATTCAAAAAATATTCATTCAAATGGAATGAAAAAGTATTTATTCGTTTTTTTTGACAAATAAAAAAGAAGTGTATTCGAATGAGTATTTTCATTCATTTTTTATTCATTTATTCGAATATTAGGTGTATTCACCGGACACACTACATTGAGCTGCATCTCTGAAAAATTAAAATCAGAGTAAATAATTTTAAAATTTATATTTTAGAAGTTGCTTTTGAGATTAAGCTATTCGAATTTGTATCGATATTTATTTAAGTAAGATACGAATATTAATTATTATTGTTTAGTCATCTGATTTCACCACAATGACACGACATCCATTAACTTACTACATATTCGACTGACAATTGTCTTTGCGACATTGTTCTACTGAAATTAGCTTTGATTACGCACCTTTATTGCAGACAGTAACTGTGATTACTGAGAATACCTCTGCCGTTAATATAGACAAGTGCTGGCGTAACAGTCGTGTCTCCCCTTTGAGAACTGCACCCCTTGATCTCCGATGCGGTCAAGTCAACTAAGTTGCAACCGCGTTCTCATTTAAATATCCGCTGCGAGCTCAAACTGTCTGCAATCTCCCATCACAAGATTTCACGACCGAGTAATCGGAGTCAGGGAAACTTCGGCGTGAGAACTGCAACCGCCATAGAATTCGCGTGCGATCGAATCCGTGGCTGTGAATTGCCGGAACTAAGAACCTGTATCTATTGCGAGTAGAAGTGGACTGTAAATATCGTGCTGATCTTTTTCAGATCATCACATATGTAATTACAAAATAGTGAAATAGCAAAATTTGAAATTAGGATTGAAAAACTTAAGATTAATTTGAAGCATAGAATTTAATTTAATTTTAATCAGTCGTTAAAGTACATCGATAAATCACATAGAAACATAAATCGCGTAATTCCAGTTTCCCTTCGAAGCAAGATGGGACTAAATTTTTATAAAACTATAGTTTTTATCATAAAAGCCAATTTTACACAGTATTTTATATCTTATAGAATATAAGTAATATACGTAAAAAGAAGCAACAAAATCTTAAGACATATTTCAAAGATGTATTTACTCTAAAAAATATTGGTGTAGATTTAACACCATATGATGTCTATGTAATTTTCGTTGGTTGTATTAATATTAACACTAATATGATGAAGATTTAGTACCATAAGTTTTAAATCCACACCGATACTTTTTTTAAGTGTTCTGAGATATATTCTAAAGATATATTCTAAGAAATCCCCTTCTAGAGATATATTCTGTCTAAAATATATTTTATCTTAAGACATATTTTAGCTAGGTATATTGATATTCAACCATGTTAAAAATATGCACAAAGGCTTTTCGCTTTTGTATAAAAGCTAACATACATATAGAACGCTCTTACAAAGACACTGTTCCTCGAACTTGTAAGGTCCGCGCGGAAAGAGACAGGCACATTAATTATCGGACCCGCGTAACAAAAATATGTGTGTACCCACAGTGGATTTGGTGTAATCTCTTGTAATCGCGCGTATACGCGCGAGATAACGGCAGTCATACGCCAGTTTCTAGGCCGACATTAGAGTTTACTTGGCGTCCATAGCGGCGGCGTGTTACCTGTCGGGAGTTAATTAACTTAATTAATGGATCGGCTACCCCGTCAGAGTTTGCTTGGTGTTGCTCGCCCCGAGTATGCGACTGAGGCCCGGTAACAAACATCAAAGATAAATTGTCTAAGTTTCGAAGGAGATTATTGAGAAACACACATCTTGTGTATATGAATTCAGGAGTGTCATCAACCGAAGTCAACCTATCTTCAACCTATCTCTAAACTGACAGATTTCGTCATGGCCTTTCTTCTTAATTCGCCGCAGGGATCGTAGGGCTTTAATGACATAAACTGCTTTACTCTATTCAGTGCAATGTTTGTTTCCAAGCAGCGCAGGAGAGCCTGAAGGCGTTACTGTAATTTCAAGAACAAATAAGAAAAAATTGAGCGTGCGGCTCGAGAGTCATTCGTGATCTTATTTTTGTCCCGTAATTGCCGAGACAAAAAACTAAGAACTACCTCGGCTTCGCAATCTTATTCTTCTTAACAGAAATTGCATTCCCACTCATTCCGCAGGATACATCCTGTGTGGGTGGGAAAGAGAATGAGGAGGGAAATGCGTGGTTAGTGGATTCAGAGGATTTTGTCCTAAGCGTGTCATAAATCGAAAGTTTTCTGCTTCCCGCAATCGTACGCCAAATCGGATTATGAAATTGAATAGTTCCCGACCCCCTGAAGGGATAGGCAGAAGAAGAGAGGATGGTCTACTCATCGATTTCTTCCTTGAAATTTGCGTCTTTCGCAAGTTTATTCGGTCTTTTAGGCCAAACGCTCCTGAACGGCGCGCATAGATCGTGATAAGGAAATAAATCGATTGAAATCGACGTTGGACCGTTTCTCCGCGAAATTATATCATCATTTTACGGAAGGGAAAAGAAATTACGGCCCGCAATAATTTCTCTCCGTATAACTTTAGTATTGATTATGATTCGTTGAGTCAGAACTTTATTTATCTACTGTGAAATTTGCATTTCGTTTAAACTGACACGAGGAGCGAACGTTTGTTTAACATAATCTTCATGAAAGCGATGTAACTTTGCATCATCTTTGCGAATAGTGCGCGAAGTGAACAGTTTGCCAGATGTATTTATCATGAAACATACATGTGACATTTACGGCACCTGTATGCAAATTAATTCAGCCGCGTAGAAAACGGACAGAGGACGTCAAAGAAACCGACTTGACGTCTACATGGGCACGTCGCGAATAACAATGTTAATTACGGGAACTTGGAAAAGCAAGATCGAGTAGAGAAAATGTGACGCGCACCTCTCTTGGGACGTAATTTCCGTCGAGAATCATTTGTGCCGTCGGATGCGATTCGATAGCCGGTCTCTAATAAGTCTCCACACGACGCGCATTACGAATATTATGTTCGCGACGTTATTACTCCTACTTGACAGTCGACGCGGAAGTGTTTACCACGCTCGTGAATTATTTCGTTGTAATATCGTGGCCGCACCCGCCGTAACTGCTAAAGGAACACAATTAAACTTCAGAAATAAACGGTGGGAGAGGAACGGGCGCGCACAGCCATTATGCAAATATTAGTTTAGTGCCGAAACTTCCATCATAGAGTCGGCACGAAAAGCGGCGCTCGAATACGCAACGAGCAACTTATCGGTGGAAAAACGTGGTCGCGCGATAATCGCTATTAAAACTTCACGATAAAAGCGCCGGAAGAGATGGAGAATTGTAATCATCTTTGTTATGTTTATTGCGACAGACGTACTTACAAACTGCGCAATCTCGTTACGTATAAATATCCTCCAATGCATTTTCTTGGTCTCGCGAAAATGCAATTGATAGCGCGGATGCGAGAATCTTTCAAAAACAAAGTCAACATTTGTTATTTTGCGATATAACTGTACGATAGTAGAATAATAAATTGCATAACTTTTACAATGTAATGTTAATTAGTTAATAATGATGCAAGAAAAAGTAGTTGTAATTATAATTTGATCGTTGAACATAATTAATTTTTAAAATAGATAGAATATATTGTCAATCCAACAATAAGAAAACGCGTTTATACGTGGAAAGAATGGTTTTGCTAAAGTACCTAAAAATTTAATTACGCGCATAGATCTGAAAATAATTTTCTTGCACTATCAAAATAATTATACATTCAAGATATAGTTCTTAAAATATATAAATTTTTTGCAGTATGTTCATTGTGCTTGAATTTCTGTATAATTATTTTTTGATATTAATTCCTATAAAATCATTTTCAGATTTACATCTAGCTTTTAAACATTTTAATAATATGATTTTTTCCGTGTATTATTAATTTCTGTAATAAAATAAAATAACGAATTTGATAAAACTCGTCGCGATGCGCGCACCTCGGAGAATTTAAAATTTTTTTTCCCGTAATGCTTGAAAAGGTGAATTGCTCAGGTTCTTGCACTCAGACCTTCAATTATGTTTCACGATCCATTCAGGAGGATCGCCCATTCGCAAGGTCTATTGCGACGCCAAAGTAAAGTGATGAATGTTCGCGCCGGAAGGAGATTCGGAATAGATCGATGCGTGAGGCTCGGTTTCCATATTGATTTCCATTTGGAATTGGATGCAGAGCAGCAGTGTTTATCGGATACTGCTGTCTCGGGTTAGCGCGACTCGGTTATGAGGGCATATTTACATAGATTGCATCGAATCAAAATAAGATGAACAACCGGTGTGCGAGGATGTTAAGTATTTTCTACCGGAAATCAGCTGCCGTAATTATATCGAATACATGTATTCAATATAAAGAATTAGCTTATAGAAGAAACCAATAACATTATTTATTTAAATATTTTTCAAAATTTCATAAAAATATTGAATAATAATATATTATTGATTGATTTTCTTTCATTCGTCTCTGAGAAAGACTCTAAAGTGAGTCGAAACGTTCGAACTTACTTATTACTATTGTTATTATTTATATTATTATTAACAATATTATTATTATATTATTATTATTAAGTATTAGAGATTTTTTTTTTTAAATTTCTGTGCTCCATTTACTGCGCCGCACTCTCATTAACCTCGTTCTATTGTTTGTCTTTTCTTTTACTTTTATTAAATCTTTCTATACAGCTTATTTAACTAAAATAAATATTAATATAATTACAAGCGATTTATTTAATTAATCCATTACATGCAATCATTTAAATAGAACTTGTACTAGAAAAAAGCATACTATAAGATTTCAAACTTAATAAAGAATAAAAAACATTTGTTTTTGATATTATTATAAAATCAAGTATTTTTCAGTGCAGTTTGTTTTAAACTATTACGATGTCTTGAATTATATCCTTGAGCCGAAATATTTGCAATTTAAACAACATATTGTGATTTCTACTTTAAGTAAAAAATGGGAAATTAATTTTTTTGCAACAAATTAATGATATGAAATATGAATTATCTTACTTCGACTAAGATAAAAGAACCTTGTACTCATTTGAAGCAGCAAAGTCTTAGTTTTCGAACAAGATCAAAATCATCTATCTCCGATTATTTTGTACAAAAATATTGTCGATTATAGATCGACTTGCGATCTATAAATAAAAATATTTTAAGGACGAAGTTTATAGAGCAAAAGTTCTTAGACAAAAAGTTTTTTAGTACTCTGTATAAAATGAATTTTATTTTCGTAATTAGTCAACGATATTACGCAAACTAGTCAACCGAGATAAGTAATCTGGTGCTTGTTAAAAGCGTTAAAGTCTTAGTTTTCCAACAAGACCAATGTCATCTCCATACGATTTTTCTGAACAAAAATATTGGTATAATCTCATCGACCCATGATTTTGATCTGGAGTATCCTAATAGAGTATCAATGCTCGCGTGTGTTTGTCATATCATGTTTCAAAGCGCTTATATTTACACATGTTTTCACACCTATTTTTTTAACGTATTAGCACATCTATCAAAATACAGGCAAAAATACACACGGCATTTTTTTAAGTATGGCGTGTGTGTGCGCGCCGAATTTTTGAAACATTATAACTTACGAAAAATCGACATAGCAATATACGACAGAGACTAATTTCATATACAATATATATGCTTTTCTAAAACACGTATATGTGTATTTAGTATAAAGAATAAAAAAAACACTACTCTATAAAATCTAGAAAAGAGTTGCTAATTAATTTGATGTACCTCTTTTAAACAATTTTTCAAAATTGTTTAAAAGAAATACAAAAAAGTACAATTAGTATTTCTCTCAATAACATGTATTTCTAATGTATCTTTTAAACAATTTTTATTGCAAGAGGTACCAATTGTTTATAAATTTTGTTTAAACATTAAGCATTTTAGAATAGCATGTTAAAAATCAGAACAGTACTTTTTAATTGATTAAAATCATATAATTACATACAATATTATAATGAAAAAGATCGAACATATATGTGTCATTGTAATATTGTATGTAATTTTATTATTTGATTTATAAATTGTTTCACGCATATAATATTCAGTGTTCTGGCGCAAATAAGCCCTCTCGTCTTTAATAATAAATTTATTTGCATATACGGTTTTTTTGCCTTAAGTGATAGAGATCGATTTTTCGAGCGAAAGCAACTTTATTTTCGTAATCAGTTATTAAGCTTCGTGAATAACTAACGTTAATCACTCAAGCAAAATACCACTTAGCAAAACGGCATCCATTGTTTTATAATTGCCTGTGTTTGAATCTTCAGCTGAATTGAAACACAAAGCGACAAAGGGGATAGCGTAGCGTCTTCCAGAAGTCTCTAAGTACTATTTCTCCAAGCGATCCTTACGCAGATATTACACTACGTGCCCGGCATTCCGCACGTCTACGATCGCTTAATTGGTCGTTAACTCAACAGCCCCGTGATGATAAATGGGCTAGATTGTTAGAGAGTGAGGAAAGTTTCGTGGCAAGGTTGAAAGCTCTGCAGGATATTTTGATGGAGAAATCGAAATTCACCTAAAGTACACCAGAAGAAACGCTTCGCTCGACAATTTTGTCTACAACGAAGTTTCAAGCCGCTTATTGTCCTCTCGAGCATCTGAACGCGTCAAGCAATTCGAAGAACACGAATCGCTTTTGGCATTCTTTTCGTCGCATTCTGATGATCACATCTGGCGATTATTTTACGACTCTCGTACTGTGATAAGACCACATTATAGCGGGAAAGCCATGTGCAATGCAGGCGAAAGCTCTGATTAAATAAATAGCGTTGGATAACGCGCCAGCCAAGTTGACCGGATGAGGACGCGAAACTCGGTAATACCCGAATTTCCATCCACACACATGGAGTTCTGTAATGCGTCTGGTCGTGTAACCGAGAGGCACTGGTTTCAACTTAAACACGCGCTTGTAGCTCCAGATCAATGGCCGTAAAGCCGAGAGTGTGTTGGAGATTGAAGTAATTTTCGATTCCTCGCTAGAATAGCACGACGAGAATTGCGATATTGGCTATTCGTGATAGAGAAATCAGATATAATCAGAAATAACTATATTATCTATAAAATATATATGTAAATTATGATATTACAATAATTAAATGGTTATAAAGAATTGTTGTAAACTTTATTTTCTCTTAAGATTTAATTTTCTAATTATTATTAACACGGAGAATTTCCGCTTCGATGTAAACTAGAGAGAACTTCGAGATTACAATTCGTAAATCGTGTACAATTGCAACATATTCTATATATATTCCTGTTTTCTACGAGGAAGGTCGCATTGTTACTCGAGTTTCTCCGGCGCTCTTGCGACCCAAGGAACACAGTTCCTATTTGCATACTACTTTCGCGGGCTACGTCAAAACGAGAAACGATCTGCCCGTCTCGTGACACAGCGAAAACGTCAGGAATAAGAGGTGGATCGCGCGGATGAAACGAACGACGTCGCTATCCGAGATGGAGGCCAGAAAACGAGGCATGACGTTGCGGTGGAATTTTCTGATTGTTATTTATGGTGAACGGATTCGCGTCTAGTCATGGCGATATTTCAGGCAAAGTGGCGTCCGGGCGGCTCGGCGTGCGCGTGAAATCTTCTCTTCACCTCCGTTCCTCTGCGTCCTATCGAATTCTATGATCTGCTTTTCCTTCCCTTCCGGCGAAGGGTGGCTGCGCCTAACGCTTTCCATCCCCTTGGGGCCGATTACATCGATCGCTTTATGATAGCTGTCTTGTTACAGGGTCTCAAGGGAATAACTTGTGGGCCCGTATAAAATAGTTCCCTTCATTCGCTTCCTCGACCGTCGGATGTAAGTATATCCTCATCGAGGAGTACTTCGTGAGATCCGCCTCTCCCGGGGCCGATATACCCGGTGCCTCCTAAATCGAACGCGAGAACGACGAGAGTATATTTTTCTTCCAGCTCTAGCCAGATTTTCGCACCTCGTAACGGAATCATTCTCGTTCAGTTTTCGATTTCGCATAGGTTTATATCTGGCGCTCATAGATACTGGCTCATCGATCACAATGAATAAAGAAAGATATGTACAGTGGTAATACGTCAATCAGATACAGCCGTAAATAAGAAAAAGTACACTTAAGCCTGGTGGAATAAAAAAAATCTCTCTTAAATATTTTTAATATTAGCAGACAAAAGATCGAATTATTGAGTTATGTAGATTTTATTTTTCCCCTTCCTTCCTTCCTTTCTTTTAAAATTAAGAAAAATTACTTCAAGTAAAAATGTGATTTTATTCTAAATATCTCTCATCTCTATGAAAAATCGCTAACCTACCTAAGAAAACGATTTTATTATTGCTGTGCTTTCTCGACTTTTGGATACAATAAATTACGTCACTTATTTTCTTTAAAACTTTATAAAGATCCTCTCAGCTACTTTGTAATTCAGGAATCCTTCCTAGAATTCTGTATAGATTAAATAAGTAGCCCTCTAAAAAATATCGATGTGGATTTAATCATGCAGAATCTTTTAGAGTGAGGGATTCTGCCAGTGACTAGGCATTTTTTATCAGTATATTGAACAATTTATTTTAAGCACGTTTTGAAAGCCAATATTTCCCAAACACGTATCTTCTGCTTGAGATGTACGATAAGCGATACTAACCATGTCCAGCGCGATTTTCTCGATACGTCATTCGTGGCTTTATAGAATCAAGACCGATATCAAGGGGCATTAGACAAGTTTCGAAATTGGTTATGAAGTTACTGGTCACCGAGTAGCGGTTGCATCTCCGAGTTCTCTATGGTTATATGAAATATTGTTAGCGCGTCGTTCATCGATCGTGCGAAGCGCTTCATTCGGTTGAGCGAACGGCGCTCTCGGAATTTTCGTTGCGGATGTTTTTCTCGCGCGCGAGAACGAAAAGAGTCGACGTAACGCAAGAATGATTAAGCAATTTCATTCTGCTCGGGCAAGCCCCATAGAAACTCTCGTGTCGATGTACCATTCGCCATGAGTTTTCTTACTTTATGGATACAACTAATATCTCCCAATGGTTTTGTTTCAACTTGGAGCACATAAACGTCTCTCTCGACGCAATCGATTGTTGCCCGCAAATGCAGAATAATGGATTGTCGATATGATTTAAGCTTCCTTAAATACATTGTCTGAATAATCTTAATGTATTATTGTTAAATAGTTTTAAAAGATTTACGTAAATCGATTAAAATTTATTGTACAGACTGTATGAACATACAGATACTATATTTTTTGCATCTCTTTTTGTCACATCTAGCTATTATAATGATATTGATATTCATTACATAGCTTGCCTGATGGGACACATTACATCCATCATTCTGCGGAACTTAGCTTGTTGTCACAGTCCCTAAGGAGCCCTTAATGCACATCACGATACACGTTTCGTTGTACGTCAAAATGTATGCGCCATATACATCGCAGTTAATTAGTTACCCTTTGACCTCTTTTGCGCAAACATATAGGCAGACACCTTAACGATCATTTACATATCCATTTACATATATCCTACTGTTACAGCAATTTCGCGCATCTCGCTGCCTGAATAATTCCATTTTAGACGGATCTATATACAATTCGGCGTACTTGCGTAATTACTGTCTTAGGAAGATATCGAAGGCTGAGCACGAATCCTTCTGCGCATAATCACATCAATTAGTACAATTACACTCTTTCGTATGTAAAATTAATTCTTGTTAACCATCCAGTCGATGAAGCGATTTAGCATTCTAAGTTTATTCGTACTCACTTAGAATTCTGAATTTGTTTCAAAATTGTTTGTCAAACTTTTATTCTCACGCAATTTTTATCAATACACAAAATCGCAAACAAATTTATCTCACGAACATGTAGATATCTCATTGAGTACACGTGTTGCATGAGATCGCAAGTTTTCCTTTCAGGAATTTTTATTTTATTCAGTAGCTTGTCCGTATCACCTATATAGTTATTACATCGTATCCAGGACAACAAACGAAATTCAAGCTTAACAAATTCTTGTAGACGAATATTCCACTCCACACGCCAACCTAAAGCTATCTTGAATGCTTTACACGCCCCAGATTTATGGACGTCGACCTGTCGACGTATAGAAAAAAAACCTACTGGAGCTACAAAGCACACTTATTCCTTTTATTGTTTACTGAAATAAAAGTACGTGATGTTTTCGATATTACAAGCAATATATCGTGATACAATATATCACGAGATGTAAATTTTTGTGAGTATTGTCCTATTAACCGTGAAAAAATTTTTTAATATTAAATTTCTTCTTTATTTTTTACTTTTAGTCTGTTCAATTGTAATGCAATCAAAATGAACTTACGGCAATTACTATACCTATTATTAATTTTTGATGCGTACATTGACCAAATTTTCGGTATTCTCGATTAAGGAAAAGTAAATTTAGAAGTATGTTTAATATTTACACTTCAAATAAACTATATATATATGAAAGTTATGTGAATAAGATTATATTTTTGTTCAATAACACATTTTTGTAATTTATTTATTTTTTATTATTTATTATTTGTTATTATTGTTAAAAATTAAAATTTATAAAATTTATTTAAAAATTTACATTTTTCTTTTATAAGTATTTTAAATATTCAAAATAATTTATGCAAAGTTTCATTGCAATTCATTGATTAGTTATAAAGATATAGGTAGTCTAAGGGTAAGGATGCTCACACGGAATGTAAGAGATCCGGATTCGACTCTCGGTCGAGATAATATTTTTCGCAATAATTAAAAATTTATTTATAGATTCTATTAGGTTAAGATCTCTACAATAGTTGTTCATTGAGTATCAAAATTTAATTTGTGATATTATTTCAATAATTTAGCTGAGTTTGTAAAGTCTGGAAAAATTTCGGCGCGTAATGAATATGACTACAAATATGGTATATATGCAAATATATATATAATTACGTACATAGTATAACATAGTATATATATAATTCACAATTTGAATTATTTAAAAAAAAAGAAGCAATTAAAGATCTAGCTTCGACCGGCAATAGGCCTTTATTATATATTATTAGTGAGTTCTGCACGCGTGTCCGTTCTATGAGATTTAAATTTGTATAAAGATATAGCTATAAATTAAAATATTTTGTTTATTCACTGGACAACTAATTCATGCATCGCAATGTAACTCTACGTAAATAATCTTGAATGTATAATGTACTTATATTAAAAAATTAGATAAGATTTTTATTAGAGCACAGATTTAAAAAAATACTACTATTTATTAAAATAATTTATGCTCTAGATAGTAAACCGTCACTAAATTTGTCGTAGTATTTTTAAACATAATTTAGAATAATCTGTAATTTTTTCATAATTTTATTATCGTTTCGAAAATATGTATAAAACATCCTTAAATCTTGTTCGCTGTGAGAAAATGTAAGCTTCTACAATTTTTTTCCTCCTCCACATTAAATGTTGAAAAACCTGCCGCGAGCAGGCACTGAGGTATTATTATTCTGAATCGATTAAGGGCGACGCATTAATCATACCTGCAGCGAAGCGGATCGTAAAGTGCGTGCCTCACGAATGATATATAACTACTTTTCACCCGTGTCGCAAACGCACGCACCAATGAGAACGTAAAATTATCCTCGATTGATACGAAAAAAATTTCTCGATATAAATACCTGAAGATGTAGTTAAATACTTTCCATTTTCCGTGCGCATTTTCGTCTAACACGTTTATTCTTTTCCTTGGAGAAAAAAGTGCGTAAAGTCGCGTGTTTTTTACTGTGAGTAATGTATGATGCCATTAAATAGATATACAACAAGTACTTTGCAGGGTAAATCTGCTGGTTTTTTGGTACGAAAAAAGCCAAGCGAGCGCTGACTCATTCTTTTCTACGTAGTTTAAAATTATTAATCGCTTCAATTTAATCCTTTCATGTCACGTAAGATATGTAACTCTTTACAAACGCGCGAGAAGTGACATGCAAATTTCATCAAACATATACGCTTGGTCATGTTTTACAGACACAAAATAAAACTATGAATAATTGCTGATGACACGCGGAGACAATGCTTCTATTTTTATATTTTACCATAAAATTCGCTACAAATTTTTCTGTATTTGAGGATAAGTTGGGACAATTTGTTATTGACATGCTATCAAATATCGGTAACAATAGGAATTTTTTAAATATACGAAAGATATTTTATGTTATATTTACAAACTACATAATAAAATCACCAATCAGATTGTAAATTTTAAGACAAAGTATTTCGAAATAACTGAAAGTAACTGATAGTCACATCGGATATAGTCGATCAATTATCATGTTGCGAAGTAAAATTATTATCATGAGCGACTAAGTTAAATAACATTATGCTATATAAAAAATTTATGTAAGATAATTATATTATACGTTATCATTATGGGCACATTAAATCTATTTCAGACAATAAAGAATTATAAATTGCACTATATAATTTAATCATAATTTTAATGTATTTTGAAATTACTAAAATTGTATTATATAGGGTGTTTCATCACTGACGATAAATATTTTAAAGACAGATTCTTTGTAATGTTTTAAGACGAAAAGTTTAATACCAAAATGTCGAGGTTATGACTATATCTTGCCATACCGGAGCGCGCAAAATTCTGGTCCCGTCATTCGTAATTTTTGAACTTCCTAATTGAAAACTATCATAATCTCGACATTTTCGTATTAGACCTTTTATCTTAAAATGTTACAAAACATCTTTAAAATATACGTCAGTAATAGGACATGCAGTACCTATAGTAAATTATTTAGTAAAATTTAACCAAACATATTTTATATTTTATTTTAAATATTAATATAGTAAATCAGAAAAAATCACATAAAATTCTTTGAAATGTCCAATTTTATACTTTATTTTGGTAGATATTAGTAAATAAGAGAAAATTTCATAAAATTTTTAAAAATATTGTTCCATTAACCATGATTTTTCAGATAAATTCTAAGAGAAAATTCTGTACAAATAATAAACACTGACAGCGGAGTGGCGCGACGTCGTGAAACGAAGAAAAGCGACAAAGCGTGGTGGATTTTCAGGATCATTGCATGAGTACGGGATTATATTGCCGACTTCCTGATATTCGAGTAACATCTGAAAAGAAATCGCTGTGTTCCGACGAACGAGGATCGGGCAAAGTGGGAATGAAGAGGCCGTTATAGATCATGTTTAAACAGGACTTAGTATTCAAGGTATCAACATTTTTTCCCGTCATCCCTCAGGATAATGTTTTTCTTAGGAAGCTCCGGGATAATACCTTCTTCCTAGGAATTCCCAAGACAGCGGCCATTCATCTTACCCGTCGAGGTCGCCGCTTCTTTCTCGTCGATTCTTACTTCTAGACAGGCAATCGGAAAATAATCCTTCTGAGGGATACAAAAGACACGACATGTACAATAAATTCGTTCCCTAGATTCAGTACTGAAATTAATGTGGCGATATTAATCGCGCGTAGAATACCATGTATTTCGGCTTTCTCTTTTAATATATATCGTAAAATAATTAACAGTCACGAATTGTATCATTTGTAATACAAATGGGAAATTGTATCATTTGTATCTATACACAAAAGTTAAACGCTTGACGATTAAGGAGATATTCTGCTTTCAGTATTTTTATATACCTTTTAAGAATTTTTTATCCCTTTTTAGGAGCTTTTTTTTTAAATGTAAAGCTGTAAATTTGAAACTCGGTACAGTTAGTTTTTAATATTTAATGTTTTTACATATTTCTTCAAACATTATAAAACATTTTTTTGACAATTATTTGCAAATTTTTATAGACATGTTAAAAAAGAACCAGTTTACTCTCTCTCTCTCTCTCTCTCTCTCTCTCTCTCTCTGCCCACGATACTCGTATAGTTTTAATAGATTAAAAAATTTTTTATTTAGGAGATGTGCACATTTTTTTTTTTATCCGACCTACAATCAAATAAAAATTCTAACTTCTTTTTGATAAGAGAAAAGCTAAGAAAAAAAAACAAAAAATCGAATATTTTTTCCAAAATTTTGTCATTTTTGCAAAAAATAATATTTTAATTTGATTGTAGGTTGAATAAGAACTACACTTATATCGATTAAGAATTTTTTTGAATTTATCATTTTGGATAATTTCTCCATCTTACATAGAAAGAATGAGGTGGTAATCTGTAGCACGTTTTGATGTGCTCTTATACAGATTTGTAAATAATTATAAAAAAATTTTTTTAATGTTTGAAAAAATTTGTAGAAATCATTTAAATATCAAGGAATAAATATATTAAATTTTAAACTTATAGCTTTTATATACGTTCTCTAAAAAAAAATTCTTGAAACAGAGTATTAAAAGCGAGAAATTCCTTTAAATTACTAAAAGCTTAAAGATCTAAAAAAATTTAAAGATCTAAAGTACATTCGTATTTTTTCTATAGTATACGACAGTTAATTCAAAATTTTACTCATGATCCGACAGACGTAAAAATGTATTATTCTGTCGATGTATGAAGCGCGTTTTTGCGATCGAAAAACCACACTAAATATCCGCTGACGTGCAAAATCGGCGTTGTAACTTTTAATCGTTGACTTCAAGCGACGCTGATTGACTCGACAGTATTGTTCGATAGTATTGCTCGACAGTATTGTTCGCGTGTCAATCGTAACGCATGTAACACGGAGATTTTTGTAACCTCGTTGGATCGTAAATCGGTTAGAGTTGGCGATTTTTGAAGCACACTCTTTGCCCGCTAAATTGCCATTCCAATAAATTTGCGAGACAAATATCAAGTTTGTATATTTTTCGAGCTGTCGCGCTGAAAAGGCGGTCATCGCTGTTAATTCATCCAAAAATTGATTACGATCAACGCGATTACAGTTAATCGACATTAAATTATTGGCATTCATGCAACTGCACGTAACGGCATTTATTTGCTTATTACATCAATACATTAATTTCCATTTTAATTTATTATTTATCTAGTTTCGATATATCGGTATATTAATCTCGAATATTAACGAGAAATATACCACTGCATGGGCGTTGGCCGCATCTTCGACGTGTGCACCCTATCATGCCGATAACGTCCACCCTTTCCGCGTGGAAATTACAGGATGCATACTCCAGGAAATCGAATGACCTCACTCCGCAGCTCAGCTTTGAGTGAACATCGAGGCGAAGCGAGGAAATTACGGGCGCGTTCACGGGTCACGGTGCGAACTTAAGGGTAATACCGTCATATACCGCTGCCTCGTATCGCCCCTTTTTACTAGACGCGATGCAGGCATAAAAAGGAACTGGCTTCGCTCATGATCGGGAGCATGGAAAATGTCACGCCTCGTAACGGTATTTTAATTTGGGAAAGCAGGACAGTGGATTGATTTAAATCTGATTGCACTAGCGATCAGGATTAGCAAATCCTACATTAGCGATATTTGATAGTTCTCTCTGAACGTGATATAAATACGACTATGAATCATTGATATAGAAAATTGTAAGTTCACTTCGATTAGTATCAATTTATCCACGTCAGCGCAACCGACTCTCGATTGTTTCCTTCCTTAGTTTCAACAGCTGTACGGAAAAAAATCTGACGAATAAAATTAAAACTCTACGGATGTCAGAAGTTCTTTTGTTCTTGCGAAACAGCAATTCCGATAAAGTTAGCTGTGAGAACCATGCGGTTGCGAGGAAAATCGCGTGCAATCTAGTGTACAGTGCCCATATGTCGTGCAATATGTTTGCCAGAATGTCTTGATGTGTGCGAGAAAATACGGTGTATCTCTGACCGGCAAGAAAACACGAGAATTGTTGGTTTAGAAAGGCAGGCAGAGAGAGAGAGAGAGAGGGGGAGAGAGGGGAGGGGAGCAATAATTTTAACACCTAATTCGATTTACGCAAAAAAGATTTCATCACCCCATTTTTGAGTTCCCGGCCAATTCAAGTACGACTATCATTTCATCGCAAATTCCGAAAATGTGTTGATGCTGATGTCGCTATGGGTGACTCGCAAATCTCACAATTCATACGCGAAACAACCAGTGGGAGTTCTGCAGCGAGAATAGAACCCGAGTGCGAAATATTGCTCGTCGCATCATGGCGCAGCGAAACTTGCTCAAGTTAACTAGAGCTCTGACTGGTGTCGATATGACCTAAATTTTTAAATACTTAAGCAAAATCGTTCTTTCTACATGCACGCGTCTTACAAATATCCTAATTTTATTTAATTAAATTATTTTCATTTGTAATGAAATACTTACACAAAGATGAAGTTAAAAGTTAGTTAGATGTCATTTAATGAATATTTCATTTATTATGATAAATCACATTATATAAGAAAATTCTTTGTTTTTGCTTTTCTTGAAACGAAGAGAAATCTACCTTATTTTAATTATACAGTGACAGAAATTGAGCTTTAATATTGGAAAATACTTCTTAAAATCTTTAGAGAACCTTAAAACGTTTAAAAAGGAACGAAAGTATAAGCTATTTACCTTGTAATTTGATTTATCATCCTTAAGAGATGAGTCAAGCATAATAATGATAGTTCACACCTATCTTTCTTTTTCAATATGTTATTACAAACATTATCAAACCATGAATAAACATCTTTCGAATCCTCTTTAATTAATATTCGTAATCATTGCTCCAGTTATTAGAGTGCTCAAGTGTTTAAAATTCTATTTATTCAGCCAAAACGCGTTTGCAGAAACGCACAGACACGATCGCTGGGAAATCCCAAGAACGAGTCATGGTCGAGATCGCTTACGCGAGCCTCAACACTAGTAAATCTCACTGCTCTCGTACGGCATGAAACAACGGTTTCCAGAATCCTGGCTGACGACGGTGAGCCCGGGGGTGCGAAATTTCGGTCACCTCGACGTGACGCGCATAAAAAGGATCGCCGCGACACCGTCATCCTAGCACCCGGAATGGTTCGAGAGAGTGAGCGAGGAACAACGAGTGGCAACTGGGCTCACCGGGTCTGGTTGCACAGCGAATATTTGTTTCACTGCGGTTCGCTGAAACGCGAAAGACGTGGGAAAACACCGCGTAAATTACAAAGTCAACGGGCGCGAGATCTGTCTTTCTCGCCTCTTTTCTTCGAAGAATGGTTACTGAAAGTTATCAGTCTAACTAGGCTATGCTAACACAATAAATAAAATATGAACTTGTTTATTTATATAAACTGATCGAAATATAATTAGAAACGTAGTTTATATTTTTACAATAGCACAATAGAAAATGCAATAACATTACTACACATGGGCAGTAAAAAACATAAAATTAAATCTTAAATTATTAAATTGTTATAAGTAATTAAACTATTATATTTTCCATAAAAGTAAAAACTTATGTAATATATTTCATGTCTCTGTTCTTAAAGTATTTCATATTACTTGCATATCTGGACATGACAAATAAATCTTCAGTGTCAATAAAAAATTAAGAATCGCAATTAAACAGCATAGCATTATTCATGTTACATCAAAAGCTATCTATGGAATATAAGCTTTAAAGAAAGAATTTACTTTAAACTTGTGTGAATTAAAAATAATGCAGTGATATTTTCAGGAGTAATAAAAATAAACAAATGCTTGTATTAATATTCTTGAGGCTTTCACGGGTGTTACCTATGTGACAATCTTGCGTTTCGCGGGTTTTCTCCGTGTTCAGATCCATTCTTGGAATGCCAACGTTTCGTGAACCTTGCAGTTCACTTCATCAGGGCGAGGAGCAGCCTGATACTAAGCTGTTCCCCCGGGTCGTTCCTTTTATATTACGCTGCTTGTGTGGGGGGGAGCAGGGGGGAGAAAATTGTGAGTCAAGGGGAGGGAGAGGAATCCGGCCGGTTTTCAATAGCAAATCAAGGACCACCTAAGAACCCACAAATCCAAAAACATCCTCCATAAAACCAGCCTCATCCTCCTCAAAGAACGCATCCACTTTACCAAGTCACAAATTGCCCAGATCTCCCATAAAACCTTTAAACTCCACCTACTCCTATCCGCCACGTTGCGGCATGACATATGGCAAACTCTAGATCGTATTACATACGAACAAGCCACGAATACCCTGACACGATCCTCTGAAAGACAGAAACAAAAATACATTGACCTTGCTCCTCACAAAAAACCACAACCCTCCCTACTCAACGTCAAGAACCTATCCAACAAAGATCTATCCCAAGACACTATCTCTGCGCTTGCCAAAGGCCCCAACTTCGCAGTGGCACCTAGAAAGGTCCCAAAAGAAGAGATCATCAGCAAGGGGAGCAATAATTTTAACACCTAATTCGATTTACGCAAAAAAGATTTCATCACCCCATTTTTGAGTTCCCGGCCAATTCAAGTACGACTATCATTTCATCGCAAATTCCGAAAATGTGTTGATGCTGATGTCGCTATGGGTGACTCGCAAATCTCACAATTCATACGCGAAACAACCAGTGGGAGTTCTGCAGCGAGAATAGAACCCGAGTGCGAAATATTGCTCGTCGCATCATGGCGCAGCGAAACTTGCTCAAGTTAACTAGAGCTCTGACTGGTGTCGATATGACCTAAATTTTTAAATACTTAAGCAAAATCGTTCTTTCTACATGCACGCGTCTTACAAATATCCTAATTTTATTTAATTAAATTATTTTCATTTGTAATGAAATACTTACACAAAGATGAAGTTAAAAGTTAGTTAGATGTCATTTAATGAATATTTCATTTATTATGATAAATCACATTATATAAGAAAATTCTTTGTTTTTGCTTTTCTTGAAACGAAGAGAAATCTACCTTATTTTAATTATACAGTGACAGAAATTGAGCTTTAATATTGGAAAATACTTCTTAAAATCTTTAGAGAACCTTAAAACGTTTAAAAAGGAACGAAAGTATAAGCTATTTACCTTGTAATTTGATTTATCATCCTTAAGAGATGAGTCAAGCATAATAATGATAGTTCACACCTATCTTTCTTTTTCAATATGTTATTACAAACATTATCAAACCATGAATAAACATCTTTCGAATCCTCTTTAATTAATATTCGTAATCATTGCTCCAGTTATTAGAGTGCTCAAGTGTTTAAAATTCTATTTATTCAGCCAAAACGCGTTTGCAGAAACGCACAGACACGATCGCTGGGAAATCCCAAGAACGAGTCATGGTCGAGATCGCTTACGCGAGCCTCAACACTAGTAAATCTCACTGCTCTCGTACGGCATGAAACAACGGTTTCCAGAATCCTGGCTGACGACGGTGAGCCCGGGGGTGCGAAATTTCGGTCACCTCGACGTGACGCGCATAAAAAGGATCGCCGCGACACCGTCATCCTAGCACCCGGAATGGTTCGAGAGAGTGAGCGAGGAACAACGAGTGGCAACTGGGCTCACCGGGTCTGGTTGCACAGCGAATATTTGTTTCACTGCGGTTCGCTGAAACGCGAAAGACGTGGGAAAACACCGCGTAAATTACAAAGTCAACGGGCGCGAGATCTGTCTTTCTCGCCTCTTTTCTTCGAAGAATGGTTACTGAAAGTTATCAGTCTAACTAGGCTATGCTAACACAATAAATAAAATATGAACTTGTTTATTTATATAAACTGATCGAAATATAATTAGAAACGTAGTTTATATTTTTACAATAGCACAATAGAAAATGCAATAACATTACTACACATGGGCAGTAAAAAACATAAAATTAAATCTTAAATTATTAAATTGTTATAAGTAATTAAACTATTATATTTTCCATAAAAGTAAAAACTTATGTAATATATTTCATGTCTCTGTTCTTAAAGTATTTCATATTACTTGCATATCTGGACATGACAAATAAATCTTCAGTGTCAATAAAAAATTAAGAATCGCAATTAAACAGCATAGCATTATTCATGTTACATCAAAAGCTATCTATGGAATATAAGCTTTAAAGAAAGAATTTACTTTAAACTTGTGTGAATTAAAAATAATGCAGTGATATTTTCAGGAGTAATAAAAATAAACAAATGCTTGTATTAATATTCTTGAGGCTTTCACGGGTGTTACCTATGTGACAATCTTGCGTTTCGCGGGTTTTCTCCGTGTTCAGATCCATTCTTGGAATGCCAACGTTTCGTGAACCTTGCAGTTCACTTCATCAGGGCGAGGAGCAGCCTGATACTAAGCTGTTCCCCCGGGTCGTTCCTTTTATATTACGCTGCTTGTGTGGGGGGGAGCAGGGGGGAGAAAATTGTGAGTCAAGGGGAGGGAGAGGAATCCGGCCGGTTTTCAATAGCAAATCAAGGACCACCTAAGAACCCACAAATCCAAAAACATCCTCCATAAAACCAGCCTCATCCTCCTCAAAGAACGCATCCACTTTACCAAGTCACAAATTGCCCAGATCTCCCATAAAACCTTTAAACTCCACCTACTCCTATCCGCCACGTTGCGGCATGACATATGGCAAACTCTAGATCGTATTACATACGAACAAGCCACGAATACCCTGACACGATCCTCTGAAAGACAGAAACAAAAATACATTGACCTTGCTCCTCACAAAAAACCACAACCCTCCCTACTCAACGTCAAGAACCTATCCAACAAAGATCTATCCCAAGACACTATCTCTGCGCTTGCCAAAGGCCCCAACTTCGCAGTGGCACCTAGAAAGGTCCCAAAAGAAGAGATCATCAGCCAAATAGAGTCAACCATCTACCGACTCCCATCGGAACAAGCAGATAACATCCGCAGACAGGTATCCAATATCCTCTCCAAAGCCAAACCCCCTCCATCAAACATCACTAGACAAGAGCGATTGGCCCTCCAAGACCTGAACAAGGACACAGACATCATCGTGCTCCCAGCCGACAAAGGCAACACGACAGTAGTCATAAATACATCAGACTACAGGAAAAAGATGAAGAACCTTCTCTCGGACAAAGCATACAAAAAGCTAGATAAAGATCCGACTAATACAATCGCACAAAGAACCAAGATCCTAGTGGAGGAAAGCAACATTCCCAGTAAAACCAAATCGACATTAAAACCTGCAAATCCCCTCCCACCAAGACTATACGGACTACCAAAAGTACACAAACCAAACATCCCCTTCAGACCGATTGTCAGCGCCATACACTCCCCGACGTACGGCCTATCCCGCTTCCTAGCACAAACACTACAACCCCTCACTGGAAAAACTGAATCACACATCACTAACTCGACGGACTTTATAAAAAAGATCCAAAAGATCCGACTACATCCCACAGACCTGCTCGTAAGTTTCGACGTAGAATCCCTTTTCACACAAGTACCAATAAAAGACACACTAAACATAATAAAGGCCTCACACAAA
>NW_017257621.1:164275-184425 GCF_001594055.1 Mycetomoellerius zeteki
AACAGTCAGCAATCAACTCACTAGTGCATAGAGCCTTCACTATCTCTGACAAAGAACATCTACAGACAGAACTCAACCACCTGAAACTAACCTTACAAAAAAACGGACACGACAAAAAAGACATAACCAAAGTAATCAATAAACATGCAAACAAGACAACGGTCCCTGACACACAACCAGACGAAAGGATACTAGCCTTCCTTCCATTCGTTAAAGGAACAACAGACCGAATCGGCAGGATATTAAACAAACACAACATCCGAACTATCTTCAAACTATCCAAAAAGATAGGACAAATCTTAAAAAATCCCAAAGATCAAAGACCTCCACTCAGCTCCGCAGGAGTATACAAAATACCTTGCTCCTGCGGGCAAGTATACATCGGAGAAACCGGGAGAATGGTCAACCTACGGATAAAAGAACACCAACGCGATGTCAGGCTAAAACACGCCACGCAGTCGGCACTATCAGAACACAATATCGAAACAGGACATCAAATACAGTTCGATAAAACGACCACAATAGCCAACATTGCATCATACTTTCCAAGAAAGTATAGAGAAGCCATAGAAATACAAAAACACCCTAACAATCTAAATAGAGATAATGGCTACAATATAAATAAAATATGGAAGACCATCCTCCCGGCTATTGAAAACCGGCCGAATTCCTCTCCCTCCCCTTGACTCACAATTTTCTCCCCCCTCCTCCCCCCCACACAAGCAGCGTAATATAAAAGGAACGACCCGGGGGAACAGCTTAGTATCAGGCTGCTCCTCGCCCTGATGAAGTGAACTGCAAGGTTCACGAAACGTTGGCATTCCAAGAATGGATCTGAACACGGAGAAAACCCGCGAAACGCAAGATTGTCAAATGCTTGTATTGAAAAAAATTATCAAGTTTGCTGCTCGTTATGGCATGTTTCATAACAATTACGACAACTTCCAGCGATTGCCACTAGAATATAGTACTTATAATTTAAAAAAATAAGTCCCTATTCCCTATTCCATATATTATTAGTCCTATTTTCACGTTACCTGCTTTTACCTCATATACATAGTGCATAATTTATGCAAAATTAAGAATTGAGATAGAAAATTAATGAGATATGTTTGAAGAACTAACGGATACTTAGATTCACATCCTCTTCATAGCTGGCTTTTCACATCGAGAACTTTAATAAAATTTCAGATTTCATGTTACATTATTATTATGATGTCTTTAAATGAAATTGAATTGGCTGTAATAATGCATGATAAGACATTTACGAAAACTCCATACTCTGATGAAGCAAGTCGAGCGCGAGTATTATCGATCGCTTTCATGTTGAATTCAACAAGCTCACGGGGACATAGAATATATATGCGTAGAGTATTGAACAAACCGAGCTTCGCGAATAATTTGAGCAAATTCCAGCAATTTCATCTTCTCGAGACACTTCAATGAGTTTAATTAAGTTAAATTTAACATCACTTACGTCTTACTGCTATTTAGAAACTTCTCCCGTTCTAATATACCGTTAACACTTCTTCGTGCAAACTCAATCCATCTCGTGCGCGTTCGATTCATGAATGTCAATTTTAAAACAAATATTTTATGAACAAGTTATTAGAGCCCGCGAATTTCACCAAGTCGCGATAAAACATCTGTCTACACGCAAATATTTGAGTTTCGTGCAATAAATATCTGTTATTGTATATTTGTGTCGTATATCGTATTTAACGTGATCGCTTTCACATTTGAACTATCGTGTAGCAAGTATATATCGCCGTTATGCTACCGTCCACCTCTATGTTAAAATGTCGATATTTGAAATAAAACCATGTCGGCCTATTTATCGGTTGGCAGTCGATAAACCGATGCGATTCGAAACGGAAAAACTATATGGGATGCCTTTTTAACACAACGCGTGAAGCGAAGGCACACGATCGAGAGAGAACTGGTTCATCATGCAACATCATATTCAAAAATACGACACCGAATTGAAATTCTAACACATGTTCATTCTCGCGAAATATTTCCGGGCTCTCGCCTGGGAACGAGCTGAACTTTTTGATTTAACATCGCCTCGCGCAGTTACTGATGAGCTGGCGAGGATCCAGTCGCTTGAATGCTTTCTGGAGCATCTTGTCGCTATTGTGCTAGCCTCTGGAAGCAATCTCAATAGTTTTATGTCATTTTTCTCGGTAACTTGCGGCACTCTTGAGAGATCGTCGAAATTTTGTCGAGATTAGTTGCGCGTTACTAGACAAACGTTGTACTATTGTTTCAGATAAAGACCTTAATCCTCTTTGGAAGAAACAATGTTATTTTTTTGTATAATGAAAAGAAAAGCGAGAAGAAGTATGTCAAACATCCATGATTACGAAAACAAAAACAGCACGTAGCTTTGTGTTCTTATTCGGTGGAATCAGACGCGCTTAATTTAACACACGAGAGAAAGTCCTGTATCGATTCCAGACCATGTCTCGATGGAAGGTTCTTTAATTGAAGGATTATTTACTTACTCGCACTCAGCAGTTTTATCCCGAATCTTGGGATTCTTGAGATACTATGATAGAAATTCTGTGAAAAAAAATTTATAACTTTTTCCAAGAAGAGATATGTCCAGCATTGTAAAAATATTATATTGAAATATTAATTAGTGATTAATATAATTAACTTATGCAATGACAAATTATGAACTATTTAAAAGTACGAAAAATATTTTATTTACGACCAATTGTTGCTAATTAATAATATAAAATCAATTACAACTTAACTAAAGAATATATACATATATTAGAACATTATTTTTTGTATTTTTATATATTATAATTACATAAATATATGTATATTAAAAAACCTTTTATAATTTATTGCAATTAAATAGTTCAATACAAGAACATTAAAATAATCCATTGATCCAGAGTATTCATTGTTAGAGTCATTCGAACTCTAATCCGTTTCCGCTTGAGGCTGCCGAAAAGTTTCAAGCTCGAAATCCCTTCGCGCAAGAAGCGAATCGTAATGTTACAGTTTTTTGCCGTCTCGCCACATTTACGTTTAAAAGGTCCGAGCGTTTCCAATTTCCATGTGGCTGCTTTTTGTCCGTCTGACCCGCCCGTCTATAACGCCATCGGCCGTGTATCCCAGGCGATCTAACTTTAAGCGATCCATCCGAAGCGATCGGTCTGGTACGTACGCGAATTCCGATTGTAGAACGGCGGATGATAAACGACGTCGTAATGTCCCCGACAGGCTAGGTTGCAGTCACTGTTCTCTCGACGTTTCGCTACGTTCTTTAATTTAATCCGACGTCAACGCTATTATTACGCTTACAATATATCGTATCTTATTATCAAGAGCCACACTGTGCTGGCGGTTGGACAAATTTCCGTGGTAGTTTCTGACAAAACTGAAATGTATGGGGTCACGCGGGTCCGCATAACGCGCGTCACTTCTTTCTTGATAAAATGCTGAAAAATGCTTTCTCTTCCCATAATTATTAAAGAGATGTGCTAACATCTTTTGAATACTATAGTCATTGATAACATTTTAGAAAATGTTTTTGTAAATATTAATTCTATATTAGTTCAATTAAGATTCTTTCATAATTAATATTTATAAAAATAGCTTAAAAAAAACTAATGATAGGTATTTGCTTGATGATCGATTGTCCAGTAACAATAAAAAAAGGTAATTCATATATAAACATATTATTTGAAAAAATTATTAAAAATGCAAAATTATCTGTGATATCGATTATAAAAATTTAATGACGCTATAATAGTACTTATAAGAAATATAGACAATTAGTACGTATCTGATACAGAAAGGATGAGTTTGTTGAAGTATCTAAAATTTAGCTAGATGCAGATTTGAAAATAATTTCGTTGAACCATCAAAATAATTATGTAGGATACTTAAACTGGTTGTTAAAATGTCAAAACTTTTTGCAGCATTGTTCAGCTTGAAATTCCTACGTACGGGAGACCGAGGCAAGTTGCTACAATTTTTTGTTAGCAATTTTTTCCATACTAATGTATACATTTAAATTAATGAATACCTATGCATTGCTTCAAATATGTACATCTTTAACTATATAGTCAATTTTTTTCTGATTTGTATCTATGTCTTTAAATACTGAAAATTAAAAATTTTTATCAGTAAGTAAATTGTAACAACTTATCTCACTGTGAAACAAGTGATACTGAACTGGGACAAGATGTTACATTTACAATATCACTTGAAACATATATATATATATATAAGCAAATTCAAGATTACAATGAAATCAAGCACGAAATACTTCACAAACAATATTTATTTTATGATATAAAAAATTTTAAAAATATATTATTACAAAATTTTTTTTTAATTAGTTATTAAAGTTAACATTGGAAAGTCATAAAATTAATATTACACGCATTTGCTGCTTTTCTCACAGATAGGTGGTCATCTTTAACTTCCTTTGCCGCTGTTATACGCTTCTACATTTACAGATCCTCTGTCTTTTTTTTTGTAAGATCGCATCATTCCACAGACTTTTATAACTAGATTGCTAACTCAATGTGATAGAAAAGATGAACCTAATTCTGAGTTGTCCTTCCGAGTTCACATATACGTATGTATACGTCCTGTCTGTGAATATCGCATAATTTTATGCGAAAATACTAATGTTATTATCTATGTGATTTATACATACAAGAGTGAGCGAACACAAATATGGCGCTGCCCAGCACTGTCTTCAAACATGGAGACGAAGTTGGCAGTCTATTTATAGAAGTCTGTGCATCATTCTGTAGAAGAAAAAAAAATTGTTTTGAAAGTTACGCTGTAACAACTTGCCCCGATCGAAATGTAACAATTTGCCCCAACCAACAGATCGAAAATCAGTACATATATCGATTCAAACAAAATGTGTTATTATAATCAAATGTATATAAAAGAAATATACAAAAGGATAATCACATACTTTTAACTTACATATACAATAACACAAGCGATTTATACAATGAAATATTTACTTTTAATAGTGAAACTCAAGAAAACATATGTATATCGTCTTCTAGAGTTCAAATATGGCGGCTGAATTAATTGTAAGTCATAATATGTAGAGTTTCATATATAAGAGTCACATATAAAAATTCATAAAAATGTGCTGCCACCTGTGGCAACTAAAAAATTAACTGCAACAACTTACCCCATGTAACAACTTGCCTCGGTTATCTAATTATCTTAATGATCCAACAAATTTATTTTTAGATCTTTAACTAGCTATATTTGTAGATGCTTCAGCAAAATCGTTCTTTCCGTGTGATCAATAAGCACGTATTTATAATTAAAAAGCAGATCAAGACGATATTTTTCATAAGAAACTGAATAGTTTATAAGAATATGCTTTAGCAAATGCATCTGTCGGAAAGAATATCTTTTACATACGATATGTGAATATGTAGGAATTTGCTGACACAGCGAGTTTGCATTCTCAGTTCTTGCAGTTTTGCATGAGGCAGTGTTCGTCGATGTCAGTTATCTCTAGATGCTGGTTTGCCAAGTGATATCCCGAATCGGTTGCAATTTCAGTAAGTTCCGTGAGCATAAAATGTATACAATGCCCTAAAAGTACAACGTACGTATTGTCGTATAAAGTAACACGCGAAGCTCATTGTCTAAATGGCCGATAAACGTCGACGTCGTAGTAATTCATAGTGCAAGGGACTTGCGTGCCCAGTTGTCAATTGAACAATTAGGGAGACGTGCAGCTGAATGGGTTCTCGTATTTTTAATAGGCTATTAAATAACGAACTCATTCTTGAAATGTCTAATTAACGTACGGAACTTCGTTGTTGTTTATGGAGGTTTTCTTACTGGAGGAAACTAAGCAACGCTTCTTTATTTCGCCGCCGCCGCTTCCGTCACGAAGATAAGAACGCCGCGAAATAACGGCCCTTTATTATATACGGTAATAGGCGAAGTTCAAGCTCGGAACTTAACCGCGGCGTACATTTTCCCAGGAATAAGATGTTTTCTTTTGCTCTCAACCCTCGCCCGGGAATGGATAATGACTTTCCAGGGTTTCAATTTTGGAGGGTTTTTTTTTCGAGGAATTGTATCGAAAAAGTGTAATCTAAAAATAAAAAGGGGTGGTAATTATATTTATATACGAATACATTACTTGAAAAAACTATCAAAAATGCAAAATTCTGACGGTTAAGGATTTAAAATTCAGATTTTATTAAATTTTATTTTTTCACCGATTTGTTTCTGCGCAACATCGTCGTTTCAATTCCCTGCCAAACGGATTATTTCTATGATGCGCATGTTACTTTACTTAAATTCGACGAACGCATTTACGAACAATCGCTAGCTGAACACAGACACGATTCAAGTACAAGTCCGGTCTGGTTTAAGGGATTTACGTAGATTACCGTTTCCCGCGTCGAATCACGGAATCAAATCGAAAAAAGGTCCAGGAGAGTAGTCCTAATCCATTCAAAGAAATAAGTTCTCTGCATACTGATAGAATAACTAAAGGACGCAATATCAACTGGGATAACAAACGTAAATGGATATTGTTGCGTATCCTATACGAATAGGATTCCATAATGATAGAGGCAAATTTGGTTTTTCTATTTTCTCATCAGTGGCAGAAATCTGGGTTATTTTCTTATTGAATTTTTACACTGAAAACAGTTTTGCTAAACTATCTAAACATAGAATTAACTAAATATAGATCTGAAAATAATTTTGTTAAAGTATTAAAATAATTATGTATGACGCTCTAATATGCTTGAGTGTCTTATATAATTTATATATTTTGATAGTCTAATAAAATTATTTTCAGATGGTCAATAAAGTTATTTCAGATTTGTATTCAGCTAAATTTTTAGACATTTCAGCAAAATCATATTTTTTGTTATATGAAAAACTTGTTTCAAAAAGTTCTTCTAATACGAAGGTCTTAATATGTTCTTTATTGTATTATATATCACTTGTGTGCTACAGTTGGTAGCGACACTTATATTGAAATGCATTAGTAGTTATAATTCTTACAGAAATACGTGCAAACTGTTATAAATTCTTTTATCATCGCCACAAATTATTTTCTCATTCTTATTCACGCGGTGTCGCAGAGGACTGATGTATCCTAGGACACGTAGCAAACCCTATTTCACTCCGTCTTTCTGTCCTGCGACTGTCTCGGCTCTCGTCCTCGTCCTCGTCCAGTTTCGTGCAGTTTCGCGTGGATTCTGCAATGCAAGGTAAACGTGGAATAAAATTTCAAGGAAAACTGCCTTGAAAAGCGTCGGTGTGTCTCACCGCGCGACACGTTCTTTAAATAGAATCAACATGGATAGATGATACCGCGCTCTCACCACCGAGCATGAGCTCGGCCAGCTTTGCGGTTCTACGGACAGCAGGCGGTATCGGTTACGCGCGATACGAGTTCCTACGTCCTAAACGATGGATCGATCAATCGATCGTAAGCCTATTATAAACTACCGACGTACCGCTTGTACAACGATGTAAGTAGGTAGCCACTTATTCGAGACATAATGATCGTGTAGTATGTGCATTTGTGTATTACGAATCGTTGACTCGCTATAGTATATGGTTAGGTAAAGATTTAATAGTTCTTATATCAGGGCCGCTCTCCGTCAATCATCCGAGTTGAAAAGACGATGACATAGTTCTTATCAAAGCAACTACGGAGAATATCCATAGAAATAGTTACTATGGACCTTGAGCTGATAAAGCTATAACATGGCGCTAATTATTATTAATGAATGCCTCAGAGATTGAGGAGTGTATGAGATCATGTTAGTAAAGGTGATAAGCAATATATACAGCGCCGTTATACAGTTTCTAAGCAGGACATGTATGCGATCGTAAGCAATAACAAGTTTAAAAGTATTATAATATTAAACAGGATTAATCGAATATTCAGTTGGCCCCATTCGTTATGAAAACTAACATTTGATCCGTGTGTAAATTGTAGCGATCAGAAAAATGGGATCGCCATCAACAAATCCATTGAAAAATTACGTGATACGTTATCCGGTGTATTTAATCTTTTATTGATATAATAATGCCATTTTGCATATGTAGAACGCAAAACATGGATGTTTTTCAACTTTTTTTAATCTTTTCTTTCTCTCTCTTATATCTATAGGTATATAAAAAAAAAACATGATTTTGCTGAAGTATCTAAAAATTTAGCTAGATGCAGATCTGAAAATAATTTTATTGAACCATCAAAATAAGTATGTAGGACGCTGAATCTGGTTGCCAGAATGTCAAAACTTTTTGCAGCATTGCTCATCATGCTTGAGATTCCTACATAATTATTTTGATGGTTCAATAATTTTCAGATCTATATCTAGCTAAATTTTTAGATGCTTCAACAAAATTATTCTACCCGTATACGAATTTATAAATCAGTACTTTATATTGATAAAGATTATATTTTTTGTAGCGCTCTTATTTCAAAATAAAATTCGCATTTTATAAAGATGAAATCGAGACTTTTACCGCTTACTTATTTTTATCTTTCCACAAACAGAGAAGATTGGCGAAAGTACGGATAGTCTTAATCCAGCGGCCGCGCAACTTCACCCTGCGATTATACGGCGTTAATTAGCCGGCAAAGACCGCAGTTTAACCTACAGTTACCTCAACGATTTCCCGGCCGAATTTCAGCCCGTTCTGTTGGTGTACGGACCGTGAGCCTAATTATCTGACGAGAGACGCCTTCCATCTCCAAAGAGGTCTCCAGAGTGTTCGCGCCTCGATGGAAAGCGTAGCCTCGCAAGTTTGTTAGCTACCCTGTTACGACGAACTATCTCGCGCGAACTTCTTCAAAAGGCCTTACGGTGTTATCACGAACGCCCGCGCCACGGAATTACCTTGCGGATCTCTAACGTGTTCTTCGCTCCGGCGTCACCTAGGACGATACGTGTTGGTGCCTTGAATTTAAATTGAACGCGTCACGTACACGCTGCTGCTCGTGCATATCTACCCGTGCGAACTGTGTGCATCACGTGCACGGACTCTCGATATATGCGCATCCTTGTACCAGACCCATCGCCATTGTCGTCGTCGTCGTCTTTGAAACGAAGAGTGCAACTCGCGTTTGCTGGTGTATTCCAGCTTTTTTGTTTTCTCGTTTTTTTTTTTTACGTAGCTCACTGTGCCATTTTGTTCGTTGCCGTTGCGGAGCTCGATCGATGATGGCTTTCGCCCGCGGCTTTTCTCTGTACCTCGTTTTGGTCCACGCGTCTCGTCACAATGGATGGAGACTACGGATTACGTTTGCGCGACGTTCGACGGAAGCGGGTATATCAGCTTGTGCGCGATGCTGATAAGAAAAATGAATGATCTAGTATCAGTGTCGCAGGCATGTATGGCAACTCTCGTGAAAACGATTCACGAGATTTCGTTTCACTGCCAACGGTCTGAAACGGATCGAGTCACTTACGAACTTTTGGCGATTTAAATACTCAATGGGACATGCAAACGTTATGATGGATGCGCACCTATTACATAGGGGAAATGGCGCAGCTTTTGTTTCCACAACACGATGACAGTAGAATATAACGATGTTACAGTGCATAAAATACGTTGAAAATTATTGACAAAAGCTATTGTTATGGGAAACATAAAATTGCCGGATTAAATATTACGCAGAGGCAAAGAGAATATGAATACTTTTTATCGACTCTTTTAGTTCGTTGTACTTTATTTACAGTCAACTTCTAGTCGACAGGTAAATACCAAGGATACGTGGTGAAACATATTTCCTACCTCTATTTGCGTGTAATTTTTCTTTCTTTACAAAAACTCTGGATGTCGTATTGTAAAACTTATTCTCACCTAACTCGAAAGCACCTTTGGAAGTGACATCGTATTTACTTTATTTAAACAATATTTTTTTCTTTAGACGAATTGTCCTCGATTCACTCTCGTTGTGCGTCATTTTCTGCGTACAACGTTTTAGAGATATAATGTCTCGCAGTAAACACATTTAGGCTCAAGTTTTTGTTATCTGGTTAACTTGAGGTTAAGCTCTATCTGATATTTCACCCAATGAGCTTCATCTATGACATCATCATATAGATGAAGCCCATTGGATGAAACATCAGATAGAGCTTAACCTCAAGTTAACCAGATAACAAAAACTTGAGCCTAAATGTGTTTACTGCGAGACATTATATCTCTAAAACGTTATTACTAACCACAAATTAACCAGATAATGAAAAACTGGGCTTTAGCGATATAATAGGAAGGGAACTACAAAAATCTAAATAAAAAGTTAAATAAAGACGATTACTTATCATTTATATAGAAGTCTTTATTTAGAAGATACTTCAGTTCATTAATAAAATATAAATCTTAATTGTTGTAGTTTAAAAAGCCAATAATCTTTTAAATAAAAACTTTTGTAATTAATAAATATTGTCGTCTTTATTTGACTTCTTTAAGTATTCGCAATTTCCCTATTCTCCTCCACATTAAAAATATCGAAATGTAATGATATATTAATTAAATGGCATTCTATAGTTACGTGTATAGTGCAATACTCTAAACGTATATCGGATCTATTACTAGATGCTGGAAGTAAATGGTTATTAGCATTATTACCCGGGTTATTATTACTTTAATATGGATAAATAGATAAATAAAGGCATTTATCATTCTGGCTAGTCCTTTAAGAACACAAAAATGAAAAGCGTAAGAACAAAAAAATTATACAAATACTGAAAATAATACAGCAAAAATAATAGAAATATAAATAAAATATGAAACGGACTATATAAAGGCTGAGAAGTGTAATATGCTACAATAGCGTTTATTCCATGCTCGTAATTTCTCACTCTGCCATAATTAGTATATAGAACGATTCAATTCAATCGCTGTAGAACGAAACATTCCTACAATATTATGTTGTAAAATAGATCCTTTACAAATGCCCAAATTCCTTAGATAGAGAAATTTGCGGTCGAGTTTGCGGTTTTCGTACGTGTTCTATATCTAATCTCGGTTTACCTACTGGCGCGTGCACAGACCTACCAACGAGATATTTCATTTTAGACAAAAATTCTTGAATTTCCATTCGATGTGCATGTCGCTCCGTTTTTCGAGCATTTTGTTTTTGAAAGAATAGAAAGAATCTCGAGTACATTCTTTCAAGGAGATAAAGACATAGGGCATTTTGTACATCCCTAGAGCGCGCGAAATCTGTCTAAGATTAACTGAAAGCACATTGCACTATGATATGTAGACATCTCTGCGATATTCCATTAACATTCCCCAGAGTAACCAAGATCATCCTTAAATATCCCAGATGGCCTCATGTGATAGCTACGAATACAACTGACACACGACGGTACGAGAGATTCGCACTACGTTCACGTGTAGGATCCACTCTCGTATTTTACAGCAGTTAAGGACTTGAGCACGAAAGAGGAAATGATGATTACTTTAACTCCAACACTGAAAAAGATTTGGTAATAGCTACCAAATGTAGAGCGGAGTAATTTTAATCAAATTAATATAATTAATCAATTAATACAATTATATAATATAATTTTACTTTTCTAAATATTTTCTAAATATTATCAAACATAATAATAATATAACTAATCGTTTATTAATAATTGCTAAATATTTAGAAAAGAAATTATTTTTAATAATTTTAATCGAATATTGACTGAAATTACTAGATTCCTTTTTCAGTGATTGTGGCTCGATTTATAAAATAAAAATTGTATTATATAACTTTTATTGGAAAAGGTGGCCTTAAAATAAATACATTCTATGCTTGCAAGTCAAATGAAAAAATATTCAAAGTAATATAGTAGAATTAATAATAATGAACCCTTTACAATGGATGTAAGTAGTAAAGCGAGTAACTAGCTCGTCTTCGTTAAATATGTCAAAACATTTGAAAAAGTTAAGTCGTTTCTGAAAAATCTTGCAGACAAACGAACAGACGAACGGTTAGATATCAATTGTGAAATTATAAAGCAGTTTACTACGCGGCACTACTTATAAAACTTAATAAAACATATGATGATGTTTCTTCATGACTATCTCAATCAAGAGCACAAATACGTCGATCGAGGAACGGCTTGAAATCCCATAAGGCCCACTATCACTCGCGCCGCGCTTCGGCGTCAAACAACGAAGAGGCAGCAGAAGCATTAGAGTCGCATTAGGGATCGCATTAGAATCGGATAATAGTTCGGAATCAGTAGCAAGAGGCTTCACCTGCGTTTCATAGGCGGCAGACGCTGTTGTCCTGATGAGAAGGGCCCACTTCACTCAACGCTGTATCCATAATTCAACGAGAAGGATCGAGATAGAGGGAAGCGTGGGCTGTACGGAACATTCGCGGAATTTGGAACGTACGGATGCTTGTCTATTGATCTCTCTTCACGGCCGCGCCATTGTGACTCGCTGATCGCAGGTTCTTGACCACAAGTCCGAAGTATGAAAGTTAGGCAAGAGATGTTCGCACATCGCGTCGTTGAACAGTCGGGTTCTTGGAATTATATTCTTGGAATTCGGAAATGTAAGGTAAATGCCTATTGAACCGGACGGATAACACAACTCCATCGTGAATTCCAAACTGATTGGCATCTCGTACTATATATAGGACCACCGCGACGCGGCGCGGCGGTCCTTTGACAAGAAAAATGAAAATTGCACCTAAAAATTACGGTGCATTGCTCCTCATTGGAGGAGGGAAACGACAAAGGCCCACTTGTAAATTGAAATTTACACATTGCGGCTTCGAATTTTCATTCTTGCTGCGAATATCGGTTTTTACGGTATAACGCGCGTGAATGATGTAATGACATGCGTTCGTAGATTTAAATATCGCAAATATTCGCGGGTTCGGACGAGTTGGTTTGGTTACCGCGTGTCAGATGATAAATCGTGACGGACGTTTTCGAAATTCACGTGCGTGGAAATATAACCATCGATCTGTCTGTATGGGTCGTGCCTTTGTCAACGATAAGCTCGCCATTGACAACAATTGAGCCGTGTGAGCTGTAAAAGTCGTACACAAAATCCATGAGAGAATCTCTCTCATGGAGCTATCAACGATATTTTTTTATTTAAGGTTATCTGTATATGTACATCTGTATAATCTCAAAATTTATAACTAACAATGTATTTTAATATAAACGACTATAATACGTATACAAAGATACGTTGTAATTTAAAAATACGTTTTATTAAATTGCAATATGAGATTTGCACTTGCAATATCAAAATCTATGATTGAAAATAAAGTGAAATATCATTATAATAAAAAACGAATGTTGAAAAAACATAATTTTTTTAAATTGTCACTTAGATTTAACAAAAATTAACGATTTTTATACAGCCCTTTAATTTGATTTATCTCTTTAATAAACATATTATAAAATATGATTTAATTTTAATCGATCTAAGAGCATAATTAAAGCAATGAGATCCAAAACAAAGCAGTGAAATTATTTGCGAGACGCGAGAGGAAGTAGTTGAAGTAGAAAGGTACATCCACTTGAAGTCGACGACAATATTCACAACACGTCGCGGGAAGCGCTGTAATGTGCTCTTACCTCTGACAAAGCGAATGCTAATCAAGTAGTACTACTCCGCGGAGTTCCGCGCGCATTAAAATTCATAGCAGATCGATATAACAATTAATCTTAGCACGCGCGGTGCATCGAATCGTCGTACGTCGGTAATCGATACTCGATGGAAGACAATTAAGATACAAGACCCAGGCATTGGAGATGAGGATACGTTGTTTCTGTGCCTCGCGACGCTTGCAACAGAAGTTGCTGCGGCGATCGCTTCATACATAAATTTATCCCATGCCTGACACGTCCCATCGGATTTCGTTGCTTATAGGTTCTTATTATATAAGGACCCATAATCCACAGGAGAGGATTGGCGTTCTCATGCCGTTAGTGAGAACCTTTAACGGAATACAAAATTCATTCTAAGCTCGGGAGGGTCCTCAGGACTGATCTTCCCGTAATCGCTAGTCAATATCGTAAAGAGACGACGATCGCGGATCGGTCGGTTAATTTTCCTAGGGCGGTGTGGGAATATCCTCGGAATTCTTGACGTATTCTCGGAATACTGAGTTTTCGATGTGGTCGGTATAGTCTGCAGTGACACGTGACTGCAGCGCATCTCGGATCTCGTCGAATCCTTAACAGGTAGTTCTTAACATGATAATTCCATCCTGTCTTCTGCACGTCCCATGTGTTTCATCATCATGAGAAGGAACATGACGCACTGTTCATTTCTTCATCTAGAATTGCAAAGGCAAATTAATCGATTAGCGGAAATATAGAAAAAATTACAGAAACCGTGAAGGATCATAAACGAAATTAAAGCAAGAATGAAATAAAATTTAAGCATAAAATTAAGTATTTAGGTACCTTATATTATCCACCGTTATCTACGCGAGTCAGCGTTTTCCCGACGTCAAATGTTCACGATGACAGAACGTCTTTGAGATCGCATCAGCTCGAGAAGAGTCAGGAAGTTGGCGATGAGACTCGCCAACCTGACTCAAGAAATGGGTGATCCTCAGCGACCACCAGTCAGCACGGATAGACGATCAGCTCTCTCTGGTGTACGGAGGTCGCGCAAGAAGATGACAGGGATGGCACTCCATTATCGTTCTGTAACTCCTTTTAATTATCTCGGCCATAAGTTATAACCGGATTCGCGCTTTTTCGCGTCCTTATCGGACCGGGACCGCGATTTTCCCCGGTGCCGACGGGAAGAAGAGGAAAAAAGAAGAACGAAGAGAGGAGTGGTGATGAGGAAAGAGGTCGACGCACTAGGGAACAAGGAGAAGAGGAACAAGGCGCAGAAGAAGAATAAGGAAAACAAGAAGAAGTAGAAGAAGATGAGGAAGAAGAAAAAGAGGGATGCGCGCAAGATAGGCAACGGGGTAAAAGGGTGGCGGCTCCCTCGCGCGGGGGTAGGGGAAACGGTCTGATATACAACCGGGCTATGGGAGGAAGTCGCGCGCGCACATACACAAACACATATACACGCGCGCAGCCACCCACACAAGTAGCCTCAGATGCACACAGGCGCAGTTCCGCAGGCCGAACGGGGCGGCTGCGTGCTCGACACCCGAGTGGCGCTCGCGCAATGTAGTCCCTCGGCTATCCTCGACGCGGGAGCATCGTCGTTTCGAAAGAGCCACGACCTTCTCCCCGTTGCGTCGCGCGCGTCGCGTCGCGTTCTCAGTGGTGTCAGGGGGTGAAGTACGCGCGAGAGGGGCCCATTTCGCACTCCCGAGGACCCTCTTCTGCGGACCTTTTCGCATAGTGTAGAGGAGCGTGCGGAATCACGTGAACGTGAGCGACGACATGAAAATCCAGCCTCACAGACTCCGTCCCCGTGCGGTTCTTCGGAATTGACGGAGACGTACGTATCTATTTTGCCCCCGGTCTCTTTTCACCCTCGTTTCTTCTTGCCATTCGTGTGTATTCTGAAATGGAGTAGCGCGACACGAGATAGTGCGTGACGCGGTGCGTAAATATTTCCGGGGGCATCTTCGTACGATCCCTTCACGAAGTGATAGTGATGGTATAGTGAAGTAGTGTCTATAAAACGATATCTGGAGCTAAATGAATGATCGTGCCAGAAGATTTCGATCATCCAGCAAGCCGTCTGCACGACGTTCGATTGAGGTGTGAGATCGGGGTAGAGAACGCGAAGTACGTATCGGAGCGTCGTTGGACATTTTAGAATTCTAAAAAATTTAAAACATTTCGTTGTCGCAGGAGTGGCTAAGTACTTGTTCAGCAATAAATCCTTCACTGCCTGTTCTAAAAATTCAAATAAATTTCGCTGAGAAGAAAAAAAGAAGGAAACGATACCGATCGTTAAATATAAGAAAAAAATTATTTATCACAGATACGTATGCGAATTTTTTCGCAAATTCCGTCCTGCAGTGCTCTGCTTCGCCAAACATAAATCCTGCGTGAAACAGCTTCCAGCTTCATGATAGGAAGCCTCTGAACGCTTAAGGACGTCATCGACGATCTCTCGAGGGTCTGCGTTTAATTGCCGGTGGCCTTGCTGGTGGCATTAGACGTGCAGAAGTACGTTACAGGCGAAACAGACTGCTAGAAGAAGGCGTGGTAGAAAAAAAATCACATCTGTCAAGGCAGAGAATCGTGGCAACACGGCGCGACTGATGGGGAGATGTTAAAGTTAAAAACCGCTCGTAAAACGCGTCGTCTCGCGGGTGCCACAACACTGCCGCTGTACAAACGAAACTTGTTTATTGGTTCCGCAACACCGACGTCGATGCACAATTGAAAAGTCAGAAAAAATCAGCAGCTTGTTCTCTGTTGCCAATCGCTATCGAAAGAGTTTTACGCGGCGGACAGAGCTCGCAACCGTGAAAGGGAGCGATTTGTATAGACCAATCGTCGAGCGACAGCTATAAAGGAACAAAAGAAAAGAGAGGCGAAGTTCCTTCCTCGTTTGCGGTTACTATCGAAGCACGTTCGAAGCCGATCCCTCGAGCGGAGGAAGAGAAATTGCGAGTCCGGAAAAATGCGGTGAAACCGCGCACACAGGGCAAATAACCGTGATGGAATGATCGATGGAACGTCCAGTGCATCGTGTGGATTGCATTAATAACGACGACCAGCCTAATGCATCGCCAGCGATCTTACGGTCGTCGACGTAGCGCTAGGTACGAAGACGCCGCTTAGTGCCGGAAGCGATCCTTCGCATCGATCAATATGGATCACAGGGGAATAATCTCCGTCGGCAGAGCGAGTGATAATGGTGATGCCGAGGCGTTCTCCACTTAAGTGAGAGCTGGAATCACGCGACCGATATTGCGAGGCTAAAGTTTATCGCGATTGAGGTCAAAGCGCCGCGATGTAAAAACAAGTTCGTTCGCAGATCACCAGATTTAACGACAATTTTCAGCCGACGGACGTGAATAGTAGACGTTGAATTAATTATCGAAGCATCTGTTTTTCGGGATGTGGTCATTCGTACGGAATACGCAATTCACGAAACCACGATACATTACGCAGTAATTAGTGACGTCGATTTGTAATTGGGAGAATGTGGTATCGTCGTAGAGTTGTTTCGTGATAGTGAGCGAATTATTGAGCAGTGGTCTCCATCATTCCCGTTTAGGGCGATTTTATCGACGAGGGAAAACTAATTGAGACGCCACGTTTTAATTTGTGCGACGTGAAGCGAGATTACGGCATTTCCATTCGCGCGCGAGTGGTTGTGCATGGGATGTACAGTGATACGAAGTGATTCTGTCCGCTCTGAACGAGAATACGTGGAATGCCGCGAACGTCGATGCGCGGAGTTTGTTAGTGGATTCGCCTCTATCGTTTAACCTTTCCTGAAAACGACTGCGATGCGTCTGAGATAGTATACCAATATGTGAATGAACCACGCTAGGGAAAAGCGATGTCTACTTCTCTTCCCCTACTTGTCTGTTTTATAATTTGTTTTGGTGAGTGTACTGCATCTACATAAATTACAGACGAACGCTTGTATCGAAGTAATTATGAATTATGAAAGAGATCTACTTAAGGATGTTTTATACATATTTTCAAAATGATAAAATTATGAAAAAATTACATTATATACAAATTATTTTAGATCCCATTTAAAAATAATTAACAATAAAAATAATAATAAATAAAATAAATAAACGATAAAAATATGTTATTAAATAAAAATGTAATCTTATTCACACAATTTTCATACGTATTGTATATAGTTTATTTGAAGTGTAAGTATTAAACACATTTTCAAATTTAATTTTCTTAGCAAGGGCTGTACGTGTGATACATCCTTAATTTTCGACTAAAGCTTCGGGTCTTTCGGACCTGAAGCGAAAATATTTTACATCTATATGGTTACATAGTACTTATTAGATCCTAAATTGTAGATTTAAAAAATTTCTAATTTTCCTCTACACTGAGAAAAATTTCTGGTTAAAAATGAATGAACGAGAAGGTTCTAATCATATCAATTGGAATTTTGGTTATTTCAACTAGAATTATAATAGATTCAACCAGAAATTTCTGATTTGTTTATTTTCGATTAGAATTCCAATTAATTTAATCAGACTCTTCCCAGTAGTATCAATCGCCGTAAGGCAGAAGTTCATTTGTATTCTGTACTTCAAACAGGACGCTTTAGAACTTAGGTACAGTTTTCATAACTGTAGTTAATAATATAGCTATATTAGGTAATTAGATAAATGCATCGATGCGAGTGTTTATCTTGGAATTTTGGTTCGTGTATTTCGTATGTTAGTATCATTGAACGTTGGTTAGCATTATAATATGTATGTGTAATAACGCATTTCGAATATGTAAACCTACCAGCTTAAAGTTTCAAATATCGGGAAAAGCCAGGCAAATCAAATAGATCACGATTCTCGAACGTCGGTAATCGATGTATTCTCGTTAATTGCACGCGCAATTATTGAGGCACCTAATAATAGCGGTATATTACGTGGTTTTAACTACCGTATACTGTTACGTTACGTTCAAGTCCCGAGCACGTACGTCCCAATTAATATTTCGTGACCCGACGCAGTCAAGTCACCTATGCAAAAGTAAGGGTTCATTGACGATCACGATGACATGTCTACCGACAGTAATCTGCATATGTATATGGCGATGATTGTAATGACTGCCTTCGAATGAATTTTTATGATCCGGGATTATATGTCAAGAGAATATACACATATAACGCACAGTTATCAAAATATATTTTGCATTTTTTTACAAGCATTGCCACACATAACGAATCTCACTGAATATTTACAAAATTAGAGAATGGGACAATATATAAAATTGTCATGCAATATGCAACATTTTAATGAATTGTATGTATTATAGTGGGTTTCAAAGTGTATATTAATAGCGTTTTGTGCAGGATGTATATAGATTTTGTACTCTTAGGATAAAGGACAAAAATCAATTTGCGTAATTGTGTGTAACATAAAATTGTTGAAACTGGCATTTTTTAACATAAACATTACATATATGGGATGTTCCACGTCAACGGGGACAAGTGTCTGGGCAAAATTTGTAAAGTCGAAATAAGACGTTCGAAGGCTTAAAATCTTTGTTTTTATATGTGGTTTAAGGAAAAACGTGGCATTTTTTAAAATTCAAAGCGGCTCTAAATATGCTCCAATATGGCGGTTAGAATAAATAAAAAACTTATGAAAATTATTGAAAATATTTATTTCATTGATCAAACGGTCCAAAATTCATTCAATTTCCATGAAAATCGATATTTGTGAGTTTTTCGAATCACTCATAAACAATTCGTAGTCATATTTCCAAAATTCAAATTCATTGCGATTCACTGATTAGTTATAAAGATATTGAACAAATAAATATTTTGTTTATTTACTGAACAACTATATTTCATGCATCGCAATGTAACTCTACGTAAATAATCTTGAATACATAATGTATACTTATATTAAACAATCGAGACTTTTATGATTTATTTTATATAATATATTTCCATATATTTTTATTAGAGATTTAAAAAATACTGTTATTTATTAAAATAACTTATCGGTTTACGATCCAGATAGTAAACCGTCATCAAATTTGTCGTATTATTTTTAAATGTGATCTAGAATAATGTAATTTTTTGCTAATTTTGTTATTATTTTGAAAATATGTATAAAACATCCTTAAATGAATTTGCACATTTATGCCCGTTTCTACCAATGTAATTTTAATATCGGTAGGTACAATTTACTCTTCATCTTTTTCTAGTTCTAAAAATTAGAAAAATGAGTAGAAAAAGTAAAGAATAAATTGAACCGAGATTAAGATTAATCTGTATTGATAAAAACGGGTATTAATACTTAATGTGAATTGTTCTTATATACAGGGTGTTTCCAAATTAAATGGCAAAACTTCGGGAGCGTGTAGAGGAGTAAAAAACTAAGAAAAAAAGTCCTATAGACATATGCTCGTTTTTGCTCCGTTTCAGAGAAATCGAAAAAAAATGTTTACATTTCTTGCCATATCTAGCACCGACATATTTGATTACATTTTCCACTTTCTGTTATGAATTTGTCAGTCGCTCTTTGAAAGCCTTTAACAGTA
>NW_017257621.1:184459-274838 GCF_001594055.1 Mycetomoellerius zeteki
TAAAAAGTTTATAAATAAAATAATTAAAATAATAAATTAAATATATTTTTTTCTTTTTTCGTGATTTCCTGCGAAACAAAGCAAAAAGGAGCATATGTCCATAGGACTTTTTTTCTTAGTTTTTTACTCCTCTACACGCTCCCGAAGTTTTGCCATTTAATTTGGAAACACCCTGTATACATATATAAGAAGTCCTTACTACGTATTTTAGTATTTTATTCTAATTTTTTTCATATTCTTTCATACTCTTTCATAGGCTAGACATTTAAAGTCAATTCTTATATTTAAGTCTTAAGTGCAATCTTAAAATGTCATAAACCGATCACACAGCCATATTAACATCTTAAGACATTACTTAAGACAATCTTGAAATAAGGACGGATATGAATATAGTGACCAAGTTCTTTTAGTTCTACTACCCTTAAATATTTCATGAGTTTTCTTATAATATTATTCATACTTCTTCTCTTGGAAAATTTGTACAGTAATTCTTAACGCATCCTGAGCACATCGTCTCTACTAGTAAAGTAGAAACAGATGGATAAAAGGTTGAGAATTTTCTCGGAAATACGCCAATATTTGGCACTTGGCGCAAACGACGTATTTCAAACTTTCTTATAAAAATATACAGGATATAGTTTCAAGAAATTCGTTGATCAGTATAACGCCGGAGATATAAGTTTCTTTTAGAAAAAAGGATTGAATCTGTCAATTATATATTCATTCGTGATATATATATATATAAGATATTGCCAAGATGACTAAACAAAAATGTATCAAATAGATCTGATTTATACGATGTTTTTTTACTAACAATTAATATTCTAGCAAATTGTAAAAACTATATCAGCTGAAAAATATAAATTATATATTTTTCACTACTAGAGTTTTCTAAAAATATAATACATAACTTATATAAAGTAATATATTTTTAGTTACTAGTTTTCTAGTTCGCTAAAGAACTAGCATGCTAGTGAAAAAGCATCATGTAAATTAGGTCACAGGCACATTCGATCAGCATTCAAATTTGTGTTAATTTTTAGCTCAAATGGCTGAACGAATTGCTGATAAAAGTTTTCAATAATAATACATATTAATCGCCAGCACAACGTACAATCGTTTACGCTTTGAGCAGTTTTCGATTTTATAAAATTCGCACTTCGTCGAAATTCCACCAAGTTCCCATTTCACTCGGATACGCATAAAATAACGTTTCACAGAGATTGTATATAAAACGAAAAAAAGAGCAGCGACTCTGCAATGACAACGCGTGCATATTTTAACCGACCTACATGTAGCCGTAGCTTCAATTACAGAGTACTGCGCTTCGCGATTGTACGTACATATACACTTATACTACACATGTACGATAAATTATATACTTTTGTCACTAATACTTAAATGATAGTTAAAGTAAGGTGACAGTAAGTAAACTTAAGTTATCTCTGCAACATGTCTTATACTTTTTCTAATACTTTATGCTTTGTATTAATACTATAAAAAGAAGAAATATAGGCGGAGATAATTATAAATTATTTCAAAGAAACGTATCAAAGTAAAGGTTGAGATTTATCTGATTATATAAGAATCATCGGTGAAGTTCCGGGAAGATGGAATTACACGCGGATTAATGTAGGTAGTAATTTTCATCCTTATACGGTGCGACGCTGAATTCGCGCTGAAGTTTCTTCGATGAAATCAGCGTCATTGCGAAAACTCGTGGCGATTTTCTCACGTGTCGCTGTATGCGTTTCACCGAATGAAATGTGTCACGGCACAACTGTCACGGCTCGTAACTAAAACGTTCGGAAAAGAGAAGACACACAAGAAAGTATAACTCCGCTTAATACCATTGCGTTCCATATTACTTCCCATCGTAAGCGCGATTTTTTCCCATTCTCGGTTGCACGTCTTTGTTCGTTCATTTTCACGTGTGACGGCATAATTAAAAACAACGACGGCGATAAACCGCACATGGTCCATCGTTAAAATTCAAATTTCAGTTAACTACTATCGCACCGACCGCGAAAGATAGTTTTAATTTAATCGAATTGGAAATGTAACACGATATATATTAGCATATTGAAAAAGATAATAATTTGACGCAAAACACGACGTTCTAATTTTATCGAAAATTTATATAACAGACGAAATTAATATTCCATTTGCGATGACACATTAACTCACGAACAGCTGAAATTAATTTAATCTTTAATTTAATCTTTTTCAAATACATCGTATATAACATATGCTGATCAAAAATAAATGATTTATATTTGACGCACTATAATTGATTCATCGCTCCGACGATCCTGCGTCGTCGCAATCACGTGCTCATCGTTCATCACGGCTCCAGGCGTTTATTATCTAACAACTCATTAACAGCTTCTCGCGGCACTCTCTGCCCATCATGCTTCACGATTTGCAATGTGACGCGTCATTATTAACATTATCAGAGAGACAGAGAATTACGCAACATAGACATATCGACTGTGTTAAAACTTAACGAGCCGGAACGTAGGTTATCGTAATAGTGACGACTCGTAGGATGTGTGTCGACATATGGCGATCCTCGCTTCGTTATTCAGAAGAGACGACGCGTATCTCCGAGAGTTGCGTGTTAATGTTGCGTTTACACAATCACGAATCTCATAAACTTTACAGCGGACTTTATAAAGTTAGTGAAATTACGCGCTTTTCCCGCCGACGTACTGTGTCTTCATTAGCGGCGATGTTAACGAAACGAAATAGACAGCGAGATTCGTTAACAATCGAGCAAGTTCAACAAAAATAGGAACGACGTGTGACATTGCTTTCTTACGTTACTTATTTGCAAGGTAATGGCGCGATGAGAGATTAATGGAAGAATTAAGAGCTTCCTCACATGTACCATCATATGACTGATCGGAAATTAGCGACACTGACAGCCGCCGGATGGCAGAGTTCGCGCGAGGTCACATAGCAGTGCCAAGCGCTATTTCCATCTTGTGAAGCATGTTGTAACCGGGAGTAAAAGCGGCATGAAAAGTTTTCGCGATAGTTACTTACGCCCCATCTTCTCCCTATCGAGAGTCCCGGGTGTGCAGCGTGTGCTCGATGGAAGACGGAAAGTCTACTAACTTCGAGGCGCGCAAGTAGGTAGTACATTAGGTAGATGGGTAAACAGGTAGATAGGTATACATGGGCCGGGCGTTCGCTATGTAGATGGATAAATGGATGGATATACAAATCGTTCGTTATGGCTCAGAGATTTGCTTTCCGTAAAATCGATACGAAATACGGAATACGAAATATAGGAGCGAAGCACAATGGATCTCTATAATGAATCGGAAATATATATATATAAAAGAATGTAGTCTCCGCAGAGAGGACTCATCAAAAATGTAATGAACTGAAACACGAAATTACTTGATTATTTATGAAACTTCTCTTGCAGCTACGAACTGTTTGTTGTGAAATATTTTCTAATTGTTCCGTGAAAATTTGTTGGAATATGGTTGCACTCTGTAAAATTAAACAGAATTAACAATTATTATTAACTTTATAATGTGATGTCTCGCTGCAGTACGCGAAAGAGTTTTTATTTTATTAAATTATTTGTTTATATTAATATCCAATATTTTTTAAATTTTTTAATTGAAATATTATGTAACGTAATGAAAACGTTAATATTCAATATACGAATTTTTAGATTAATTGAAATTAAATTTTTGATGGAAATCTTTTTGATCACATTTTTTTAATTATTTCAAAATTTCGAATCGCACATATCTTTATACAATTAGAAATATGATTCCGTCCTCATTATTACTTTTATAACATTCAATGATTACGGTTTTATATTTTAATATTAATTACTATAAAATAATTATAAATGCAAACACATGCGTGCTCAGATTACTAACTATTGTAACAATGAATTGGTTAATCTATTTAAATAAATCAGTTCGATGCGTCAAATCAAACAAACTAATGCTATTCTTCTAGTTGGATCTTCCAAACGTTTCTGACTGCCTCAACCGATATACCAATGACGCAGACACATTCGATTCGAAGCTTTTTGCAATTGCAGTGGCCTCTTCCGTTCTCTTCTTTCTCTTCTTCCATCCATCGAAACGCGACCGCTACCCGCAGAAGCTCGCACTAGCTGTCTGGCAGAAGAAAAAGAAGTAAAAAAGGGAATACAGAGTATTCGAGTACCAGGAAACAAAGTTGGTTTATCCGGCTGTGGAGAGGAACCCGATTGCGAGAGAGAGACAAGGTACAACGGGAAATAGGATTTTGCGGCTGGTTGGTCAAACCAACCATTGTCCTTCAATGTCCAAAAGAATCTCTCTCTAGGTTGACGAATGAGGCATGATAGCGATGCCTGAGTCTTTCTCGCTGGACGTTGCTAGGGTCTGAAATAATTGTAACGTGTATAAGATCTATATACTCGATCCTTCGTCAGGTTGTAGCAGTTTTCTACAATTTACGGATGAGCACGAAACGGCATCGATCTGACATATTGCAAAAAAAAGACGAAAGGTTACTAATACGAGTAGATATACCTTACACTGGTACCCACATTCCTATCTTTTCTTCCATTAGTTTAGGATTCGAAGTAGTTCCAATTTCGATCAATTTGCAGTGATATCCTTTGTGATTTCTTCGTAATATCAAAACGATTTTGTTGAAATTCTATCAGGGGAGATCGGAAAGACAACGATGATGTGCGACGGGCGGATGATCGAACCTGCACAAAAATCGTTCCTGTGGATTCGAGCGCGAAATTAATTTCCGGCGAAGGATTATGGATAATCCGTCGCCTATGATAAACTTGCTTTGCAAACGCGTCTTTATCTTTAGCTATTTTCTGTGTTCAGAATATCTTGAGGGCCGATCAAAGAGGAAAAGAAGAGAGTGTCTAAATTTACATAGTATATTTACAATAGACAGATATATAGGTTGATTATGAATAAAAAGTAGTATTTGATAGACTAATTAGAAAGATTGGAAAAAATATGCAAAGATTAACAAAGATTACATTAACCTTAGGATATTGATATTGAGTAACAATATTGCTATTAATTTATAAATTTTACATATTAATTTTACATATTAATTAGAAGAGAAGATGATATTATGGCATCCCAGTTATATTTTACACAATAACTTTGTTAATAATCAATATTTAAGTTTAAAATTCGACAGTTACATTCGTTAAAATGTTATTGAATCGATTCTGGACTCAAAGTTATGAAATATTTATTACTTAGAACACTATTAATAAAAATGTGGCGTAATTGCATAATGACTCGAAGAAAAATATGGGTGGTAATGTGGCTTTCCATAAAAATAGCCTTAAAAAATCAATTTTGTTTAGAAAATAATATTTGGTTACAAAATTAACAAAAAAGTAAAACATTTTAAAATGTATGTAAATAAATGTATATACATTCACACAATTTCTTCATATAAGCTGTTCAGTATTAAAAATCTCAGTTAGTATGAAATAGTACACGTAATACAAAGTATAGATTAACAATCGATTATCAAATAATTATTTTGATATAAAAACCTCAAAAAAGAGACCGTGATTAATCAATATCCATAGAGGGCCATGTCAGCAAAATGTCATGCTATTGTTTAAATTTGCATAACTCAAAATATATACAGTCAAATAAAATATTAAATATCAAACAACACACTCAAAAATATGCATATATTCGTGTGATAATACGTTCAAGTTTAAAAAAAATGAGAAAGTAGATGTAATTAAATGTTAAAATATACTTCAGAAACGTTTCGAAATACTAGAAAGTAAAAAATACATTATAATAAGCGCTGGATATTGGTATATTGGTAATATTGGTATAATTCCATAAGTAATCGCTAGAATTCACCACTTAATAGAGAAGATATTAAAATAGGCTACAATATCTACACTGGCCATAATACCACCTTCTCTCGCAAATAGCAAATAGGTCACTCTTAATAAACGTAAACAAGTTTTTTTATACATTTTTCATTTTTAATGAAAATATTTGTAATTTAGACTTTTATAAACACATCTAATGATTAACTTAAAAGGAAAAAACAATCCCATTTCGTCCATTACCTTGCAGAATTCATATTCAAAAAAGTATTTGATACATATGAACGATTAGACGCTTTGTTTGACATAATGGCTAAGGAATACCCAATATCTGAAAATATAAATACTGAATGAATCAAGTAAACAAAAACATTTTGCAACACACACAGCAAACACAAATTCTTTGCTTTGAAACCACATTTTTTTCCTTTAAAACGCAAATTCTATGTTTTTAAAAATACAAATTTTCTGTGCTCTAAAGACACAAATTATGTAAGAAAATATTTTGCGCTGTTAAAGCAGGGAATTTGTCTCATCGGAGCGCAGTCATGTCCAAAAGTTAGTTTTTATTGATTAACTTTTTTGTTAGTAACTTTTTAAGGAACAACGAGCGACGGCTAAAATTTGTTCAAGGTCATTGGAGGATGGTCCCTTATACTGCATAATTACCGAATAAGCATACTATCGAATTCAATATCAATGATATGGAGTATGTAATTCAATTATTTATATGTTTTTTTATAATTAACTTAAATGAAATATATAACACAAAATAATAACACAAAACTGTATAAAAATTGAAACCACTTATCACACTCTCTATTATAATTGCTGACCATCAAGGGATCTAAACTAATATATAACGAACAAAATTTTTAAAAACTTATCTCCGCTTGTCGTAGCTTTTAGCATGGTAGATTGAACCTCTAATGATCATTGAAGGTATGGCTTAACTCTCAATGATCTCGTTTACATAAAATTTACGTAAATCGGTAGCATTCTGGGGTTAAAAGTTTGAGTAATTACTAATAGAAAATTTAAAATTAAAAAAGAAAGAAATATTAATAAACGAGATACTATATCTACTTTATTAATATTTTTTTAATTTTTTCTCTCAGCGAAATCAGTAAAATTGTAACGTAAAAATTAAACTGTTCTTTCGAATTTTAATAAAAAGAAACTATAAAGTGACATCCGAAACTGTCGATAACATAACGAAGGGAAAATCCGTATTCACGTAGCTTCCGGAACAAAATTAATTTCTAACACAACAGAACAGCTCTCGGTCGATCCGATAATCAGGAATGAACTTGTTTCAACTCCCTTCCGGCTAAAAGGACCATAAAATCGATCCACCGACGGTCGTTCGAATCAATAGCAAGCCCATTGCGTCAACAAAGTAGCGTTCCACTAAGGAGATTTTAATCCGACCGTTTTTCACGCATCATCGAGAAGTGCACTTAAATCATTTGCCTGCTCGCTTGCATTAACAATCATAACAATTGTCGACAAGATGCGAAAACGCGGATGTTTTGTCATACGAAAAATTATTGCATTGGGACCGAAATATAGAACGTGAAATGTCGTGTCTACTTATTATCAACTATTTCCACATCCGTATAATTTAATTTGCATATGGAACGAAGTGATTAATATTTCCCTTTCGTACCCAGCTAATGCACGCATATATGCGTATACATATTTAAACATTCTATTTTGAACGCAAAGCGTAATAGCAATCACATAAGATTAATTCATATTAGTAGTTATTTGTGATAGTATTGTGTAAAATTCTCTGTGATAATATTGTACAAAGATAATTTAGCAAATATGCAATTATTGTTGTTTGGAACAAACTAAATATGAAGATAAATTGATTTAAAAAAAGAAAGATTTAATTATAGATATATTCATGTAGTCCCTACAAGAAATATCTCTATACATTTACAGGTATTCAAAAATCTAGCCAAGCATAAAAAGGAGATATTTATAATTTATATCTCAATTGACTTAATCCTAATTGAATACGTCGGCACGGAAATAAATATCGTCGTTCCAAACGGCGCGCATTCTTCGCTCGGAAATTTCGATGAAAGGTGCACGAACTGAACTTTTCTCGCATGAAACGTGCAATGGTAAAGTTCCTACAAAAGAATTCAGGTAGGAAAATTAATTTCGCGAGCAGAAAACAAATGACGTGAGGCTCGTGCGGGCATATCTGCATCGAACAGGTCCTGTTCGAAGGAACGCCTCGAACAGCAAGAGGCCTCACGGCAAACGGACTCAATGAGTGGCGGTCTCGCGAACCTGGGCAGAATTCTGCTCTCCCGTCACGGAAGTGCTTCTACTAGCGAAAAGTTTTGAAAGGCAATTACGAGGGTTATTTTATGACAATACGCGCGAGCACGCGGTTCTCGTGCGCGACGTTACGCTACGGAAAACCCATTCGTTTCGAAGTTTCGTTTTATCCGCAATAGCACGTCGTGACACGTCGGCCAGTATTTCGAAAAGTTCGACGAAATTGGAGGTACGAAGAGAAATAGAGTGCGCCGGCGGCGATTATGTTTAATCCCGTCATCGATGAAGTTTGATATTACGCGCACGTCTACGTCGTCTTTAACTTTATAACGCTTACAAGCCCGGAAGCTATTCTCCTGTTAAAGTCCGGAGATTAATCATTGTCTTGCGGCAATGTTAAGAACACAAAGAATGCGTCGGTTTCATCGCACAAATGCAATTTTTCGAAAGAGGACTGGAAAAAAGAATTAACTTTAATTATAAAAATAAAAAATGAGATAAAAAGTGAGCGAATACAATTGAGCTCTATTCTACTTTTTAATGTATTTATCTATTCTTTGTGTAGTAAATATCGTAGTTTTGATGGAAATTTTAGCGTCTGTAAATATTTCTTAATTTCTACATAGAAGTTTAAGATTAATCTCAATATGTAGTATAAAATTTAATATTGATGTATAATATTTTGCTATTAAAGAATAATACCTTTCTGCAACTTGAATCGCGTCTGAGACTGACCTCATTAAATTACTATATAATTCAAGGATCTTTGGTGGTTAAATATTGTCGCTGACAACGTGTACAGTGAGGAAGTGGAGCAAGTATCTTCATCCCGGTTGAAATCAACTCCGGCAACGAGCGAGAGTACATGCAATTCCGTTCTAATCGCGAACTCGCCCTAAACATGGTGCAGTCGGAAATTCGTGGCGTACGGTTGTCTGGCTTTGTGAAGCACTTGACGAAATATAATTCGCAACTGAGAAAGTGCTTGCCCGCACACAGCTGATCCGGAAGTACAATTCCGGAGTTGGCGATAGTTCGTGCGTGCGCTTCAGGTATTTGCGCCGCTGCAGTTGCCTGTGTATTTCCTCGTCTTAATCAAGAATCGCGAATTTGAGTGTAAGATTGCGGATTATACGTGAATTGTTGTCAACACCGGAGAGAACATTTGCATTAGTTATCTCAAAATAACACGCAACAGCACCAGTACTTACATTTTAAGTTACGTCAAAGATTTATGTTCAAGTTCTTTATTTATTTATTTATTTTTTTTTTTTTTTTGAAAATATACTCTTTATATAATGTAACGCATAAATATGCAAATGCTTGTTTATTCAAAAAGTAGCGGCATGAGCATTTCACCGGGGCGCATTTGGGATGCATTTATCAAAGAGGTAGAAAGATACGTAATTAAATTGTATTTAATCACAATTGCATGTCTCGTGCAAAAGCGTATAACATAGCATTGTTTTAAAATTATAGAATGAGAGAAAGCTAATAAAAACTTAATAAGAGAAATTACATGGATATTCGGTTTGAAATATGGATAATTTGATGATAATATATATAATATGAAGAGTGCTATCCAAATATTTACATTGCACTGGTAGAATTACCTACGTTACATATACTAATGATGATTTTTGTCTGCAACTGAAAATGTAAAAACGAAATAATCACCAAATGTGTGCTATTTTTGCGTTTATTATTTTGCAAGTGTTATTTGTCAATTTTTATGTTACAGTAAAATGGCTTTATGTTAAAAAAGGAATTTAATTAAAGACTACCGTTGCTTAACGTTATAAGCTAACGAAATCCAACTTAAAAAGAAACAGTATTATACTTGTATTGGAAAACAAAGAGTCTTGGATCTAGGACTACTTTAAATAAAAATATATTACAAGTTTTTCGTTTTTTCCAGCAAAAATTTTGCAATTCGTATTTTGTTCAAGATTTATTTTTCCTAACGAAAGCTTTTATTACAGAAAAATAAAGCCTATTCCGTAGAAAAGATACATTGGGAATTAATATTGGGAAAAAAAACATGTCGCGCGTTTCAAAAGAAACTGTCACGCTTCAGAAATATTTTTTCCGAATGAAATATTTTTTCCAAATATCGACAATTTTTTTGAATACATTCACAATGATGGATTTAAAAAAATTCGTAACATACAGTATTGATATTTCAGTTTATATCTTAATCTGATATTTAAAGCACGTGCTTCGCGTACTGTTAATAAATCCGTTGCGTTTTCTACCGAGTAGTCTCCTCCACAGAATTAATTTATTTCAATAGAATAATCTTTTTCGCGTTCGCGCGCGCACCCGTACGTTCTGTATAACGTTACACAAGATACGCGAGAAAAAATATCTCTCGAATAGCACGCGTGATAAGCTTAGCAGTTAGTAAATGCACACGGTATGCGTGTACACGGTAACGTGCAGATTTCAGGGGAAATCCGGCTGTAACGTCGCGCTGCCGTCACGAAAAGAAACGTTACCGTCACGTCAAGATATAATGTGATATATTTAAATAGGTCCATTCGCGTACTGCCACGCGAACTTTCACGTGCACGACTGATGTGACGCGACAATCCGTGACGTTGATGCAACGTACGATCTCCGATGTGACGCAAACGTTAACGGGTTGATGTGGAGTTTCCGCGTTTTGAGATTCAAGTAGCCTTGCAAAATGTAATACATCGTAAATGCGCCGAGAGATTTGCTGGATTCTCAGAATATTCCATGGACACCGACTTCAAACGTACACTAAAAGAACTGCTTTGCTGAAGTATTTAAAAATTTAGCTAGATTCAAATCTGAAAATTATTTTGTTTGATTGTCAAAATAAATTATGTAGAACTAGTGCTACACAATGTCAAAACTTTATGCAGCACTACTCATTATGCGTGAATTTTTTATTTTGAATAATTATTTTGATGGTTCAACAAAATTATATTTTTAAATTTAAATCTACCTAAATTTTTAGTAAAATTATTTTTTCCATACGCGAAACATTCAACGACGATATTAAACGTGTGCTATTGCACACTGAGAGAAAAGTATATCATATTTATGATTGTAATTGCATGGTAAAATAATTATAATTATAGGAGCATCATTTTTATAATTATTATTGCTATAATATTAGTAATAATAATCTTATATGTATAATTACAATATTTTATAGTATAATTTACTTTATGCAAATATGATTTACGTGTAAGATAATCATACAATTAGTTGAATGAATTAATACATATTATGATGGTTACGATCATAATTCAGGTTACTATAATTCATATCAATTATAAATTTATGGTTGTCCCCAAAAATAACTATAAATTATAGTTAAATTATGGTTATTCCAACCATTTTTTTCTCAGTGCACTATTATGCTAAAAAATTACGGGATATACAATTATTCCAATTGCCAGTTTTGGTAGTCTGGTATGACCGCGTTAAAAATGAAATAGAAAATTTGTGACAATCTTATTCTTACCATTCATTATAAACGAGAAGTAACGCTATACAAAATCGATCTGATAATCTTGTTAGAAATCTATTATTGATTGCAATTCGCGATAGATCTGTTTTTAGCGCAATTTTCAATTTTCTATTAATAATGGTATCTTTCTGGAATTAGCATTATTCGTAAGGATTCTTTTGTTTTTAGGTGGTATAGCGTCATGCTTACGAAACTTTCGGACTGACTTCCTGGAGGAATGGCCGACACCAGGCACCGGTCCTCACTTCGACATTTCAATGCAGTCGAATTTTACCGGGCTGGTGGGGAAGACGGTGCATCTCGTGTGCAAGGTGAAGAACTTGGGGAATCGAACGGTGAGCCATCGGAAAATCCATCGTCTGGTTCGTGACTAGAGGCGCTATATCTTAGCTCGGACAGCGCGCTGGCCAGCTACCCCACGTCGCTGTTGAATAATTTAAGGGTAGGGCCGCACGAACGACCTTGCGACCCTTCCTCGCGATCGTAGCGGATACTTTAACGGCGCGTCACGTCGCCAGATTTGCCCGCTCGCTCGCTCGCTCGCTCGCTCGCCATCAAGAGACCCGTTAAACGACCTTATAATCGATCGATGGTCCACGAATAGAAAGTTAAAGTGTCATCCAAATCGTATAGGTAAAAAAGTAACATGCGCGAATTACTGAGATACGTAAAATATACAAGAAATTAATCTTGAAAGATTCTTTAATGAGAGTCATAATAAGTGCAATTCTGTTTTATTAAGATTTTAAAGCATCCCATATAGCACAGAACTTGCAGCAATATCTCTGCAATATTGCTGCAACATACAATGTTGCTACAATGTTGCAGCAGTGTTGCTGCAACTTTTGTGTAACTTTGTGCTATAGGGGATTTAACTAGTTATTGAAATCGATATTGAATATTTTAACCCGTATAAATTTATGTTATCAAGTTTTTCTTCTCATGATCAAGAATTTTTATTTATTACTGTGTAATTACAACTTGATGTAATTATGACATGAATAACGATTATACAATTAACGATGGCAACTATGCGCGCGATAGAAACAAATGCACGTCTATAGGGACACGATTCGCTTATAAAATATAAAATCGCTGTTTTTACACGGTGAAGTCCGAGGTGCAGTTCGTCCAACGTAAATGGAGCTATTAAATAAACATTACTGTTCCTTCATCGTGCACAGTGTCGGCGTCTCATGAAAAAGGCAGGCGATGTTAGCGTTTATGTTTCTGCATTATTAACCGCTCCTCTTATACGGTGAACGGAAATGCAACACGCGCGTCGACGAATTATATCGCTTTAAAAATTCCCCTCATACAATTGTCCCGATTGTACCAGATGGTTTTGATATTTGAGTGTCACATCACCGGGTCTCTTCATTCTACGACATTATACTTTTTAGCTAGTCGTTGTACAAAAGGCGTCATTGATACTTTTCTACTTCTACTTATGTATGCAATATACATATGTTACATATGTATGTAAAATCAACTTTAAATAGGAAACCATCAATGATGTATTTGTACTTGCATTGAAATATCGCAATTCATTCGATCATTGAATGGCATTGCTGAATAAACGTATTGAGAACGTTAAGAATAAAGAATTGATCGCATAAGTACGAGATAACATGACCACACACGATCAACCGATCGTAACCCAGCAAACACAAATACCATCTCAAACTCGTAACTCATACATAATCTTAATATTTTGGATCGTAACAGTGATGTCAAAAGTTATGTGAATTTGCGGAGAATGTTCTCAAATTTGTCGTCCCATTTTATCTATAGTAGTTACATAACAAGTGATATGATTTAAATACGAAACGGCGATAAGGTTGACATATAACAATTATGTATTGAGATGAAATGCATATATAACATTTACGCAATGCAAAATTTGTTACTGTGACATCACAAATGGGTGAAATTGTTATTTATTTGTTACTTATTGACATCGACTCAATTTCTTTGATTTGAAGAAGTTTTTTGGTTATTTTTTGCCATTAAAATTAAAAAATAATTTATGTAGTTTTGCAACTCTTTTTTTAAATGAAAGAAATATATTTTTTATATGTAACAAAAAATTTTCTTAAATAAAAACTATTTTTTTTATGTAATAAAAAGATTACGGTTATATCTTAACGAAAAAATAATTTTTTTTGTTATTATTTACTTTTGTTTTTCCAGTTCAATTTATTATTTACTGTTTCACATACCTATATTCTTATCGCCACTCTATCACGCCACTCTATCACGGAACTGGTTTCGATAATCTTTTGCGCTTCTGTAATTGCATATTTATTACATCTAAATTTCAGGTTTGCGTGTGCTCGTAATAAAGTTCGGGTAATTTTCAAAGAATTACTATATTATATTTTCTTCCTTCTAAAAATCAAACTGATAGTTTCTGTTTGAGAGTTAATCGTTTGCTATTGCGATTGCAGCAGATATGACACTTAATTTTATTAAACTATTCGAATCACAGAGTATTTTTGTTTTCGTCGAAGTTGAAGTTTAACCTCTATTTAAAAAAATGGCTTGAAACATTCGTCATTTGAGTTTGCAAAAGCCCTGTTACACCACACGTCCATTCTTTCGAGCTTATTTTGTTGACGTGATCGGATCTCTTGTGATATATAACGTTGCTATCATAAGCGCTGTGGAAGATCAATCACCACCGCTTGTGAACGCACAAGAGTCATTACTAGGTGTTTGCTCAGACCAAGAAGCTACTGCAAATACGTCTTCCAATTAGATGATAATGATCATCTTCATTAGCAGACATCGTAATCTGTTCAGGGTGGCTTGAGATCGGTTTTCCTTCACAAGAGGTAGATCAACGTCATTATGCGATCGATTTTGGCAATCTTCACTGTTTTGATGGAATATAATGAATTTAACGAATATAATAAGTTTAAATCATTAATAATAAGGACTTAATATAAAATAATAAAGATTGTAAATGAAAATTTTATATCGATAGAAATAAATCGAATAAGAGAGAGGTTTTTATTTTCCGTCAAAACGGATCTTGATGCTTGATAATGTTCGTATAAGTAATGCAAATTTGCAAATACATTTCATTTTTAATTTTATAAATTGCGCGCCAATTCAGTTTATCGGACTTGAAACGCAATCATAAACTGAAGCTGAAAATATACATTGATCGTCAATTTAATAATAATGCTAATAATAAATAAACGAAAGACTTTCATATAGAACTTTTTAAATATATCTCCTTGAAAAAAACGACGTTTTCTCACTAATTACCGGTTGTTGCGACAAACATATATCTTCGTGCCTTGTAATCGAATTAATAAGACGCTCGCACGAAATGAGAGAGATCTAGGTTCGAATTCCGTCGAAAGTGATATTTTTCGCAATAAGTTCTTTGCAGTTTTTAAATGGACGGTTGATGTAATTTGTGATGTTATTTCCAGCTTCAGTTCATAATTGTGTTTCAAGTTTGATAAACCGAATTGGCATGCAGTTTATAAAACTGTAAAAACAACGTTTACTATCTAGAAAATCTGGAATTTTTAGAGGATTTCTTTTCTTGTGAAAATAAAAAATTTTCATGGAATTTCATCGGAATTAAAAAAATTTTTTGAAATTTGACTTTAAATTTAAATTCTGTCTTTTTCTGAAAATATTGTTTCTTTGATAATTTTTTTATTATAATAATGCAAAAAGTTGACAATTAGAATAAGTATGGCATTTACATATCCGTGTATATTTCTATTCGTACATTCTTGTGTGTGTCTCGCGAATTTTTATTAAAAAATTCAGGTTGACAATAGAAGGCAATACTGTGCAATACTCATTGTCAGTAGAATAGAGTAACTCACTGATATTATTATATGTACCGAACTTTCTTTGTATTATCCAGGATTGGCAAGTAAAGCGTTACTTGTAACATCGTTATAAGTTACTTTTTTCGGTAACGATTGGGTAACGACGTTACATTTTCTTCTGAGTAACGTTCATGGCAACGCAGTTACATTTTTGAGGTAATGGTAACGATTTCACTAGTTACTTTTATCGTTACTTTAGTTCTATTTACACAAAAGTTTTAGGCTAATATTACATACGTCCGTTTTTTGTTGTACGACAAATTTTTCAAGTATGTCGATTGGTTATAGAACAAAGAGATCCGAGATCCTCTCTGTCTTGCAGCCAATTAACACGCTTGAAAAATTTGTCATACGACAGAAAACGGACGCATGTAATATTGACCTTAAGCGTAACTAGAGCGTATATACATTTATCGGTTTTTGAGTTTTATTCCTCTACTAAAAAATAGAATTGTGGCATCTTTTTTATACTTACCGCAAGAATTTATTTAATTACCATATAATAGCGCTTTCATTGGCAGAACTTTAGATTACTTGAATCCAATTTACTTTAAAGTTGCATTTAAAAAGTTCTCTAATTTTTTACCTTGAATTTTGAATAAAAATACCTGTAAAATTCGGGAATTTTCAGGAACTTTTTTTTTATAAGATTTTAATAAACACCCTGAAAAATATATTTTTAAATTTACATGTGAACATTATTGAAGCATCAAGATCCGTTTTGACTAAAAATAGGAACCTTTCTCTTATTAAGGCTTAATTTTTCATATTAATCAGAAATATCATCGCGTTCTCCTTTTTTTATGTTAACATTCAAATTAAATTTTTTATTAATATTTCAGCAGTATAAATATATTTATTTAATACTTCAATATTTTTACATTATTTGATATTTTATTTTATATTAATAAAAATGGAATATTAAATATTCTGACGCGAGTTCTCGTTCAATTATATATCGTTGCGTATCATTTGTTGTAGTTTATACTGCGTATATACTTGTAGATAAATCCGTCGCTTTGAATCGATATATCCAGCAACGTCATAACAACGTAGCGAATCATTAACCGCGTGATTATCTTTTGTATTTCCAGATATCCATTTTGCGGCCTTCCGATAATAATTGGCGATCGTGCAGTTTATTCATTGCATAAATATGAGAACGACTCGTAATCGTGCTCACACATCGAATACGCACGGTTTAAATGTCCACAATGGATTGTTGATTAACGGCAGATTCGACGAATGATACAAAAACTTGATAAACGAAGCGTAATCGTAAACACGGGCTACAGCTCTCACGTTTGTGCCGTTCGATGATTACCCAATATTCCTATGATGATTTATGAATATTAATCAAAGTTTTCTCCGCCTTCCCCCTTGTCCTAAATTTTTGAATCGTATACACAATTACGTGTTGTCAACGCCGTAGCTCTGAATTACGGAATTAAACCAAATGGACAAAATGTTCATTCCATATAATTCTGCAATTCAAGTAATCTGCAGCATACGATACGCAGATAATTGAACGAGAACATGTCAGAATATATAATATTTCAATTTTATTAATTCTAAATAAAACATCAAATGTTCTGGTGTTCTGGATACCCAATTTATTCGCAACAGCGACAAATATTATTGACATCGATATCCTTTATGCAATCTTCAAATATAAATGCAACATTTCGGGAGTATTACATTAATAATTGTAATTATTATAAATAAGAACATGCGAATGATGTCTTTATTCAATGCAATATAAGCAGCTTTGAAAAATTGACATTATTTCTGAACGAGATTATTCCACGCGACCCCTTGACACTTAAGTCCCTTGAGCTTTATGAGTTGCACATAGATCCAACTCTGGAATTTTATCACTCAGGATGTGTATCACTGCACGCTTTTACCTCGTTTCAATCGCGCTAAGCTAAATTACTGCTGTCAGTACGTTCTGGATAAGTTTTTGCGCTTGTTTCCTGAAATAAAAGCTATGCTATACTATTAAAGCACTTAGAATTATTAGAAAGTGTACCGCGCATGTTGCTCTTTTTCTTGCTCTTTACGAAGATCGACGTGTATCTTATATCATAAAGGTTTTGACCAATCATAATCTTCTCTTACACTTCAAAGGAATTTGAGATTAAAAATCTGATGAAGCAAAGAGAAAACTATATATTTGCAGTATTTTGTGATTATCGGCTTTAAAGTTCATTACATTAACGTTAATATTGTAAACCATTATTTATTCTGGACAAACTCCAAACGTTATCACATTATTAAATTATTATTGCCATCGTATTAAAATATTAAATTAATGTAACATGTATATAATGCAGTGGATAATAACCATTTATTAGTAACGAGACAGTTGATACATTTACATATGAATGATTGGAAGCAGGTATGTTCAATATATTCATAACTTTGAAAACAGAGATGTTTTCTCTAATATACGAAAAAATTTTCTTAAAATACATAATTCTTATACTGCAATATGAATGCACGATCGTATTTTCGCTTTCCCTAATCATAGAGCCGTATAATCATACAGAAATGCAGCGCCATGCATAGTATCGTGCACCATTGCCATGCGGAGGTTTCGGTTGAATTTCGCCAAACAATGCAGCGATTAATGCCAATGGCACATACGCGTCATCTGGAGTACGCGGGGGTTCGCGCAAGTGTCAGGGTTCGGTGCTGAGATGGGACAATGCGAAATCTCCATCATGACATCATATCTGCATCCCAATGTAGTCCGTATATAGGCGAATCTAGAAACGCGATCCAACTACGGTCTCCAACTATGTGGCTTTTAAACCCTTTATCACTTCGATGCGAAGCTCGAATGAATTGAACATGATATCGCATATATATAAACGGATAAAATATTCTTGACGAAACGAAAATATATTATCTATCAAAAATAATTAATCATTTTTTAGTTAAAATTCCATTTTTACGCTTTGCAACATATTTTAATATTATACAATTTTAATTTTTAATTCTAATTAAATATTTCAATTTTTCAATATGAAAAAGCTTTTACTTTGTTATAAATTATTTACAGCTTTCAATCTTGTATAAAGCGTTTGACTCTATTTGCGTCGCTCGAGTTAGAAAATGTAATCCTTCCATTTTGCAAAAGCCGCCCTTTAAAGCTGCATGAAGATGGAGAATTCAGTTGAATCCAGGTATATACTGAAACGATCGCGACCGAAAACCCCTCACAGCGCCAGAATCTGTAGAATCGATTTCAATAGCTAGCTACCAAAAGCCGATTTTGCATTCGCACAGCGTGTTTGGTGTGCGCGGCACGACTGTTGCGACGCCTCTGTTTTCCTCGTCCTGTTCTTCAGCGCCAGCAACCCCATCGCTTCGTCAGGATGGATAGATTTTGTTTGGCTTTCAGCCGGCAACGCTAATGCCAATAACACGGTCGTGTCATCTCGAGAGCTCCAGCTGGCGCAGGTGCCGGATGCAGGACGAACCAGGACAAAACGAATCTCTCCATGGCAACGTCACTCCCGTCGAGAGGACGTCAACCCGCGATCAGTTAATACATCGAAGTTTCCGTAAAATGATCCGAAAAGCGCGGTGTACGCTTAACCTGTCCGATCACGCCAAATACTTTCTTTTCTTCCAAAATAAAAAAAGTTGCATTATTCTTTACTCCATAGACTCAATTTTATTACAATATAATATTATTATAAACTCGAGAAAGATATTTTTTTAGATTATTTATACATTTATATATTTATTTACAATAATCATTAAAAATACGCTTTTCTAGCTTGATGAAAAAACGAATCTAAATTCAGTCCATTTTGTGGGCCTCGAATTTTGAATCGAACTGTGTTAAATAATGCTGTATGATGGGGGTCAAAAAATCATTCTAACTAATAATTCTAATCAAAATCTCATTGTTATCAAGAAAGCATTAATTTTCTTTTTATATGCTTGAACAATATTAAAAATATTAGGAATTTAACCATTTTGACTTCCAATAATCTTTAACACTACCCCTATACTCAACTTAATTTTTTTCTGAGATTAATGTCCCATCATATAGCACCGTTTGATGTATAATTCGAATTGAAATTCGAGGACCATAAAATACATAAGCTAAAAATGTGTTTTCGGGATTACTCTTTCCATTCGTTTCGATAAGCTATATTCGAACAAACCCCGAAATGTCCATCCTTCAAGTAACTTAAAGTGGTTCTTTAGTAAATCGAATTACTATAGAAATGTTTAATTTTTTTATATATAGTAATAAAGTTGAAGTACCGAAATTTTCGTGTGCAAAATTCTACAATAGGTTAACAATAAAATAAGAGAGAAAAAAAAGTTGAAAATGTAATCTTTCACGTATAAAGTGACGGATAAGGCTCATATACACTTCTTTGACTAACTACACACAAATCTTACCATAGACTTTTCACAAAAACGAGATTATAATAGTTTAAAAAATTACAATTTTAATAGTCACAAAAAAGTAATAGATCAACTGTTATTCTGGAAAGATATTTACGTGCATAAATTTGCATTTTAATCTCGATAAGTAAACATAATGTTTTCGTTCGATGAAGATGCAGCTCTTGATTTACTCCTCTCTCTCTCTCCTGTCGTATGTTTCATATTATTTCATTAAGATATACACGTAGTTTTAATATTTTATCCAAATTATGCAGATATTTGTAATTTTGGATGGATCCCGGTGAAGTACCCCAAATTTTCGGCATTTTATTAAAAAATCACCTTAAAAAATTTTCGCGCAAACAAAAATTGAATGTCGCCAATATATACAGGGTGTCCCGTCAATTTTTTCCAAGCGCTTTTATGTAAATAGAGCGGACTAAACTCAGTCGAAAAGTCCTGTACTATTTTACAATTTTCTCAATAATTAACAAGATATTAATTACTAAAAATCGCTAAATATTGATTTTCAATAATATTTTACTCAAATACTATCAACTTTACATAAAAACAGCAACAGACAAAAATTATTTATTTTCTTCTCATAAAGTTTTGAAAATTTTTTCAGAATTTTTTTATATCGTATTTTCTCATGTTGGTATAAATAGTTGCCAATAAGAAAATGCAGTACTAAAAAGTTGATTAAAAATTCTGAAAAAAATTCTTAGAGCTATGAGAAAAAAATAAATAATTTTTGTCTCTTACTGTTTTTCTGTAAAGTTGATAGTATTTAAGTAAAAAATGATTGAAGAGAGAGATCAATATTCGGCAATTTTTAATAATTAATATCTCGTTAACCATTATGAAAATTGCAAAATAATAGAGGACTTTTCGGCTCAGTTTTTAGTCCGCTCTATCTACAAAAAAGCGCTTGGCCAAAAATTGCAGGACACTCTATATATGTATATTCTGTGAAAGCTTCATTCTCTCTCTCTCTCAATTATTTATAAGAGATAAAATTGCGAATCAAGATGAGATTTTGATGGCTTTCGTATTTATAGCTCGATCAATTTTACCGGTGTAGCGATGGAGGTAATTTCATGTCCGGAATTAAAAGACAGAAGTTAATTATTTTGCTAGCGTTTATCCAATATATATTTTATGAACCACGATAGAGCGACAATTTGAAATTTCAATCGGCAATTTATTAAACTTTTCATTGACACAGAACATTATTACGCATATTTTCGAAAATCTCGTCAAATTAAAAATTAATAAGCAATAACAAAAGATATGCAAGCAATCATTTTTAAAATTATTACTTTATGTATACAATTAGGAAAATTATTTATATACCTTTATTAATTTCATAAAAATGCGGTACTTCTCGTTGAATCAAAGTGTTTGGCTCGTGTTTCAGTTGATGAAAACTTTCTGACTTTTCAAACCATTGCACAGTGGAACTTTCGAAAGTACTATAACGAAAATACAGTATAAAACCGTATATTAACTACTTTTTATGCTAATTGTGATGATCAATGGTATTTATATTACATCTTTTAATTATATACATATGTTACATTTAAGAAAAACATCTAAAGAAGTTACAAATTTTAAGACTGTATTAGAGATAATAGGTTCATTTATATCAAAGTTTATTCAAATTTTTACAATCATTATCAGTTTCAATTACGTATATTATTTCCATGTTTGTCAATATAACGCCTTGATATTTGAATATTTTCTAGCTTTAAGTTTATAGAAAATCATTATGTACTTACCATATGTGGATGTTACGAGTGACTTTTAGCCACTTTTTCGGCGATCTATCCCACTGTGCATTGAATGGAAATATCAATACTGAATAAAACAAATGATTTCGCGATTATCAGTCGTTGTGCGGTTTTCATCAATTTCTAGAGTTAATTAGGGTCAATCGAATGTAAATGTTACTTCGGAGAATGCAGTTGATGAAACTTTTTTTTACATCAACTATTAGTGTTGTTCATGTTTATTGCATGCCGGCGTGATGGAATTATTGCAGTATATATTATTGAGTACATTGAAACTGTGATGAGACTTACGTGTATTCAAATTGTAATCTCTGTAGATTTAGCTGAATTTCGTTTATTCCTTTCAGGCTATGACACATTGTTGATTTAAACAATAAAAATTCAACAGTAGCAACGATATTAAACAAACAAATACGCTCTCGATTTATTCATCAAGCAATGTATTATGCAAACCGCAAGCAATGCCGTAGGATAGATAAATATATGGTAGGGCAGTAACGCGCCTGATATTGACAGTCGACCCATGGCATGTATGCAGGTACATTATTTCCTCATATGGCCGTGGCCTATATATATGCATCACTTGCTTTGATCCTCGATGATATAAAATTCGTGCATTTTGATACGCTATATTACGAGACTAATAAGTTTTTTCTCTATACTTTTATATTATATTTTTTTAAAGTGCATACATATAGACATCTTAAACATCTCACACATTGTCAGTTGAACTGTTTATAAAGACAACAACTTGTATAGCTATCTTATTATTATTATTATTAATATAACAAATGTTACAAAAATCAATTATTAATATAAATATGCGGTAATATGTCAATTGTATACGAAAAAAATGTTGTATTAAGACTTCCATTCACTATTATTTCAGATTGTGATGATAGAAGCAAGAAAGCACAAAATAAAAATTCTTGCAAATTATGTTTAAATAGAATTATTTTTCAACAGAATATCATTTTCAATCGATAGATTTATAAAACATATCGTATATGTGAAAATTATTTTCTTGTTTCGTGGAGAAATTACATCATATTTATTTTTCTATATATTATTAATTTGACAATTTGGTATAGTTGTGAACATAGCTCATTTCGTTTTTAATTATGTGTAATTTATTTTCAAATGTATTCATTAATTGATGAAACAAAAGAAGAGTTTGCGGTATATTTTAAAATTGATTCTATCAATTATAAGAGTTATTTTATTGAAATACATTTCCATATTATACAATATCATGCAAAAATTTTTATTGTCTATTTTTCTTGTTTCTGATGTCACAATATAAGATAGTAATAATGAACAAACGGAAGTCGTTTAACAGCAACAGTTTAATTAAAAATAATTTTATCAATTTATATAATAGATAATAGTATTAATGAAACACAAACATGTTGTGACATCAGAAACAAGAAAAATAGACAATAAAAATTTTTGCATGATATTGTATAATATGGAAATGTATTTCAATAAAATAACTCTTATAATTGATAGAATCAATTTTAAAATATACCGCAAACTCTTCTTTTGTTATAATAAAATATTGATTATTTCATTAAGGTAGATCTTTAGTAAATCGATTTACCATAGAAATGACCTCTATGAAGCTGGTCCCATATTTTCAAAATTTTGAAAAAATAAATAGAGTTCTGGTTGCCCCCCCCCCCCCACCCCCCCCCGAAGAATTCTAGAGTTTTCTATCAATTTTAGAAAGAATTCCGTCGATTAAAGCGGTGAAAACACCATTTGAAGTTTCAAGGTGGGCCAAGTTCACGATTCCGAAATTGAAGGGCTATAACTTTTTTACCGTTCATTTTAGCACATTGATCTATATAGGACAATCGATAGAACTCTTTAGGAGGCAACCAAAACTCTGAAAAAAATATCAGATTTCCGAAAAAATTAAAAAAAAATTTTTTTTGGGAGAAAAACAATTTTTTTTAGATTTCGGTGACTCTGTTATGAGTACTGATAGCCTCCCAAAGAGTTCCAACGATTATCCTTAATAACCAATGCGCTGAAACCAATATCTAAAAAGAGCTTTGAAGTTTCGGATTTTTCTAAGTCCACACAGATCAAAATTTTTTTTCGGAAATCCAGCATTTTATTGAGAGTTTTGATAGGCCCTCGAAGAGTACTAATGATTATTCTTAATATTGCAATAGCTGAGACCGCAAATAAAAAAGTTCTAGCGCTTTGAAGTACAAAAATTCGACATCTGAAACTTCAAAGCTCTAGAACTTTAATTGTGCATTATATTATTGTTTTTTATTTTTAATTACTCTCTACAGGGTGTAACTGAAATAACCCACTGCTTATTCTTATTTAAGGGTACATTTTCATATTATTTTTTCAATAGTGGCAATATTTTAACTCTTTTGGAGCAAGATTTTACTCTAAGAAATTTAGAGAATAGAATCATTCTGCAAATAAAACTTTTTTTTGAGTACCTATAGAAAAAATAAAGTAATATACTAAGAATGACTAACAATAAGATACAATATCTTCTTTGCAGGTTTCTTGGGTGAGGCACCGGGATATACATTTGTTAACGGTTGGTCGTTATACCTATACCAGCGATCAACGTTTCGAGGCACTACACTCTCCTCATACGGAGGACTGGACCTTGAGGATACGATATCCTCAGCGTAAGGATTCCGGGATTTATGAGTGCCAAATATCTACGACCCCGCCCATCGGCCATCCTGTGTATTTAACGATAGTCGGTGAGCGAATAATTAATTTTATGTAATTATAACATTAATTTTTCACTTCCTTGACATACGAAAAGAAATGGTAAATCTGAGAAGTGACTATATCCAATAGATATCACATTAACATTATATTCGCTAACGATTTTATTTACAAAACTCTTGAATTTCTAATTTCCTTTAAGTTTTCACTTTGGTGACGCAACTTCGAAGTCGTACTTTACTTTCATTGAGAGACGTATTTATTTGGAGCGATATAAATTTCCTGGTAACATCATGAGTTTGACTCAAACGTTCCGCTGGATGCAATATAACTTCAAAAGTTTTCCGCTAGTTGAAGAAAGTGCAGACCTGTACCTTCTATAGTTAGCTTGCGTATAATATAACCATCGTTTAATTAACAGCTACATGCAGAAGAGAAATTTTCATTCATAATTAATCTTGAATTGTAGAAAACATACTGCTATTCATAAATTCGGGAACGCTTGCAATTTTCAATATAATTATATGTGTATTCACCTTTAATTGGTTTTTATTGTGTTTTTAAGATGGACATTATAACAATCTGACTTATAATTATTTATTGTTCTATGCGGACGTTGGCTCTCAGAATAAAAATGTGATGATTATTACTTGTCTGATTTCCATCTGGATAACACATTTAACAATTTTTATTCTTTTACATCTTTTACTCTTTATAAAAATACCTTTGATTTTTTTGCATTCTTCTTTTTATAAATTGACATGTTACGCTTGGAATATTCGATTGTGCTCTATGGGGACGGAGGGTGAATAGAATAAGTACACATATAATTTAATAGCAATTAATTTGCTTTGTTCATTGTACTCTACAGTTAGTCATTTGGTTTAACAGCGAAGAGACAATTTATGGCAACTCCCATCCATTTAGTAGGGACATGCTCATCCTTGGTCTCACGTAGAATATTTTTTCCAACATATGCGGACTATATGTTATTAAGACATTGACGAAAATTACCTTTCCAACATTTACGGACTATATATTATTAAGACATCAACGAAAATTATTCACAACTTGCTGAAGATGGTTTGAAAAAAACTGAAACGTTCAAGAAAATTGTATCGACACTTATGGCAGATCAATATATTATGTGAATATCACTCGAATTTTTTGGTTATTTGCGCGCTGTATTAACGCTCTCGTTTCCCGTATATTTTATTATTGTATTTATAATTATATGTATCTATATAATTGAAATTTCTTTTCTTTTATATCTTTTTTATAAGGGTTAAATATTGGAATTGAAATCCTTAATCTCTGATTTTTCATACGTAAAAATTCGATTGGGAACCAATAATATTTCATCTCTTACATATAAAATTTTTATAATTAATTTCCACATCTTAAATTACATTTTTTAAATCCAAATGTATGTGACGAAAATTATCGTCTAATTATTTAAAAAATCCATTCGCACGACTGTCACGTAGCTACAGATGAGTGACCAACTGTTTCAAATTAGGACGAACAGTTCTAAATTTTAACTTTATATCTTAAATTTTGTCCCAAATTAAGAATATAAGTTATAAATTATAAATTGTCCCTCTTTTAAGTATAAAAATAATAAATGTGAAATAATAAATGAAAATAATAAGAGTGCGAAATATAATTTTTAACTAATATGTAAAAAATTTTATTTAAAATCTTTTATTTAAAAACACTGATATTATTCATAAAATACATTCAGTAAAAAAGTACAATTTAAAAAAATAAAATGTGATCTTGTAACTTGATGTAATTTTTGTTGTGATCTCATGTGATGTTATAGATAAAGTGTTATTTACAAATATAATGTATATTGTTTATATATATTATATACAAATATAATATGATATTGTTTATGTGCTTTGTTAATAATTATTTAAGAAATGTTTATCTATTAAAATTTAATTACAACAATTAATATTAAATTTTTTAAATGTCCCTCATTGCTTTCTTAAGAAGTTGGTCACTTTAAACTACAGACCACTCAAATCGTTCGTCTTTGTTTTAGAGCCGAAAACCATTATAATCGGAGCGCCGGACCTCTTCGTCAATAAGGGCAGCACCATCAATCTGACGTGCGTCGTAAAATACGCTCCCGAACCACCTCCGACGATGACCTGGAGTCATAACACAGAAGTGAGTGTTATTTATTTGCTTCCAGAAATAAATTACTGAAGGATAACACAGTCTATCCATAGAAGCAAAAAATCTTTAAATTTTATAACAATTTCGCTTCGAGTTTGTTTTGAATTTATAGTAAAACTTTTATAATAAGATTTAATTAAAGTTTTGATTTGAAAAATAGGACTCGCGATTTAATTCTAACTATTATTTTGCTTTACTCATTTTGTACAAAACAGATGAATTATAATAAGTTCAACAGAATTTGTTTCTCTAATTACGGATTATAGTTTTATAATTTTCGCACAATGTTTTGCAGACCGGAATTCCAGACCGTGGCTCGATGTTCCATCTCCGATTTTCCTGTCCGTAATTTATCTCGCGACGAGTTGCGTAACGATGCTCTTTGCCGCGTTGGACAACAACAGACATACATGATTAATATGGTCTGTCGGCGCGTATTTTCTTCGCGATGAGAAAATACATTTTGTGCTTTTAATACCACTTTGTGCAACAAAAGTTATTGTAAACGCGCATTTCACGGGGCACAAAGAGCACATTACACCACGGAACCCATTAATATTGACGAACTCTTTAGAATAATTTTGCGCGACGTAACGTTCGCGGCGTCGCGCATCGTTTTATTCACGATGACGAGATAATTTTAAATTCCCCTCTGTGGACCGATATTTGTAATTCCACGTTTGGTATCGGTCGAACGGAAATTATTCTGCGCGCGTTAATGAGACGCTCGTACGTGTACGCATGGTTTGTAGTAAAAACTAACAAACGATCAATAAAAGGGGGGAGGGAGTAGACAGTAATTTCTCGGCTGATTGCCGATACATCGGTATGCCATCGGTCGCCGGAGATACGCGCTATACTCGCTCGGCTACGTGCTTTTATAAAATAAAACAGCAAATAACACAATTTTCGCAAGGTACTATCGCGCACGTTGATCAAAGCGAAATGCGAAATAGAAAACTAGCCGCTCTCACAGCAATACGCGGTAGCCAAGGAAATTATTTTCCGATTAATCCTTCGTGGTTTTCGATTCTCTCTCGCGGATAATTATTTATTCTTTAAAGCGATACATACGGCGAAACGATTCTGCTATTGCATGAGGGGGGGGGGGGGGGTATGGGACGAGTTCACTTTTTTTTACAGAAAAAAGAAATGAAAAGCACTGGAAGAAAAGCGAAAGAGGAAAAGCGAAGGATAGTTTTCCATTCTATACGAGGGCGTGCCGTTACGCGTGTCTATTCTCAAAGAGAATACGAAAGAAACGTATACTTATATACGCGCATTTCCTGCTATTCTTTACCTCGTACCTCACGGAGAGAGATGCCTTTTATCTTCCGCCAAAGGGGCGTCAGAAAAAGCGTTGTCGGAAAAAGCGGGGATTCCAGGGAAATGTAAGAAAACAGGCGCGCGCCGATGTCTTTGAAAGAACTATTGCGGGTGAAACGCATATGGCATCATATCTACATGTTCAATATTAAATGATGCAAATCAAAAGAGGAGTTAGCCTTTATTTCCGGTATTATTAGAGTTTCCTGAAGCTATCATCATCTCATGGAGCTCGAGCCTCAGAAACATTCAATAGTGTAAAGTTCGAATAGATACCATCAATAGATTTCCGCGATACATAATATAATCATGACATAGAGAAAGCTTCAGCTATTAATTTAATATCTTACAAGTTTACATGTATTAATAATTTGAAGAGGATTTTTATTTCTAAAAAGAGCTTAATTTCGGTAAAAAAATACAGAAATAAAAAGAGAGAATAGAATCTTTATTATTATTACGTTATTTATATTATGTGCTTTGAGGAGATCATGTCTATGTCTCCTCAAGCGCTAAACATAATATACATAATTAAATTATAGCAGTATCTTGCCAAGATACAGAACGGAAGTTTTTTAAAGTGAGAAATAAATAAAAGTAAATAAGTTATAAAAAGAAAAATATGTATGTGATGTAGTTGTATAGTGTATGTTGTAATTAGATCAGAAATCTTCATGATTGAGAAGTAACACCGTTATATAACGCCGTTATCGTTTCGTTATTTTTTTTTATAACGATCGTTACTTTTATGAAGTAACGTTCCTAATCCTGGAAATTTTTATAAAATAAATGTGAGAGAGAGAGAGAGGGGGGGGAGAGGGAGAGAGAGAGAGAGAGAGAGAGAGAGAGAGAGAGAGCTATATGTAAAATACATATGTTAATATGTATGTATAATGTGAGTAAACTATTTATATCTTCTAATTAATTAATTCTTCTTTATTATTATTTTAATCACAATCATTTTACATCGAATAATATTGTTGTTACTGCAAACATTCGATTATATTACGTATGTAAATTTGATGTCCTTCCGCGTTATTGGCGTTTATATACATATACATATACCATATACATACGTATATATTTTGTTTTCAATTAATCGCGAATACATCGTGCATATAATTTCATCGTTTGAGAAAAAATACAAGTATATTATAATTATGTTAAGGTTATCAATTTCGATTCGCCACGTGGAGGAATCAGTCTTGTCACGGAAAAAGGGCCCGAAACAACGAGTCGTTTAATGATCCAGAAAGCCGTGCCGAGCGACTCCGGGATCTATCGGTGCGAGCCGAGCAATGCGAATCCTAGCAGCATAAAAGTGCACGTTGTAAAGGGTGAGTTGAAATATATTCTGTAGATATATATATATTATAAAACAATTTACATTATAAAATAATTATTTCGATGAATTTTTATTTCTATTTTGCCACCCATTTCTTTTTCAATTTTTCATGTTCGGTCGACACAAAATTTTTTTTAAATTTCTGATCAAGATTTCGCGGTTTAGCGGAAAACTGGAAAAAAATTCGAGCTCCAAGCGGCTTTACCGCAATTACAATGAATCGACAGAAATAGTGCTCGCCACATCTCGCGACGAGAAAACTCGTAGAGAGCTGTGCAAAAGTAACGTTGATTGACTTTTCTGTAAATATTGCAAACTCCGAATCTATCTGGCAAGTCGCGCGTTAAGCTTGAAATCGATGGTTACGGCCAGTCGATTGCTCGGGCGCGGAACACCGGCGCGGATAGATCTCTCATACTACATGCAGTTGCAAAATGCAGCCGATTTCAAAATCTTGTTTTTTTTTCGTTTCCCTTTCTGTCGTCGAACGCAAAGCACTCTCGATGCGTCGATTCGCAATGACAAAGCAATGACAAAGCCTGATTTTCACGCGAAATCTCACGCAATTTCCGAGTGCGTCCGGTTACGAGCAAAATAACATCAAACGAAAGCGGATTGTTTCGTTCGTTCTGAAAGAAGGAGCTTTTTTTGTAACTCGATATATTTTTGAAGCCGGCGGAATTTACGAGTTTTGTCGCCCATGCTAAAACAATCAAGTCGCACGAATACGATTTTACACTTTAAAGCTTATAAGTTGATTGTGCGAATTGTTTCATCGTCTCTATATATTACATCTTTATCCGCGATCGAATTCATATGTTTAAAAAAATTTAAGATACTTGAAAAAGGAATACTTAAAAAAAATTCGTAATGTAGATGTGAAGAAATTAAGTAAAGGATTAAAAGTAAAAGAGATTTTTTTATCGTGATTGTTAAGTAGTGCAACGTAGCAAAGTATTTTATAATTTCGCTGTATTGATTCATCTGTCCGTTCATTTATTTGTCCGCTCGATTATCAGTGCAAGATTTCTCAGAAACGGTTTAACCTTTTCAAACTACTTTTTCGGCAATAGATATACAGGGTGTAAATAGCATACACTAATCATACAGTGCTATACCTAATAAAAAACTGAGACGAAAAGTCCTTTAGCATTTTGCAATTTTTGCAATAGTTAACAATATATTAATTACAAAATATCGCTGAATATTAATTTTCAATAATTTTTTACTCAAATACTATCAATTTTACAGAAAAACTGCTACAGGTAAAAATTGTTTATTTTTTTCTTATAAAGTTATGAGAATTTTTTCAGAATTTTTTGATATCGTATTTTCTCATGTTGGTAAAAATAAGAAAATGCAGTATTAAAAAGTTGATAAAAAATTCTGAAAAAATTCTTAGAGTTTTGAGAAGAAAATAAATTATTTTTGTCTGTTGCAATATTCAGTAATTTTTAGTAATTAATATCTTGTTAACTAATGCAAAAATTGCAAAATGGTAGAGGACTTTTCGACTTAATCTTTTTATTAGTAATAGCACTGTATGATTAGTGTATGTTATTTCAGATACACCCTGTATACCTAAAAATTTTAGAGACAAAGTGTAGATCAAATCAATTGACCATAATGGAATCAAAGGTCAAGGTGAATAAAGATTTTCAATAATATAGAACAAACGGCTTAACTCTTTCAAATTCTGTCATGATTCGATATTTTCAACGAAATTCTTCCAAATTAATTACAAATTTTTCGCTGCATTACTTAATTACATCTGTTATAAAAATCATTGATTGACTAAATTATAGACGTGTGAGAAAATATCTTGAAACATGTTTACCAATTATGAAGAGATCTGTAATTATTTCTTTGACTCATAACATATGATGAACAGATCAATGCATAATCAGACAAAACTGATGTTTTCAAATTACAAATTTGAAGCGTGTTGTTTAGAACAACAGCTGACAGTTTGGCCGGATGAAACGGTCCATCCATGTGCGTCGATACCGTCACAAAAGGAAGATATGTTATCGTCATCACGTATGCATCAGCATCATTTATCTGCGATATTGCTCTTGCATACGCCACGCACACTGTTTTTTTTTTATAAATTTCAACACAGCGCATTTCTATCCGAATATTTTTGTTTGTAACAATATTTAGTTGTTCCTGTGCAAAAAGCATAGCAAACCGATGTACATACAATATACACATAATATATACACATAATCAAAGTTAATGTTCATTTGTTATCACCTTGTCCTTTTTGCCGCGCCTATGTAATTTGCCAGAAAGCGTTTAAACTCATTTTGTATCGGCAATTTCAATTTAGCTTGTCGTCTAAACTGATTAAACGTCCGGTGCATTATTAGTTTCAGACTTGCGAGGAATCTGTATCGGTTTTCGATTGAGTTGGTATTTACTAATTTCTGGGAGAGAAGGAGAGATAACTACTTAAGTTTTATATAATAACGTTGCAAGATTATAGCAATATGTGTGGAGTCCGCGTTCACGAATCTTCAAAATAATATGCAAATGAAATTAGATAAAATATAAAACAACAACTCCTATATATATAAAGTGTATTTCTTTTTATTTTGTAGATATATATTATGAATAATATGTTCTATCTACTTAATTTATTCCAAATTAAAAACTGAGCACCGATGTGAATAATATAGATTTTGCATATTTTTAGTACACACGATAAAATCATGTAAAATCATATATAATCCGTTTATAATCCGTTCGTAGATTACTGTGTCGAATCGATGAAAATTTCTGTTGCAGAGGAACCAGCCGCGATGCACCACGGGGAAAGCGGAAGCTCCTCGTACAGCAAGACACGGTCGATTTGTTTTATAATTTTAGCAATAGCTAATATAATGTTTATATAAGGCGAGAAGTACGGAAAATACACTTACCCCGACACACATGATGAAACGAGAAGCGCGATTATCGAGAATCGCGAGTTGCCTATTTAACGTCGTTAACGTTTCTTGGATAAATATTTGTGCAGGGTAAAACCGAACATTACCGTTTACATTTAAAGAAAAGACAAAAACGAACTTCCGTGACCAAAGAATTTTCAAATATCAGCACGGCACAATAATCGGTAAGAGCGTAGTATTTTGTTAACATATATCATCAAGAACAAATAACTTACGACGTCAAAATTTATTGTATTATTTGTAAATAAATTTATTGTATGTACATATCAATAAAACAATTGTCTTTATCTGGATCGTCTGGTTCTTGCATGAGGATATCGAGCCGTCATAAACTTTTGCCAAGTGAGGCTGATTTTGAATTAATCTGCTGAAGCAAATAATAATGACTTTGTATTAATTTAGACTTTCCGATAATAATGTTCAAATTTTTTATTTTTTCGTATTACGATATTTGTATGTAAATTTGCTTAGTAAGTAGATTTTCCTGGCGTTCTCTTGGAAAGTATGGATGTAAGACCGTGTCGTCGACAAGATTATGCATCGTGTTGCAAATTTCTCGCAAAAGTACTCCGTCAATCACCGCGACTGAGAAAGTTTACTTCGTTATGTTTCGAGGAAGTTTACATCGCTATCCAATAGTGCAACCAGCACATCTCTTCAAGCCATGCGCTTTTCCTCAGAGACGCGGAAAGAAGAGATGCCAGCGCGCGCGGACATCGCCTCGCTAATGACAACATTAATTACACCGCGCTATCTCACGCTCGTTAATTACGGCGTGGTGCTAAATTTACTGTAAAAAAATACCGACTCGTAAATTTCGCGTTCAATCGCGCGGTGGTGCACTCGATTAATCAGAAAACAAAGTCTCCTGCAGCTCCTTTACGTTCACCATCTTCAACTATCTTTTTCATCAATATTAACACAGTCATTTAAATTTTAACACACTCTAAAAAAATATCGGTGTGAATTTAACATCATGCGGTATTCGTATAATTCTTTTGGTATTGGTATTAATCTCAATATCATCATGATGTGGATTAAAATCTATGACGTTATATCTTCATCACATTGGTGTTACTATTGATACCAATACAATGAGAATCAGAGTTGGAATCATTACTTCATAAAAATAACGCGTTACCATTATTGTTACTTTTTATTTAAAAAATAACTTGTTACACTAAAAAAAATTTCTGGTTAAAAATGGATGAATCAAAATTTTCTAAATTGATTAAATTGATTAGAATTCTAGTTAAGATAATCAGAATTTTGATTGACACAATCCCTAATAGCACAGATCTCCAAGGGACGTTCTAAAGAACGTTCTAAGGAACATTCAGAAGATATCCCTATATCGTAAGAACGTTCGTCAGAACATCGAATAAAGTGTGTTATTAGAGATATTTCTGGTAAAATCTACTAAAATTCTTATCTTTACCAGAATAATTATCCTAGTTATTTCAACTAGAATTCTAATAGATTTAACTAGAAAATTTTGATTCGTCCATTTTCCATCAGAATTACTCATTTTTCTTAGTGTACCATACTCATTACTAATTTTAAAAAGTAACATATTACCGTTATTGTTACTTAGAAAGTAATGATTTATTACTTTCTTTATCATTACTTTGTAATGTTAAAATGAGAGGTTAGATTAAACAATTTCGAAAATATTTCGGCGCGTAGTTCGTTAGATTACAAGTGTGATATATATATATATGTCAAGTACATATCATATTTAGTGATTCAAGATTGAATTATTTAAGCATTTAAGATCTAGCTTCGACCGATATAGGGCTCTAATTTATCGATCATTATTTAATAATCAGTATTAAATGTAATAATCAAAATTAAACTTAGTGAAATTAAGTTTAAAATATTAAAATTTAAAACTGTAAGCCAGTCTCTATATGAGGTTAGCTTTTCCTTATATTAAACTTACCTAACAAGTCTTCCATAATTCTTTGTGTCAATATCTTTATGTATGTTTATCGTTGGGAGGAATTCAGATTATAATTTACAAACGTAGATTTTATTAAAAATTTTTGTTAAACGTTGTTTTTAAATATTAATATAATTATTTAGAGGGCATTCCAATAAAATGAAATATGATCCATTGAATAAATATAAAGATAAAGAATTAAAGTAACGATAAAAGTAACGGCTGAATTCATTATCGTTACTATAAAAATATAATGATTTTTCTCGTTACAGATAGAAAAAGATAACGATAATAATAATGTACACAACATATAATGTTAAATTCACACAGATATTTTTTTAGGATGCACATATCCATTGAAGTTAATATATTGTATATGCGGGATAAAAAAATTCCGTCTTAACTCTTACAATACTATGCTCAATTTGATGCCTCATTTCTACCATTGTGGGTTATTAGAACCCGTTCATATTTTCACTTATTTAAAATGGTTCAAAAAATCTCTAAAAATTCATAAACATACATTCAACTTTCTAGAACAAACGTTTAAACTTCATTTTGGAAAATAACAATGTAGTTATAATTTCCGAAAAACTCGTAAGTCAGGAAAAAGTAAGGAATCGCTCGGTCATTAGTGACCCACGATAGTAGGGTACGGGTTAAGGGGATGCTGAATCGACAGTCGAACTTGATCGAGGTCGATAGTAGAGATTTTGTTTAATTCCAAATTCTCGATAATAGTAGACATCTTTCATTCACATCTTATTATCTTCGCTCGGCGTTCGTATGCACGTCATTTGCAGATCAGGGGCTCTATTCTTGAAAAGAAACGTATACGAAAAACTAGGAAAATACTATAGTATACGTAATGTATACTGTAGTATTTCCCTAGACTTTCGTATACGTTTCTTTTCAAGAATAGACCCCCAGTATAAATCTTTCTTTTGAAGCTTTTAATCTTAGCTTCATAAACTCAGTATTGTTTGTGCACGTAATGCGCTGAGTGCTGCACTATCGTTTGGTCCATACGAGCTATAAAACTTTTGTAAGGAAACATCTACGTCAGGTGACAGCTCTACGATTGTAAAAATGTAAGTTTTTAACTTTTTTCCCAATTTTAGTATAAAATTTATTGTAGCACTCTCAAATTTTGCGTCTACTTTAATTTTATAAAAGGATTTTTGATTCCGTTCAGTAAATTCGGAGATTTATATCGACCTGCAAAATCCCAACAATTCGACCACTCCAGCATTCCCTTAATATATTCTATATTAAATAATATTATAATCTGCTTCAACTAAATACGCACCTTTAAATATTGAATGATCGCTTGACTCACCGATCGTTTTCATGTTTATCTTATGGCACCGATTGAGAGGATTTCACGTCAATTGGCCGCGGTGCACCGAGCAGCTTTCAAATGGTCAATAAGATCCGCCACGTTCGGTTCTCTCGAGCGTAGGATCATGGGCAGAGCTGTTCTTGCACGGTGCTGCTTGCTCCAGGGACCGCAAATGTTTGCCCTCCTTTCTTTCTCCGATGTCGGTTTCTGCTCGTGCAGTGTCATCGACTTGCCAGCTACGAAAAGGTAGAGACCGAGGTATGGCTGGAAGTCGGGTATGTCCTGCTTGTAGACTAGACTGAAGTCACCCGTGTCGACGCAAGCGTTTACTGGCACGTCCATTATCACTGTAAGCAAAGCGATCGAAGGATTTTCATCGTGCACCATACTACCGAAAATCGCTCTTACCTAGATTACGGTGATGGAGTTTGCAGAAAACAGATTAGCAGATTAAGAGAAACCGTGCGCTGCCACACACACATACTAGTTTTCTTAAACCCTCTTATGCCACCATTTGCATTTATCATTGAAAGAATACGGCAGGAGATTCTTATTCACATCTTATTAGTGTTATTCATTGTATATTATTTGAAATATGTATCATTACATATTTGTCTTTATATCCTCAATTCTTATTTTAATCATATTATAGATAATAAATCGTTGTTACATTGTAACAACGAAGATAAGTTCTCGGCATTTAAATCTCAGTGTAAGAGCAAAGGAATTTCTGATTTATTCCGTTATTAAAATTGATAAACTAACTAACATCCGGTATTTTTAAATGTGAAAAAGTATGTAACCGTTTTATTTATCTTTAATTAACAAAAAATTCATTTAAAATTATTAATTATTTATACACGCTATTATTACAAGAATTAATATATTTATCCATTTATAAACGTTTAATATTTTTGCTCGATACGATTGCGTTCGACAGATTCAGAAAATTAAATATTCAAAAATGAATTCAAAAAAGAGATCAGAGCGATTTTATTAATGAATACAAACGATATACATATATCAGCTCTTTTCTAAAAAAGATAGAATATTGAATTTAATAATAAAAAGCCATGCACATATGAGGGACAAAGAATAGGGAAAATGGAACTCTTTTCAACTTGTTGGAGAATATGAAAGGACTGATTATATAATCAATTCACAAAGTTCTATTGTTTAAATTTATCGGTAGTCATAATAAATGAATATTATTATTGCAAATTTAATATTTTTATTTAATATCATCTCTTTTTTGTGTTAATTTAATATCTCTATATTATTAACATCAAGTTGCATATTACAAAAATTCTGATATACACGTTTCCAAGATAAATTTGCTTTAATTAATATTTGCTTTCATTCATATGCAGCATTTTTATAATTTCGTGTTTACATAAATCTTTTTTACGTTATAGAATATTTTGATGTAAATAGTAACAGAATAAACATGGATTTCTTAAATTTTAAATTATTGAAAAATGATCGATATTTATTAAAAATAAGTTTGAAAACATGATAAAATTATTTCTATTAATTTAATTATTTCACCTCTCTGATGGTCGAGACAATATGTGAAAGGTATATTAAAGATATAATTGACGCAATCAGGTGTTTGACCATTTCAGGCTCGATAATTGCGCTCCGGAAATCTCGCTAACGCGGTTAATTCCTCGCGTAAATCCATCACGCAGGGCACGCGGCGCTTATCGGCATTACGTCACCGCGAATTATGGTTCACCGTTATCATTCAAGTAAACCGAGAGAGAGTCGTCTCGGGTCGACTGTCCGGACGACGCGTAACTCGTCTAATCGCAGAATGTGGTTAACGATTTCTGAAGCTCGTGCGAGACAAGGTGTTAATAGCACGCGGATCTTTCAGTTTTATCTTCATCAGTCCACATCTCTTTCGTCGCCATCTCGGAAAAATTTTCTTTCGAACATTATGATAATTTTCTTATATCCGTTTTGCTGCTCACCTTTCATCAGGCTCTCCAACACGTTGGAGTAAAGGCGTCTTGTCAATCTGAAGCTTGTCAGATGCATACGGAGAATGATATTGATTTCGATCAGCCAGTCTGACGTGTCTTTGACCAGCATGAAATCGGCGTCGTACAATTCGAACCTGCAACGGCGCCTCTCCATATGATTCTGCGCTGCCAGTATCATCAGAACAATGGCTTCCGTTATTTTCGGATAAATCAGATCATAATATGGTTCGCTTTCATAGCCCATAGATCTAGAAAAGCAAGCATTCATCTATTAATCTTATCTAAATTATAAGTACTTTTTCTTTGATTTGAAAATAAAATATTCTACATGTGAATAAACCTCACAGTTCCTGTACTTATAGCTACAGGTTACTTGATTTAGTTTTGAGTGTTGGTGTATTCTTTACTTATTTTTACATCTAATTTAGTAACAAAAATAATACAATAGTATTACATGTTTCGAGATTCTGTGATTGATTTTTCATAAAAAGTGACAACAAAAAAATAAATAAGAAATCAATAAAACTGTTATAAATTATTAAAACAACAGGATTAACATTACAATATCGGAAATGTTCTGTTTTATTTTTAAAATCAGTCACTCAGTGTCATAGTGGAAACGGGTACCACAGTTTACTTACATAACTAAAAACATACGCGTTATACGTAAACAAAAATGATTTAAGCATATTTTTAATTCAGATAGAACAAGTTGAATAAAACATATTTTGTATACATTGGACAGTTTTAGCGGAAAAAAACTTTGTGCGATAAATTGAAACATTTGTAGTGATGGAGAAGTCCACTCAGCGTCAATAATCAAAATGAAAGCTCGTATTTCATTGAAAAGTGCAATTATCGTAAATAAACTATGGTTTCGCAAATACAATCATATCTTTTTTCATAGATTCCAAAATAAATAATAAACTAAAAAAATATTGTAAGCTTTTATATTTTATATTGTTGGATCGAAAAAATCTTTGCTTATGGTGATCTGTATAAAATTGTTTATAGAGTCAATATTTATTCAAAAAGTCAATCTTACCAGAATATTGATAACAATGCAATGACGTAACATTGTTATAAGAAATAAGTTACAAATCTCATAAAATAGGAAAATTGTACATCTCAACAAAGTAGAGATTTTCTTGTATAACAAAGTCAGCAAGATTAATAATTATAAACAAATTAAATAATTTAAATCTATTAGGACTTTGTGTAAAAATTGCAAGATTGTAGAATTAAACAAAATGACAAAATATACTAAATTAACATAAAGATATTACGAAATAAATTATCAAATTTCGATTTGCATATTTGTAATAAAATGTTTTTCTCTTTTACTAGTCTCTTTATCCCTCACTGGATACTGAATTTCCCATATCCGATCGTCATTAAGATATCATTTACTTTAATCGCCAGGACAAAGATAACAGACGACAAAATCATTATCGTTAAAATGAAACAGCAGTGAAATTTTCGATAGAAAATATTCCCCGGGTACATGTCTCGGGAACGATCTCTTCCGAGTGGTAATAGCATATACCAACACATCGACATCGAGCCCATTCATGAGCAAAATCGCGGATAATATATTTCCGCTTTATTCGCAATTACGTGAACGTCGAATATACGTCGTGTCATCGAAAAATCTTATTCGATTTGTCATTCGAGAAAGGAACGATAGGGAGGGCACGGCGAGGCCATTATCATCGGCGAAACGTTCTCGTGCCCGAACATTCTCGGACGAACGCGCTTCTCGAAGAAGGCGTATTTGCACAGGGGCCCTATCAATTTCTTCGGAATGCTCCCGGGGACCAAACGACGTGACGAATGGATAATCGAAACGTCTTTGCACAGACGAGAGATTACTTCAAATATTCGTTCAGCTTCTCGCAGTCCCATCCTTGATCGTGCACCGATCTACTGCTTGCAGATTCCTCGGGGTCTTCCTGCCTCCGTCGCTGTTTGCGTCTCTTCTCATCGTCATACTTCTCTTGGACGGCAATATTGCAAATGTGAATCGCCTCGTGATAGTTTGAGAAAGTATACTGCTTCGAGCTGAACCGAAGAAATACTTCTCTAGATGCAGAACTTAGAAGGAGTAAATTATAACAAAGATAAAATGATAGTAAAGTTAAAATCTATTTTTACACAAATCTTACTTTTTTAGTTCTTTTTTCAAAAGAAATAGAAATCAAGTATGAAAGAACATATGTTAAGGATAATAATAATATAAATGATATAACGATGATTTTCGCACAAGATGAAATTTATAATTTGTAAGGACAATATAAAAGAACATTTTTTAATACTATATAAGATAATTTAATTGTGATACGATTTACTTGAACAGCCGTATTGTGAGAGGGAAGATACTTGTTACCAGGTACCACAATCGTATGTCGAACTTGGTCTCTTTGATCAGCAAGGGACGTTCTGAAATATAAATAACGTAACAAGTTGAATGTGATTCTTGTAGCGTGTTTGTATAAAAACATACCAATGTATTTCTGTACGATGTAATAATCTTTGGATTTCTGTTCAACTTTGTATATGATATCCTTGAGATTGTGGGATATAACGATGCCATTGCTGCAGCACAAATGACTGGATTTTAGAATCTAAATGCCTTTCATGTCGCTCATCTCATACTGCGGATCGATAGTCTTTAATTTCTCCAAAATTGCGACGGCGGCCAGGAAACATTTCTACGAACGAACGATATTGATATCGATTTATGCGGAAGAGTCTCAGTTTTCGTTGCGGTGCTCGTGGCAACTCATGGATCTCTCGACTTTAATTCCGGAAAGTTCGAATAAATTCATCTGCCGACGAATTGAATCCCCCGGAGGCCAGAGTGGAGGCCACAATTCGACGGTCGGCGAAGCGAAATTAATTTAATGAAATCGCGGAATGTCTCAGTCGAGGAATCGTGAGAGATTGTCAGGTGACGTCGAATTTCAAGAAGCCACCCCCGAATCTTCTTTCCAATCGAAGACTTAGAAAGGATTGAAAAGGAAGGTAGATTTCGCGTGCAAAGTTTTGCCTGTGCTACGTAAACAAAATATATATCATCCACCGCGAATATATATCAATTGTGTGCTTGTTTTGGTAGAAGTGCTTTTAACAACGACCTTAGGTTGTTAGAAACTAGTAGTGGGCCCGATGAATATAAAAATTTATAATTGAACTCCGAATTGTATTTATTCAAAACTTTCACATTTTAAAAAACTCTGATAAGTACTCCGATATAATTCCAGTTACCTCATAGTAATGTTATAAACACTTTATAAGATATCTTGGTCGTTCATTATGGTCTGTGGACATTAAATTCTGAGATATATTATTTATTCCCAATAAAAAATGTCTTTGTTTAATCTATAAGTTAAACAAGGACGCCCATATCGTATAAGTCTCGGTCTAAGCGCACGGAGTAATCGTAATCATTGTTTTTATAGATTTTTATTTTCACTTACAGGCTTTGCAAGCTACGTGTAGATAATACAGATTAAAAGTGAATACAAAACGAAAATATTTGTAATTATATTAAAAAAATATTCGTTCAAATGGAATGAAGAAGTATTTATTCGTTTCTTGACGAATAAAAAAGAAGTGTATTCGAATGAGTATTTTTATTCATTTTTTATTCATTTATTCGAATATTAGGTGTATTCACTGGACACACTAGAAACTAGTGATAAGCACGTATTTGACTTCTTCTAATTTACGTGCGCGCGACACGGAAGTCCTTAAGACTTCATCGCTAAGAAATCGATGCAATAAACTAAAATCTCTTTTGTGACGTTTTTTTACGAGGTCACTTAATTGAAGCGAAATCTGACAACTTATAATAAAATTTTACTATTACGAGGAATGAAATGGCGAAAAAGAATTCCTGGGACACAAAAACGGACTTGCGAAATCAATAAATAAACATCAGTTAAGGATCTCGCACGTCTTTCCCTCACTTGTATGGCTTAGCGTTTCGTTATCATGAGCCCTTTAATTTTGTTTCATCAGTTAAGGGTTAATGGTATCGCGCGGCAGCATCTCGGAACATGTTTAATGCAAGGATGTTTTCGTGCGCCTCGAATAATTAACATAGTTTAGTTTTGTTGCCTACGTTACCTCGTAACCGCGTCTATTATTAGCGCGAATCGGGAGGAAGTTCGAAATAAACACGCCATTCTAACACAATCGATCGTTCAACGTGTGATACTCTTTTGTCGAAAAAATAGCGTTTTCTTCTTCGAAAGCACGGGTTTTATTGAAAGATGCATATGATGTTTAGAGAAAATGAAAATAAGAACTGATATATCAATTCGAGAATACTCCGCTATAAATGCGGACTACTGATTTAATTAAATTTAAAATTAAAATTAAAATTGAAATTGAAATGAAAAAAATTATCTTATCGCTATTTTATCGTAATATAATGAAGTTAAAATATTGAAGAACTGTAACGGGTTCTCATAAAACCAAAATCAACTTGCTAATGGTGGGTTTTTCTCTTTATTATACTCTGTACATTAATTAATTTAATATCGGACGATATTACGAGAAACCGCCAAGCATGCTCAATAGTGAATACTATTACGAATCGTTCGGTCGTGATTTCTCGCGATAATCCGATGTTAAATTAATTAACGTGCAGAGTGGAATAAGGGGAAAGACCTGAGTTAATTAATTTCAGTTAAATTCTCTATTCTTTGAATATAGAGAAAATAAGAACTATTTTCGCAAATCCGTAGCATAACTGCAGTTTACTGCACAATTTACTGCGCGAACTATAAACTTAAAGAAGCTCGCGACTTTTTTCTGATGAGCTATCGATACCGGCTCCGTGATGAAGCCGCTGTACGTTTAAAAAATGATTCCATTCCTCGTCGGGGACGGTTGCTCTCCTTTTTCGCCATCGATGTCTTCGTACGTCGCGATGGCGACGAACTCCTCGCAGCGCTGTATCGCGAACTTCAGCCTAGCGATCGAGATAGCTCGTTGTTTTTCCGAATTAGCTATGAGAATCTCCTCGGTCGCGGTTGTACCGCGAATGGACCATTTGAGTAAACCCGCAGCCGCGGTCAGTCGAAAGTCTTCCACGAAGGCTTGTTGTCCGTGCTGGGAGTGTAAGTGTGCGGGAACAGAACGCCGGACACGTTCTCCTCGTATAGCCAATATGCATCTTCCAGTAAGCGCGCCATTTCGAGCTACGCACGTGCGGCAATTCGGGGACTGTTTTACTTATCACGCGCTACTCGACGATCCTCCATGATTCCACCTTTATCGCAGAACGGTGGCAATTCCGACCGAGAATGCAAAGGATCCGCAACTCAGCTCCTTTGCAGCGAAATAGCATTTTCATAAAACGTTTTGCGACAGCGATAGGTATTTGGAAATAACACTAGATGATAACGTTTAGAGTCAGACCATTTAGAGCGGAAAATATAAGCAATATCTAGGCTCAAGGAAATATTCTCGAAATATTCGCTATTTCCCATTTGGCGAAGATAGTCGGGCTAGTTAGTACCTTCGAAGTATAAACGAAGGATCTTTGGTATTTGTTGAGCAGAACGTTGCAACCAAGTCCGCGATGCCACTCGACGAAATTGTTCCTGCAATCCCATATAAAGTCGGGCTGTTTGTACCATAAGAGGGCAAAAATCACAGCTCTCTCGTTCAACGTTCTATCCGCTTACGTGATATCGCCCAGGGAGTGAGCTTCTAAGTTAGATGCCTAATCGTCGAAGCATATAGAAAATGGTAGACATTAGCGACAATATTTCATTCTCCAGCGCGCGGCGGTGTGACGTTCGGCACCGTATTCTGCCGAAGCGGGCGGTGCGCATTAACTTTATCGTTCGCAATCTACAATCTAACCGTATGGCAGCATTCTTGTTCTAGTTGACTCGTACTTCTGCACCCACCCTCGTGCTTCCAGCGCTTCCTTCAGTTTTGGCAACTCACCTCGCAGGAGGAATACTTTGTGCTTCTGCGAATGTGGCGTTGATGTTAATTGCAAAAATGTTACGGCATTCGATAATCACAAAGACACGTTGAATTGTATACGAATTTTTGTATTTTAATCGATTAAATTCTACATTTTTTATGTCTACGATGTTAGAAATTGTTCTGAGATCTTGGATGGAAAAAGAATTAACAAATCACATTTGAACAATTCGGCCATTTGATCCATGTGATTGTCAACTCTTTTTTAGTCCAAGATATCAGAACGATTTCTATATGGAAAGAACGATTTTGTTGAAGTATTTAAAAATTTAGCAAGATACAAATCTAAAAATAATTTTGTTACATGTTCATGTAATTTGCATCGCACTCAAATTCCGGTAAACCATTAATTTCAACTTCACTCTGGTCATCTGCGTCCGAAAGCGTCCGCTTCGGATGTGTCATCCTCGCGTGAATGGATCGATGGTACGGATTTACAGGACTGTCCTTTCTATCCAGATCGACCGAGGAAGAAGGCAATTTCCAACTGGATTGAAACTTTTTATCCTGACGCGTGGACTCCATTGTGATTGTGCTCAGAACGCGGCTCCCTTCTAATATCCCCGAACGAGTAATGTTAAATTGCTGCGATTTATCGTAATTTGTCAACGTAACTCGTCATTTAAAGTTATAAGACGGCTGACGTGGCCCGCGTGAATTAACGCGAGGGTCCGTTCTCCGCGGTGGCAGTAATGCGACTTCAACTTCAAGATTAAACTGGGACTCTCGGCGATATCTCAGTCACTCGATTAACAGTTAATTGCGTTCATTTAGCGCAACGGTCACGAATAGCGTGTGACCGCGCGTCCTCTACCATCATCTATTTCGACGAAATGCCTCGAATAATTAATCAAAGAGGTCCATCCCATCCTGCACACGATGTAACACGTTTAATGAACTATGCAAACAATTTTAGGATCTGTTACGTGTCCGAGGATCGACGCGCGTGGTATTATTATCGCAGAACCTAATGTATACCAGGTGAGTTTACACAGTTATGTGGAAAGCGTGATTTAGACACACAACTGGATAAATGTTGATCAACGTTCTTACAGCTGCGTGTTTAGTGGAAAATCGGTCATCATGTGAGCTTAACTCATTATACGTCGCGTAGATCTATAGGATCTGTTTAGATTTCAGAACGTATTTTATATAATAAAATAACAAGAGAATTCACTTGTAAGTTGACGCCATAAATGTTTTTACTGCGTCTATGTAGAGGATTTCCCAAAATTTCGACAATGACACGACGACCGATCACGTGATGGAGACAAGTTTGCCCAGATGACATCGTCACCAGCAAAATCCGAATGTCCGTAATGCACGTGCGACAGGATGAGAACGGCCTCATATGCGTAACGGCGCGATAAATCCCTCGAGCGAGCGATAAATCGTTGGGTTAAATCGCCGTCTATTGCGCGTTAATACAATTAAACGTTGGAATAACTGCTGCGAGCATCCTGCCGCGAATATGCGCCCGTTTAATGAGCATTAATAACGGAAATATTATTTTTTCAATGCGAATTTATTATGTCTCTTATCGAAAAGTCGCTTATCGAAAACAATTCGAGATTCGTGTGAAATGTCACAGTCATTTCGCGAATACCTCTAGCAAAAACAAACACTAATTTTATCATCCTGAAGGGATCTTAAATCCGTCACGATGATCCGCCTTGGCTTGAGGTTAAGGTACTGACATATCTCTTCAAACGACGACGAATCGCACCAACGATTTTTACGACGGCTCAGACGGCTCCAGACTACGGGATTTAGCTCATGACTTCTGTGTGCCCCCAGGAAGCTTGCTGGTGCGGTACAACCATTGGGTTTCCTATTCGTTGATCATGGGCATGTTCCTTCCTATTTCTCTGATTCCCTGTGCACATATCGCTGCCGATGAGCGGCTAGATTCAAGCAATCCCTGCTTTGCTGAATATTTTATTAATTCCTCCCGAGTGTGCAAACCACTGCGCTTTCCAGAGATTTTTCAAAGCGAAAGTCATTAGTGTGCAGCAACGGAAAAAATGCGCTCTTCCACGAAGGGAAACGAGCTCTCTGCATAGCATAAAAATTCCGTAATGTACCAAGTTTTACTCTTGTACATACTTTCATGTATATATTTAGATAAACTGTGCTTAATAGAATAGAGAAAAGATATATAACGTACAAGAGTATTTTAACTAACCAGTTCTCGTTTTTTAAACATAAAACATCATTATGAGAAACCCACGTAAATATCAAATTAAATTACATCTTTGTAAAGACATGTATGAAAGTTTAACAATACGATACATATACATTATATATATATATATATGTATATATATAAAGACGAGAATTAGTTAGTTAAAATATTCTCATATTTTTTCTCTGTTGACGATGTATATGTGTAAAATAATTAAAAGATTGATTTGTATGTTGAATTTTACAGTGAATTGCGAATCGGAAACTAACTATTAGAAAGTTATCATTAAAGTGGGTCATATGCTGCATTATTTCCAAAGTGAGCCAGGACTCGCATCGGTACGGAAAGTCAGAATGAAAATCAGGGTTTCGGAACCATCGTTGCGTTCAAATTGGATTTCATAATCGAATTCCAAACTCCTTCGACGATTCGACGGTGCCGTTCTAAATACGGGGCGCGAAAATTCGCGGAAATAAACGTTCAAAGCGTGTTTTACCGTGTGCAGATTTATGACACCGTTCCGCGTACCGTATTTATTTTCACCCGAGCCCATATACACATATCCACTGTACCGCACATAAATTCCATATCTTGCTTCAATATTTTATCGCTGTCGGATTAAAACAGCACGAGATCCAATATGAAACGTTTTCGCGCGCAGCACGCGAAACGCGTTACACTGATTCGACGAAACACGAAATAATAAAACAAATCCATTAAGCGTATCCCATACTTTGTAACGATGTTCATCGCCAAAATGTTCTCTCGTCCTTAAAGATATCCACTCGTAGCGATCACAAGTTTTCGCGATATCTTTTTGTCATGAAGCAATTATTATTGATAGCTCGGAATTATAACAGCGAGAGAACTCACCGGAGGGGAGGGGAGGGTCAGAGCTATATGATTCGGTCGGGCTTCCCAGGAGATGGAAGAGGTAGGAGAATGTGGGCGGTACTTAACCTTATTTTAACTAATATATTTCATGAGGTTCTTCCGCCATGCCGCGCCGTTCTCTTTCGCGATATAATCAGAATAATGGAAGGTTTAATAGAGGCCTTCATATGAATAAGGATGTAACTGCGGAAGGAGGCAGGGAGGTTTAAAAGCACTCTCGGTGCCTTTGGTGATTAGGAAGTGCACCGAGCGTGGTTACTTAGCCGGTTAACTCGTTCGCTCTCGTGCTCTTGTATACTCCCGCATCGTTTCCCGACGCAGTGCGTCGAGACACAGGTTGCGTTTCGAAGCGCAATGCGGCGCGATGAAATTAGCGAGACAGCGTTTGCGGCTGTTGCTCGTCGAGTCATTACCGTAATGCATCGTTTCAGGATAAAAACGAAGCACGAGCTCGAGCCGGTGGCTAAGCAAGAACTTGAACCACCAGCCATTGGAAACAGACGGATTTTACTCCATTTTGATGACGTAACAACGTAGAATTCTGTCGCAAGGCGATGGTTCGGTTAATGTAATTTACGGACCGATAATGATTTTTAGCTAATTTATATCTATTCCGCGAAGAAGAGCAACTAGGCTATCTAATTTTTTACTGCTCCATCAACCGCGATAACATCAGCGGATAATACGTTTAACCTAATGCATTATACTTTTTCAATTAACCGTTACTTTATCACCCGCTTTTCGAAAATACCGGGTAATAATCACTGCTATCACACGCCAACGGCGGTGTCGATAATTAGTAAACGAATTACACAGTTAACTTACAATTTCGTTATGCATGCACGACACCCAACACTGTGAACGCCGCGACGTGCCATGCAAGCAAAGTAGCTGTAAATTACCGAAACACAACTTCGCGGTCTATGGACACTGCCACGTTTATTAAGCTAATGCGAGTTTTTGGCCGAAAAACTTAATCCAACGCAGGCACCACGATGATCCTTCCGCTTAACGAAGTAACTGACGTAATTCGCGCGTTTCACCCAATTACGTGCGCTCGTAGCTCTTTCATATTAGCGATGCAATTTCGCGCAGGTAACTGATGTCCGGATCTCCATCAGGATATTATAAATAGTGATAATGCTTGAAAGAGTACGGAAGATGAGGATATGGATAATTCAGGCACGTGAATGTTGCAGAGTGCAAAGAAATCCGTAGATAAAACAAAATACGGATAATCCGGGAAACATATATACCTTATATATCATCTTGTTGACCCTTTCCTCACGCAATCCGTGCAACATATACAGAGTGTATATACAGGATGTCTAGTAAATACCGTAACAACGCTTAAGGGCACATTCTTGAGATTATTTTAAGACAAACATCCTAATATCAAAATTTCGAGCTGTAATAGCTTTTTAGAATTATAAGTATTTATAGTTAATGAATTATACCGCTTAAAATTAACGCGTTCAGGTGTGATACAATACAAAGTGCTAAAAATGAAAGCTAACTGGCTCTTAATATAAAGATTACGTATGCGAAAACAAAATTATCGATATTTATTATGTTAAAAAGTTTTTTCGACATTTTTTGATATTAGGATTTTTATTTCAAAATAATCTCAAGAATCTCCCCTTAAGTGTTGTGGTCTTTAGGACACCCTGTATATAGTATACATATATATATACACATATAATGAATGTAATACCTTATTCATAAAGAGTAAGACGGATAATTGGTCTTCTACATATGAGAATTGCGTTTCGGCACGGCGAGGGCAACGGCGGAGAAGTAATTCCATCCATGTAAGAGCGTGTTACATTAACGTGAGAGGCGGTAACCAGCGGTCAACGCCACGCCGGATGCCGGAATAGCAAAGCTGTAACGCCCGCCCTTAGCCGCGATATGTCATTCGCGATGAAATAGCGGGGTAATGACGTTCGCTCTCGCGTTACGTGCCGCTGCCACAATGTGGCTTACAACGAAACATAATTCCTCGTGACTGTGAGAGCACGATCGATATAGGCCTCGGAAGTAAACACCGCAATATCTAGCCGATACAGATTTAAATTAATGTAATTTTGATAAAGATTAAATTCAATTCTCAAAGATACAGCATGGAAAGATTTAATTTTCATGTTCTTTTAGTTTTATTAATTTATTATTTATTTTTGTAAAGTAATCGGATCCTTATACGGCCTATTTATAAGCTTTGTAATATTTTCTAATTTTTTGCTAAATCCAAAATTAAAAACCGATCGATTTAAACGAGAGAGTATTAAGGGGCTCCCCTACTTTATAGAGTCAAAAAAGTCGATTTTTTTTCATAAATTGATAGTACAACTCTTCGAGAGAATATGCGTTTAAAATTTTAAAGCGAAATTCGAAGTCTTTCGATACAAATTCAGCGCTTGTATATAATATATGGATACGGATGCACGGCGCGAAGATATAACAAATAATTAAAAAAAATTAAACAATAAATTAAACAATGGAATTAAAAGTTTTATCTAGGACTTTTAATTCTTGCACACAGGATACGGAAGCGCTTGTTAAACAATTCAGCTGAAAAGAATAAACTTATTGATCCTCCTAACATGCCTAACATGTATACGCTAAAAATAAAGTAACTATAAAAGTAAGGAGTCAAATCATTACTGTTACTCAAAAAATATAACTGCGTTATTATTAACATTACTCATAAGGAAATGTAAAGTCGTTACTCATTCGTTATCGAAAAAAAGTAACGAAAACAGTAACGGCGTTACAAATAACGCGTTATTTCCCAACCCTGGAAATTAATAACTATTTCTTGGTAGTTACAGAAGGTAATTACTTACCTACAAAATATTACGACTTTCTACATTTTGTTTTACTAACAATAACAGAATGAATTGAGCAATAAATTCATGCAATCAAGTCAGTCTGTATGATTTACTAATGCTATCTGTTGAATTTACCGGATAATTATCCATAAACAGCAAGTAGGGCATATTGTGTGGTACACAATATGTACTAGCTAGGCCATACATTGATTATTTTATATAGTTATTTTTCATATTTATGAAAAAATGCAACATTACTAAATCCACTACTAAATCCACTAATTGATTGCAAATTATATCTATAGATTTTTCTTTTTTCGGTCTTTAAGATGAAAATTTTTTCATGATTTACTTTAAAATATTATCAATTGTAATATGAATTATACAATAGGTTTTTCTCTCTTTTTCTTTTTATCAAACTCCTTCAATAACAAAAACGATCTCCGTGAAATTAAGGTCCGGCTTCTTCGTTGAATTCTGCTGGCTAACAAGGAGGAAATTGTGACGCTCGTGACAAAGCAATGGCAGGATCGCCGGGAACGAATTACCGAGTTGGCCGGATTGAATTCGTTCGAAGTAGCCAAAGCTTGATCTCAGACTGGTGCAGCACTCGAATACAGATCTCCGGGATACGGTATACTTCACCTCTACTTCTACTTTCAGAGTTAACCGTCACAGATATGCTTTCGACGAAACAAACTAGGAATAAACAGAAAAAGTAGGTGCGAAGAATCAGTTCTAAATGTTAGTTTCAATGAAATCATCGAGGCGTTTGTTAAAAAGAGGCCACGTGCAATGACACCTACTTAATCGTAAATGAGATGGGAAGACTTCAATCAAATCCAGGAGTTAGCTTTGATCATATTATAAATCAAGATTGTTTACTTGTGACTTATGAGCGAATAAAGTCGAACGACTCCTTCTTTTGATATTCTTCGAACTGATCACTTCAAACTGATCACTTGTATTAAAGTAACATTGCAAAACGATTGCGAATATAATATTTAAAGCGTTATGTAATATTTAAAAATGTAGTTACATTTACATAAAACGGTACTACGAGATTGACTATTTAAACACTGTCAAATATCAAAGGAGCAATAGTAATTCAATCCCTTGGGTTAAATAACATTTTGTTATTTTTAATCTCCATGTACGTCAAAGTATAAATTAATCCATTCCTGTTATTAATTTCAAAGTAAATAGCACAGATAATTCGGTGCAACTCGCCGGTTCGCGTAAAGAAGTCACAACAGTGTCTTACCGTGAAACACTATCGTGTCTCCAGATACATACTAAAGTATGCATTTAATAAATAATAAACTAAATTTGAGTCAAATTTAACATTTTCGTGAGTTAAATTGTTTAATTCCATTGTTTCAGTTAAATTAACGATATACTGAGTAGGACGACTTATAAAAATGATTAAAAATAACTAAAATTGGGTGTAATTTGACATTATGTGCTTAACAAATGTACCACAGCATTATTTATAAAAATGTTTCAGTGAACAAGACTGCATGTCAGCTCATTTTAGGTATATAGTATACCATTTATAAAGAAAGGATGAGAGAAAGAATACTGAAAACATTTTTCATATTCCTTCAATCTTATTCTTTCAAACTTATATCCACCTTTATTAAAATGGATGACATCAATAAATGAATGAATGCATATGTAGATTCATAAAAATGACTTTCGTTGAATATTAAAAAACACAAAAAGCATAATATAAATTCTTATTCAACTAAAAAAATCCAACATATAAAAATAATTTACAACAAATCCAATTTAAAAGAACATCAGAATACTATCTGTTCCATTACAAACTATATGTCATTTCTTTGCATTCGTTGTATTATACGCTAATCAATTCATCATTGCCTCTAGCTAGTTATAATGAAAAATAATAAAGAGCGATGAGTAATGTTGAGAAGATATTAATACGGCTAATCTTTATGATGCTCGACACAGTGCAGTGGTGTGGTTCACAGCGCGATGGAATGTAATTTTCGACGGAATGAGTAGCGCGACAGCCGCCGAGGTCGCCGCAGATGACGGTGGCGGTCGCGTGGCGGTTTAAGGCGAAACTTTATGGTATTACAATGCGGGTTAATGGAATTATCGGATTATCCTATCCGTCTAACTCTCGGTTCCGCGCACCACGGTACAGAAGTCAACTAATCTCGACCGGATATCTCTCGGCTGGCGAACGAGCATATCGCCGTTTGTCGACGGTGCTCATTTAACGGGGAAACTGGATAAGAGCAATTTGCAAGTCAGTTAATAGTCACGCAGTATAAGCCCAGCCAGGCGCAGGATTTCTAATCCTATCGAGGGGCCAAAGACACTGTAATCGTCCCGGTAACGATTTACGCTTCACATTGACACCGAGATTATCCGATACATTTCCGGTTGTTTCTACTGATTCATACAGTTTAATCCACGCATCTGTAGGACACTGTTCTGACATCTTTCTGATGAATGATAGTAGATCTAATTTCTTAATCCGGGAGAATTTTAATTAGTAAACCGGAAATATTTATTTTTTCGAGATTGATGACTAATTAACGCTAGAAAAATTAATTAAGGGACAAAATATTCTTGCGCGGATATTTCTTCGACTTCGGAAATAACATTAGTTTTACGTTCCATTACATTTATATTTCAACTTTTAAATAACATTAAGGGGATGCTGGAGCCTCCTTTTTTACTGATAAAGCAAGCATTTACGTTCTTGTTACTGTTCTTCAAATTAATTGCACAGAATAAGAACTCCTTCTCCATGATTGAAATATCCGTGTTAATGTACCTGCTCCTGGTGTATTTTGTGTCCAAAGCTGGGAAAAATAATAAATTACAGATTTCTGTATCCATATGCTGTTAGCTCATCAAACATTTACTTCGTGAAAAAATTATGCACGTTACATATATACTCGAAATTAGGGCGGGGCCACATGTAGAACAAAAAATTGTTTGTTCTTAACTTGAGGTTTAGGAGGTGAAACATCCCTTCGAAGAAAATCTTTTTTTTCTTTCGAAGAGAATATCATTGAGACTATAAGAGATAGAAAAAAATTTCCAGAATGAAAATTGAATGGTTTTAAAACTATATTACAACTATAATAAACAAAATTTTTTAATTATTTTTTAAACCTGTGCGCTATGCACCTGTATATACAAGCGCTGAATTTATACCGAAGGACTTCGAATTTCGCTCTAAAATTTTTGGGACATATTCTCGAAGAGTTGTACTATCGATTTATAAAAAAAAATTGAATCTTTTGACCCTCTAATGTAAGAGACCTCCTTAAAGCATCAGCCATTTGACAATGAGTAATACATACATCTTCAGTTTAGAACAATACGCGGTGGATAATGAATTTCTATAGTTCTTAATTTGTTTTTTGGAGTTATGACGAGTACTACTGAAAGTAATACGGAAATAACCTGAATAAAGTTAAGAACTCTGGTAGCGTCTGGTAGATGACCTACATTTTATCTCTTCGAAAAGTTTAATGAAACACACATTCTGTTTCTATAACGACATATCTTACAAATCTCACGTTTTCCTTAATAAATTTCTAAAATGATGTGATCAATTAGTGCTTGGTCAGTATGTCTGTGTTAACTTCCTTTTTCACAAAAATTTGCAGTTTTAATCATTGCTACGATATACTTAATCCTCGCAACGCGTGCTACATCATAACGCAAAGGAAGATCAGAGAGTCTATATATTTCCTACCAAGAAGTCATTTTGTACTACTATACTATAGCAATAACTCTCGCGTAGAGCGACTTAGCAGCTGATCCTAGTAACCCGCGGAGTGCCCGTCCCCTCGATGGATAATATCACGTCAGCTTTAGGGAGACGCGAAAATCCAATTCTCGCCGCTTTCCCTCCCCCTCTTATTCTTACCTTCCACGATTTCTCTCTTTTTCTTCGTTCTTCCGCTTTCATGCACGGCCTTTCCTCAGCCGCAAAAGATATTGAATCACCGTCCGGAAAGAATACGGAGTTCCTCTGTCTCCGGGGTTTCATAACTCTAGAATGCTTTCGATGAAAATCAGAGACAAAGCGCAGCGTGACCGGTGAAGTCGAGGTAGTCGATGGCGTCTGGGTTTCGGGTTGAAATACCCGCTTTAATTCTGCGACACACTGCAAAACCCTAGTCACGCGCCGATCTCTTACGTGCACCGCTCTTTCTTACTTCCGCGGCTGCCGCAATCCGGAAAAAGAAACACACGAGAGCACTCCCAACATGATTGCGTCGTGAGAGACGATGAGGTTTCTAATTACGAGCTTTAACGACAATCCTCGGCGTCGACATTCTATTGAAGTGGAGTAAGACGAACGTTTGCGTTTAAAAAAAAGGTGTAATCGTACACGATGCCATGAAATAATTATCTTTAATCGGTAAATTACTAAATTGATATAATAACTACAATTTTTTTTAAGTGACCATTGTGTAGGTATAAGTTTTAGATTGTAATATATTTGAAATGTGTAAAACATAAAAATAATAATTGAAGCACAATTAAAATACTAAATTGAAATACCAATGATAAATAAAAGAAATCAAGATATATAAGATTTTCAAAGAAATTCAATGAATAATACAATAATCTTTAAACGCGTGATCGTATCAGTTGAATTAATGATGTTGACATTATAAAGCAATATCGTTTAAGGGCTTTCAGGGCTTCTTTCATGTAAATGGAAACAAAATCGAAGTCGACGAACCCTTTGTATGTATCTGTCAATACCGCATCGCTAGAGGCACTTTTGTGCAATCCGCGACAAAGTTGCACATTACACGCAATTCTCTTTGGGACTCTTCTTCCATACGAAATGCTTCACTTTGACTCTCATCGCGTTCCGCTCGCGTATATAAACTCGAAACTGGTCGCTAAACTTCCCAACTGCGCGCACCGCGCGCTGCTGTTTGGTGAATAGTCATGAATTAAATATCACTCCGTATGTCTATCCGAGAGACCGCAATGCTACCCTAGAAATTATTTTAAAGTCAAATTTAAACCAGTAGTTTTCGTTGGAACTAAATAAAGATCCGATATCATTATTTTCGCCTGTCTCATGAATTTTATATGTTTTGTTGTATAATGACGATAGATAGATCGTATAAAAAAATCAAATTTATAAATACAATTTAATAGAGTAAAAAATGGATAATATGGGCTCCCATTTCGTTTTTTTTATGTAATTTCTTTATTTTTTAATTGTATGTAAGTTAATGATATCACAAACGATAATTTAATAATTTAAACAATATTAAGAATCTTTAGTTTAGACCGCATATGTGAAGACACAATCAATACTAGAAATTAAATGCCTATAACGGTCAAAGTTGGATCTTTAATACTTATAGTAAATAATTCAATCTTGATTTACTATAATATATATACTATATGTACATGTACTTGCATGTATATCATATTTGCAGTCCTTCGAACTGCGCGCCGAATTGTTTTTCTGCACTACACTGAGAAAAGAATATCTTAATTTCAAAGAAATATTTCTTTACTTGTATTTAAACAAATTATTACTTTGGATCAATGAAAATTTCTTTGAAATTAAGATATTTTTTAACTTCAAAAAATATATTTTAATTTTAAAGAAATTTTCATTGATCCAAAGTAATAATTTGTTTGAATACGAGCAAAGAAATATTTCTTTGAAATTAAGATATTCTTTTCTCAGTGTATAAATGCAATTAAACTACTGTAGTAATACCGCAAATTAAATTGACAAGCAATTTTAATAATTTGATGCTCAATCAGGCATCATATTATAAAGATGTTAATATGTTGAAAAATTGTAAATAAATTTATTGCGAAAAATATTACCTCAGCTACTAATAATTTAAGTTTTATAAAACACATTTTAAATGATTAAGACAGTTTATAAAATGCAAAAATTATTTAAACGAAAAAAGACATTATAATGTGGAACTATTTGAATATGATGGTAAAATGGGTCTCTATAATATTTTTACAGAATCTTTTTCTATTTGAAACTTCTTATGAAGTCCAAACAGCTTGAATTCGTAGAAAATTCTGAATATATTGAGATATTATCAAATTCAGAAGTTTATGTTTTCATGAATACATTTTTTTAGCGATACTCTTATATTGATCCTGTCTTTATAAATGTTTACCACAACCATCTTTCTCCCGCTTCTCAGATAATGAGAGGCTACTTTTAGGAGCTTCTTAATATCATTTTAAATTGACAACTACAAAGATTTTTTAACGAAAAACATTGTTTTTTTTTTTAAATTTTATGGCCCACGTTATCCACTTGGAATCTAATTTAGAAACATTGATAAAATTTATATTATATAATATTTAATTATGTCCTAGCAAAAATATAGTATTCAAGATTATTTATCTTCTCCAAATAGAAAATGGTATCTTATGAATTAATTTCGGGTATAAACTCATTACTTAAAAACTTTAAATTAAATTAAATTTGACAAGTCATACGAAAAAAACTTATACCTCGTAATAGACACCAATTGTCAAGAAAAATATCGACAGCAATTGTCATTTACAACTTCGATACCTATCTAACATAAGAATACGTTAAAAACTTTTAAATTGAGTTGATTACAACAGAATTTTAAATAGGGCTTATATTAATAATATGAATCTTCATTACCACCTTTTCCTCTATTAACATATAATTATTATTGTAAATAACTCGTTTTGTATTGTTCTTCTTTCAAATATCTTATTTTATTTTTATATTTTACATTAATTGACAAATATGCAATTAAGTCCATACACATTATATCTTTTTCCCTTTGGTCTGATCTACTAATCTTCATGAAACACGTCGCAAGAAAGAAATAATTTCATAACAGTTAGTATTCATAATTCATTCACATTTATTTCCTGCCTCGTCATATATTATTCCTTAAAAATGTACTCGGAGAAAATCGCCGACGACTCGAATGCTTCGGGGTCGGTATGCGTGGCTGTTTTGTCGAATTAAATTCCACTTGAGCTCTCCTCCGACGCTTCCCGTACGCTCTTATGGGGGAAAAAAGCGTCTCCCGTTTCGGGACGATGGCACGTCTCGTTTCTTTTATTACGGCCTTTAAACGTCGACGCGAAAATCGCGTAAGACCAGGCACTTTTGTGCTATAGAAAAACGGTAAGGTTAATTATTTTCTCTGCCCATCTCGAAAGAATCGTCCCGTTCTTATCTTTCCTCCGTTTATCCAAAGGATCCTCTCACGGCTAATTACGTGAGAAAAACATAGTCCGTTTTCCACTGTTTTCTCTATCCTTGCATTCTTCTCCTTTCTTGCTACCTGCCCGAAATGAGCGTTATTTGTAATCGTCCTATTTTAAGGATCTAGGAGGAGACAAACAACCGTGCTGTTATTCTTGTAATTGTACATTCCGCATTCCGACCCACGGCACGGCGTCGCGCGCGCGTTGTCTCAAAGACAAACGTTTTCTCAAGAAGCTGCTTGTCATGAGATTTCTTCGTGGCGCACGGCAGAAACAAGAAGCTGGCAAACACCGAGCGCCTGGTAAAAGCGCCCGATGTAATCGTTCGCCTCATTAGCAGCCGCAGTCAACCAAGGATAGAGAGCGTCTCGCGCGCGAAGGAGTATTCATCGTCGACGGGCAATTAGCTACTTACGCATTTTTCAGAGCCGTCACATTAATCTCTGCTGTAACAAATGCCCCACAGGCTCTGCTTAACCACAAAGCAAATAACAGCGAGCTGTCAGCTCTGATTTAACGATCCGTATTGTAAAGCGTGCGACGCGATAAAGATATATTTGTTAAGGATTAAAAATTTATCAATTTTATCATAAGATAACTTGGAGGAAGGTGCTTTGTCGGATGAGATACTATTTATTTATAATTTCCATGTTTATACTGTGACGTGACCGTTCGTCACAAGGATCCTTCGATCTGATCGAAATAGCGCGGCATTTCCGTCCTGTGTTTTCCCGACGCGAAGGGCGGGCGTGTCGGCGCTTATCATGATTTCCAAGCGATTCTTATTATTGCGTTTCGCGAAATATTATTGTTGCTTGCAAGTTTATTTAGGTTTAATTGACGGTTCCGGTATATAATTTGTTGTACGAGGCGTCGTCTCATCACTTCAACTGGCAGCAGAAAAGAAGATAGAAGACTTATATCAGAGACACGAGGCTACTCAGAGGAAGGGTAGTACGCAGGTGATACCTTTCTGAATTTTTGAATTAACGCCCTGTTTATAAACTTGTCATCCTGTCGCTGAATTCCTTACAGGCGATCACTAAAAGGGAGCTACTAAAGAGGTATGAGGGGATGGCCACTCTCTGCCATAGTACGAGCGAGAGAACCTCTGCTGAAAGAAGACGTCCAATTCGGAAGCACAGATCGTCCAAACAAGGAGTCCATCTAACTACAGACACTCCGCCAAGATAATTCAGAGGGGAGCCTTAAGAGCAGGAGTGCCAATCAGAAGTCATATTCCGCGCGCAAGGATATAGGGTGTGTGGCGCTATCACGACTCGCGGGACTCGCGATATGGCTCGCGACCAATTAAGGCGCGATAAAGCTTATCACGTAGGTCTGCGTGCCCTCAAAAGGACCCGGTTGCCACAGCACTTGTACTATGGCAAGCTCTAAAGACGGATGTGTGAGAGGGCACAGGACGCAGGACCTTACATTCCACACAGAGAGATCAGAATTGTTGAGAGTCGATCTAAGAAGATCCCGTGGTGAGACGAGCGTAACGTATTGTAAAGTCGTCGATTTTTAGATCGGAAGGATCGCACGTATCCGCAATTACAGTGTCGAATTTCGTTGAGTCTGATATTTTACGCAGAGTAACTGCATCGCATTTGTGAGCACGCTGGAGCCACAGCCAAGTCATTTTGCATCGTACTGTTGCGTCACATTTTTGTACCACATCCTACAGTCGAGATAGTGTTAGATCTCAGATAATATTGTCGCATGTTTTAGAATTTCGTTAATTTTTCGTCATAACAGTTCTTGTTATTTTCGCGGTCAAGCTCGAGGTCGCATTTGTTGACGAGTTAAGCACGATCGACTACCACTGTGATCTTTGTCTCATGATTAATTTCCTTAATTACGATATCAACTGTTCGTAGAATTACATTAAAATTTGGAGTTCGTACCATCGAGAGAGAATATTCTTTTATCTAATATTGCGTGTCGAGAACGTAGCTTGGAGGGGCAATAACGCCCTATTAACGCTTGTATAACGCCTGATCGTTAATTTGTCAACCAGCCTGTACAGAATATTGTAGACTACTGACAAGGGGAACACCAGGTGATGGGGTCGGGGATTTTGATGCGCTTTTTACAGGCAGTTCTTGAGCGAAAAAAAAACCGATACGTGTCTGACCGTTTCAACCATTGGCCCATAGTGTTTCGAAGAAATCGATTTTTTAAATAATTATTGTAATAATTTGAAAAACTTGTATAAAATATCAGTATTGTATAAAATATCAGTATCTTTATAAATTTCATTTTAATTTAATGTTATTAGTTTTAATTACTTTTTGATGAAATTTCATGAAATTACATATTAGTATTATAGATAATTAAACACTCATTTATGGAATATTTATTATTATCGTCGTTATCATCGTCGTTGTTGTTATTCACATGAACGCATAAATAAGATTGTATTGAAACCTGTTACAGTTTCTGATAAAATTAGAAATTGGAAATTATGATTAGGAACAAGTAAGTCATATGTTAAGTAATCTTCTTTTGATATTAATATTAATCGATTTATTAATAATAATAGAAAATTAATCGTGTTTTGTAGACGTACATTGTACGGGATGATATAAATCATAAAAACAAGAAAAACATAAATATTTATTGCATTGTGAACGAATTTTTCTTACGAATGAATTTTTGTCAAATCTGCTTTCCTCCAGATATTAGAAAAAGTTATTGTGTCTGCAAGAAAGATTCATGAACGACTCTCAAACAGGGGAGGGGGAGAGTCGAAGGTGAGAGTCGTGCGCCCCTTTGCAGGGAGAGGGGGGGGTGAGAATCGAAGATCAGAGTTATCTGACTTTTCATGTACAAAAAGCAGTGAAATAATTACTAACTTTAACTGTTAACAACTTTTTAGCGAATGACGAGCGACGGCTAAAACTTGTTGGAGGTCACTCAAAGTCATGACCTTGACAACAAATGTCAAGATCAAGGTCATCGGGGCTGGCTCCCCTCATCGGCATAATTATCATACATTTTACTAAATAAACACAATATTTTACCAAATAGCACAATAAAGTGTATTGAGAATTTCACTATTTAATTCGTTTCTATATTTATATTAAAAGTATTAAACACATGTCTTTACGTCAATTCGTGTATGGCGGCTTTAATGTGCACTAGTTAGTGCAATAGTTTAGTGTGCCCTGAGTTTGTTAGTACGAACTGCTATTTGAATTTCTTTATATCGATGAATACTTTTTTTACATAAGTATGTTACACTTTATGTAATATCCGTATTACAGTTGTAAATATGTATATCTAGATAATATAATATTCAAATTTATATTTAGAATAATAAATATTTATTTATCTAAAGTTGAGGTTTTTAATTATGTAGTTAATCTGAATACTATTATTTAAAGAAGGGAATGCAAATTTATTAATTTATTCTTTAATTATCTTGTAAAAAACTTAAAATTATAAAACATGATATTATACAAAGAATTTAAATAAATCAGTGAATTAATGCGACATCAAATTTTTCTTATTATATTGGAGATTATTATATTGAACTTATATTATATTATATAATTATGTTTAATGTCATAACTGGTATATATTATTTTCTTATTATAAAATTAGTCATTGCAATTATTGTGTAAAAATAATTTTTAAATATATTTGAACAACTATAGTTGAACAATTTGATAAAAGTATTTTTTATGTTTTTGCATTTAACTTATATGTTACGTAATAATAAAGATATAATGATGAATTGAAACAGTCTAGATAATAAAATTATATTTTTAAAAAGCGATGAATTGTTTGTTTATATGTGATAATTTTATTACTATTACGTGAAGATTATGATAACGATTATAAATGACGTGTTGATAAAGTCTCCGCAGGATCCTGATCTACTCGCGACATTCAACAAAAATATAAAACCAACATCCGCGCTGTAAAAATGTCGTTCCAAGCAACGATATGTCGAGTCGCACATGTTAAAAATCGCGACGCATTAGTTACAATGTAATGCCTCGCGCAGACGGAGTTGCGCTGCGCAACGCCACAATATATTATCGCGGAAAAAATAGCCGAGCATCAATTACGTATGTAATATCACACACTCCTGCTCTATATCGCGGTAAGCTCGAGGGATAGCATGGATAGAGCTGGCGTCCACCGCGCCGCTTCCATTTGCCCGTCATTCATCTACGCTTCAGTATGGAAATCTATCCTGGGAGCTATGATAACTTTTTTCCCCGGTGACGTGGAAGTTCAACCGCGACGATCACTTAACTTCGCGCGATGAGAAACCGCCACCCGGCAGGACATGTTACAAATTAACTCTCTGCTCGAAGCGAGAGAGCTACGGCAAAATTATTTTTTTGTTACTTTCACAAAAATATAATTATACGAACTTCATGGAAACGCGTTTCGCAGTTAAATGTTTTCGAACGGAAATTTTTTCACAGAGTGCGTTTTTTCACCTTCGAGATTTCAATGCCGTTCATATTCGAATGGAATCTAGTCTATATGAAAAGTCTGAAAGACTTTAAATAGTTAATTACTCTATATTCCGATATCTCTGCAATGGCTTAACGTAAAATGTATTCTGTGAACGAGCGTGTCAAGACTGTTTCGTACGCGATTTCCTTTTGCACACATGACGCACTCTTTACATGCCTTCTGGAAATGGCGTCAGGCATGATGAATGTATCATCGCGTGAAAAAGCCACTGCAGTTTGCCGCATAATAACTGGCGAACGGGGGAAGGGACATTTAGTGCACTTAGACTGGTGATCTATCGGCCACGAGGCAGCCGGAGGCATCGACGCTGGATGTACTTTTTCGGCGCTTTAACCCATTTCCTCTGATCTATTGGCTTCCTTCGAATAGACTATCTGTGTAATGGCTTCCGTGGCTCGGCTTTTTTCCATCGCGCCATCGGATAAACGCCGAATTCGCGGCACGCCAGTAATCCATAGGCATGATTCTTGATGCGCGTTCGTGTAGAAAATCGATACATGCAATAACGAGTAAAATTTAGAATATCCTGCATAGTTGTTCATGTCGCATACGCTTAAAGTTGATCTTCGAAATTTCGACCGAAAAGTTGCAACTAACAACTTCCTAAAGTTGACACATAAATATATAGCTTGAAAGCATGTATATTTCAGCAAAATTTCAGGAGTAAACAGTTTCTACTAAAAGCGGATATAGTAAAGAGAAGATAGTAATACTAATAAAAGTGAATAATATTTATTGCACGACGCACAAAATTCAAGTAAGGCTTCTGTAATATAAAAATGTCCGTAGATTTTCCGTGTTTACTAGCTCAGGGAAGAGGATAGGACTAGCAAATTACACCGATAAATAAATTTTATCGTCAATAATGCCGGCTGGATATCACGGAGAGCTAAAGACAAAGTATCCTTCCAAGAAGCGCGGTCTTCCTTAGAAGCAAGTGTTAGAGAGAAATTTATAAGTCATGGGAACACCATACTAACTAGCAAATTTCTGATCCCTCTTCCATTCTACTTTCCTCGTACTTTCTTGACAGAAAGAACATTGATATAGCTAATGTAAAATTAGATATTTACAAATTTAATATTTCTTTTTAAATGATGCTATAATCTATGACATAATTCGAATAACAAGAACATAGTATCTAACATACTGAAGAATAAAAAAATCTTGTGCATACTATTTGATAGATTTGTTGATGTTTTATATATTTTAGTATTGAAATTGATTATTTTAATGCAAATGTTGAAATGGTGGCAGGTGCTCTTATTACTCTCTAGGTAGGTTAATATGAGGGCTTAGGGGTAATATGAGCATAGGAAATTTTTTGTAGGAAATTATGCAGAAATGGAAGATTGAGATATATAATATATATATGTGTGTGTATATATGTATATTATATATATGGGGCATTCCACGTGAAAGGAATCCACCTAAAAATAAACTGTTTGGAATCTTTAAAATACAAAACATGTAAGTGGACATATTGTATAATGTTGAAGATAAAAAAATAAGTATTATATGCCAGGCACCCAAGATATTGGAGATAGTCTTATAAAGGAGGTTCACCTGTTAGTCGAAAATCAACTTAGAGTCGTAATTTTTTTATATGATGTAGATAAATACTGTACACAAATAATCACACAATTTGAGCAATATTGACCGTATAGTTTTCTTGTAATATTATTCTGAAGTTGATTATTTTAAGCATATCGCTTTATGAGAGGCAGTCGTTCCGAAGAAGATAATTACCGATTTAATACACAGTAAGAAATAAAAAATAACATACTTGCTTATTTAATATGATAAATATTCGAAGTATATAAATTTAGTTAAAATTTCGGAACATATTGGAATGTTGTGAAGACAGATGCATCTTTTTAGTTAGTAATATCAACCATTGCAGAAATATAAAGAGTACTCATACTACCTGCAATGCTCATAATACCCAATCCTACACTATAATTCCCATTTAAAGAGATATATTTATTAGATAACAAAAAACCAGTCAAACACGAATATTCTTAAGCGCATATAGAGTAAGAGGCGCGATTGTTGTCAGTGCCATAATTATTTTTATCTGATTAATAAATATACTTTCATAAATTTACTGTTGCATAATAATTGTAACGTCGAAAAACCAAGTATTAACATGTCTTAAAGACGTCTTAACGGTGCGAAATCGATCATTTGGCCCTTTGGACGTGCCTTTATCTTGCGATCTACATTGCGTGCGCTTGCAAAATATTATATTATTATGCACACGCATATTCTCAGAAACAGCGGGGAACGCCGTAAGATTGTTCCTAGAAATTGGAACGACGCGGTGCATTTGCGATCAGCTGTGCACGCTATTGCTTCAATGTTTATCATGTTTACATTCATTATTCTTTAAATGATGCTAATTAATTCTTTTACTATCAAATATATATATTAAATTACAATTTGGTGGCAAGAATATCTGTATTAATATAATTTTACTTTTTGTCAATTATTATTGATGGTGATTTAATTCTCTCTGTATAAACGAGCGTTATTTGTGTTCAGACGATTTTTAAAATTATAAATATTTTGAAAACAAGTGAGTACGGATACGCCTAGAAAAACTTGTGGAAAGGTGCCTGTAAAGCCCGGCAGTGTGCGTGCATGCGTGCGTGCGTGCGTGTCTATTTAGCCGGGCGCTATCTAGTATTTCATCTAGGTGCTAAACAGAATTATGCTGGGGTACCAAGATGGGAAAACTAGCCAGGAGCTAGCTAGCGCCCGGCCGGTGAGGCAGGATCATAATAACCATGGTAGAAGTATAAGGGTATGCTCTTGCGCATGGCCACGCCCACTGTCCAATCAAAATATGTAGCAAGCATAAAAAACCGTGCATTCCGAAAAAGCACGTAAAAAATTCTGGAAACTATAGAATCTATTGTATACAAAAAGTGATTAGCAAGATAATCAGAAATTTTTACAATTGCATTAATATCGATAATAACATAATTTTTAATATTTTGTAAATTGAAAAAATATCTCTTTATTTAAACGTACCTTTATTTATCATTATTGTACTTAATATTTTTACATAATTAAAGTAGGAACAAATATCACTAGCAGAAAACAGACTACCGCTATTGGCATATATCTGAATCTTAGATTTTGGCTATCGTGAGGTAGAGACGTGAACGTCCAACATATTCGCCAAGTTTCGAAGTTCTAAAGCGCCGATTACCTGCTTTTGAAGTGGGAAACATTAAAGTAGATATGGCCATCACTATACGACCACGATTGTCAAATCGCTCTCGCGTCTTATCTCTGTAAGATATTTACATATTCGGATACTTCTGTACGTCTCAAAAAATTGAAACGCGCGAATTCTTATTTAGCAGAAAATAAACTGAATGTTACAATTTACAATCTCAATCATTTGTTTCTAGATAAATTAACGCATTTAATTCTTAGAAATTAATAAAATACTTATTTGCACAAGACAAAATTGTTTCATATTAAGGAATAATTCCGATTATTTCAGAAAATTTAAACTACATCTCCATATACTGTATCTTCCACAATTAAAGCACATTTATATGTTACTGCTTTGATAATTTAAATCTGTGCAGTAAAGAGAGCCATTGTTTGCTTAACAAGCCCTAATATGAAAATCTATGGGTAGAAAAAAAGTTATATTTTGAATGCTTTTACAATTAAGCAGTATTTAATTAAATGATTAAGTATTAAGAATTTATTTTTTTTCTTATCCTTCTTAAAAAATTAGAAAATCTGTAATTTTTACGTAAAAGTTATTTTCTTTATTTTGTCTAGATAATAATTCTTTTGTTTATTAAGTTATATTAAGTTACATGCCATTTTTAATCAGAAAATGGTTTTTTGACATTTTTAAGATAGTTGCAAACAATCGTTTAATTTTGTCATTGCATATACATATACGCCTCAGAAAATAATAGAGATAAAACTTCTGTATGTCGATTTTCGTCAAATTCATTATAGGCAGGATGCGGAATTTACACAATACGCTTGCCGCACGAGAGCAATCTTCGTTACATTGAATGTTGTTTGCGCAAAAAAAAGCAGTCTGTGCAGCGCAACGATCCACTTGTGCAGACGCGCGAGATAGATCCGATTAAATTTCTCTCTCTTTTCCTCCCTCTTCTTTGCGTTTTGTTAACGTTGAGAGCAAAAAACATTTCGGCAGTAACGGCATTGTAACGAGATGCGAGAGTTTCTGCGAGACGCAGAGCTTCTCGAGATGCGGCGCGGCAAACCTGAAGCCTAAGAGGATTGAGCCTCTCGGAACTTAATACCCCGTCGCGGTTGCAATCGCTGATCGATCGCCGTAATGAAACGCCTCGACATTGTCGATTAAGAACTTCGTCCCCATCATCATCGTCGATGCCGACGATGACGATCTTCGACCGGGATTCATGCGCGGGATGAATGCGCTCCTTCGCGCGCAAAGATTGGATTTAAGCGAGGTAACTTTCTTTCTATAAGCTTCCTTTAGCAACTATTAAAGGGCTCTTAAAGTATGCGAAAATACCGAGTGAACTTTTCCGCAGCCTGGTTTTATCGAGATGTTGCCCCGTGAAAGGAGAGCTATGATCGACACAACTTGACGTGAAGTCCCGTCGCGTTTCGTCCCGTCTCGTTCACGAGGAGTTGAAGGAAACGTAATTATGCTCCGAGTAAAAGGAACTCGATTATTATTGCGGCAAAAGAGAAAGAGAGAAGGAAGCACGGGTGCTTTATTGAATCTTAACCGATGTGAGCGATGATGTATTTTTCTCCCATCGTTTTTATCGAACACGCATATTCGCATATCAATTTCAAAACCATCTTTTTTTAAGAATACACTCTCAGAACTGATGGTAAAATCGCCGATTACAACGTTAAATTTAATCAATTATTTTCAGTTAATAGAAGGAAGAAATATTAGTTACGAATAAAAAAAGAAATATTATGTAATGCAGGAAAGGAAAAGCTTGAAAGTCAGTCTGAAAGCTCTATATTGCCCTGGATGCGTCAATTTTTGTGTAAATACGAATTAAATGAACATAGAGTTATTTCGCGAAGAAAGAGGAAATGTTGAAAGTAAACAGAAGTGACGTTAAGTCATACTCGATTCGATTGCGCGACAAGGCTTTTATATTGGTACCAAAACTGGAGAGGCACACAGGTTTAGATCGTTTTTAGCGAGCGATGTAACGTGCGAGCGGAAAATCGCGAATCCCTCGGAAATCTTCCTCGATCTGCACGCGCGAGAACGGACTGCAATTTTCATAAAATACTTGGTGTACGTGGCGACTGGAAAAATTCCAGGAATCGGACTAGCTACAAAAATACTGAAAATTCAACGGCAGCGGCAACGGCACTGCGTTGAGTGTATAAAGCTACGGTAGAAACGACCGAAGGGAACTCCGAGTTACAGGCATTTGCATATTATCACCAATTCCGGTAGTCGAGCATCGTCAATCGTCGAAAATGGCAGTTCACCAGTACGAGAGAAAAATTGCAAGAAACGGGATACGGATAATTGAGTTCGATATCGATCTGACTAGAAATAATTGTAATGCTCGTGACAATACACGTACCTTTAAATTTTTTTTACAATAAAGCGAAATGATTTTTTTCTAAAAAGGGAAATTTGTCTGTAAAGATCTAACAAATAAATTTCATGGACACTTAAAAATTTTATCGTTGACTTCGAACACGAAATGAATCAGCCATTTACGAACTATAAATCGATGCGATCCTTCAGGCAAGACGCCGTCACGCTTCGCGAAACTTTTAAGACAGTTTCACGAAGCTTCAAGATGGTGCGGACGCGGTTGATAAGACGACCAATCCGGCGAAGGTGACGAAGGCGAGGTCTTCGATGTCAGAGGGTGAGTGCTTTGAATAGGAGGTTACCAATGGCATAACAACGTCCCGGGCTTATGTACCTCTCGTCCGATATATTATACATGTGTACGTGTATATGAATGCTGTATACACATGTATGCATGCATGTCGTCTCTTCCTTGTCGTTGCAGTTCGACATAACGACCCCAAGGAACGGAGTAACTGGCCTCGGCTTTATCTACAAGCTACGGTCGAGATTAACGAAACAAAGGCCAGCACTCGCGACGGAATGTGTTGTTTCTTGTCGAGAGATTGGTCCCAGAACGGTCGTATCAGGCTTTACATGCGCGCCCATCAGGATGCGGAAACTGTGCCGACAATGTTGCTCGCTAATCGCGTCACATCATTTAGGATCCTCGCCGTGGTTAAACGGTCGTGAGGCGTATATCCTGTCCTCGCGTTGTTTCCCACGTTCCTGAATTGAAAAAGAAACGTCGCCAGGGACTGCGACGTGGGACAGAAGTTGGAGGAAAACTACTTGGAGATTCTCGCAGAGTTGATAAAGATGTATTAGACTTCTGGAAGAAACAATTATAATTGTAATGAATTAAGCAGATTTAGCACAGTTAAAGAGAAATTTATTAGACTTGCGCATTAGTACAGATATTTGAAGCAAATTATATTTGTTAGCAAAGAAATATGTTAAAATCTACATGGACAGAACGATTTTGCTAAAGTATCTAAAAATTTAACAAAATAAAATCTAAAAATAACTTTATAACTTTATCAACGAAATAATTATGTATACTATTAAATTCATAATACCTCAAATTATACCCAATTTGAATTATTTTTTTTTATTCTATAAGTTGTCACTGCTTCTACTCAATACGTTGTTAATTTAATTAAAACAATACAGTTAAATAATTTAATACGAGAAAATGTATTGACTCAAATTTAATTTATTATTTACTAAATATATGCGTGTAGACGTTATTTACGTTGAAATTAATCATAGAAGTAGATTGATTTACATTTTTGACATACATGGAAGTTAAAAAAAAATAAAATATTTTAAACTAAGGAATTGAGTTACCCCATTGCTCTTCTGAATCTAACAGTGTAGGATGCTTAAGCTGATTGCTGTCAAAATTTTTGCAATATCATGCTTTGAGTTTCCTACATAATTATTTTAATGATTTAACAAAATTCAGACCTGAAATTTTTAGACCTGAATCTAACTAAATTTTTAGATATTTCAGTAAAATCGTTCTTTCCATGTAGTATAAAAAAAAGTTATAAAAAGCCGCTTTGCAGTATGCGTGACATGATCGGATTAAAAGCCGGTTCAATCGGATATAAATCTGAGATCCTCAGTCGCTATCATATTTCTCGGCAAACTTGCTACCGAATCTGATTTCACCGGTGACGATTTATAGCCAATGGCATTAGCCAGCGAATCGTCGAGCGGTTTCTCGCTCCGTAAAATGAAACTCTTAACCGGACACTGTGGGCGGTTTGGAAAGGTGGTTCACAGTTGCATCCGATTGCATCGTAGTCCTTGCAGATACAGACTTGTAATTTTCGAACAGATGCACACTATTATAACCGGTCTACCGACTTGCGACGCGAGGTAGAATATACATACATACACAGTAAGCGCGAAGTGCACGGATGGCGAGAAGTAGATACCGTCCTATCCTCTCGTCCACCTTCGTCGTCCTTGTCCATTGTCCTTCCTTTGACGTCGAAGACGATGCTGGGAACTTCATTAAGGGTACTTTGTAGATTTTCAAACGATTTAAAGTACCGGCTCTGACGAATCGTGCTGAGCGTCTCACGGAACTGCGTACTAATTACGAACGCTTCGGACAGAGTAATCATTTTTCAAAGAGGAAGCTCTCGAGAGAAGTTCCTCTCGCCGAGAAATCGTGATACACTTTTACGCGCGTGCTTAATTGAACGCGTTATATCCCGCTGGGAGTCGCTTCGCCCTTAAAAACGGGAAGAATAAGCACTCTTGACGTAATAGCAAGAAAAAAAAGCAACCATGAAATTTACTCTGTAAAGAAAATTTTGCAAAGAATGCATATTGGCGCGATATTGAAACCGCTTCTGTATTATATAGAATAATTCAAAAAGAAGTCGAGATAAAAGGATTAGTAGTATTTTATACCATTATAAATCTCTCAACCTTTTTTTGGGACCATGTATATATATCACAACTAACAAATTGATTAAAATTATATTATTTTTCTAATTAAAACCAATAGTTATTTCTGATTAATTTTTTTTCTTTTCTCACATTTCTTGAAATTATGATACGCAAGAAAGTTCAAAAATATAGGGATAAGATCATCGCTCTTACTTACTATATATATGCATTTATATTTATTATTAAATTCCTCGATTCTCTTTTAAATTGGTGTAGGGTAGAGCGGGGCTATTTTGTCCATTTTTCGCGATATTATTTATGTTTCTGAGCAACGTAGGTATACTGAACATTTAAAAGTCATACTTGTACTCTTAAGAAACAAACGTGATTGTATAAGATAGTTATAAGCACGTTACTGCAAAAAAGTTGCAACATTACTTGTTGTCGTAAATTTTATATTACTTTAAGATAGAAAATGACGGAATAGCCTCGTTCTATTCTATAAGTAAATTAAGCGACATTGATATTTTTATGTATTGCTTTTTTCATTATAAGAAAATTTTAAGAAAAAATCTATACTGATTTTATATAATACGTGTTTGAAATAATTTTGTCAAAAATTAATTTTGCTTTTTGCTTTCATCATAATTATTACAATTTAATTATTAAGTTATATTTTGAAAACTATAGTCTGAAAGCTATTGTACTGCAAAGATGATATCAACTATAATCATATACAAATATTCAATTAGCAACCAGCTAAGGTTTTTTCTTTAAATTATCTAGTAAATAAATAATTCAAGGCTTTTTAAAAATGTCATTTTATTATCTACACTGTTTCCAGTTATTATTTTTTTAATCGCTTAACACGAGTTAAGTGAAACGACTTTCAAATAAATGCAAAAATTATATTTAAACAATACTTTTATCAAGTTGTTTAATTACAGTTGTAAATATATTTAACCCTCAATTACATGTCTCGTTTTAGAGTCTTAATTTACATGTCTGGGTCCAAGTCACCTACAACATTACGTTGGAATACACAATATTAAACGAAAATAACATTAAATATTGTGTGTTCCAAAATTACATTAAATTACATTGAACATTTCAAAATTTGTTCAGAATTTTGTACATTCTATGCACTCAGCTGCCACGGAATTTGAAGTGATCTATAGAATTAAATGGATTTTTAAGAGCAATTTAAGTGGGATTATAGTTTATAAAATTGTTTTGTTATTTAATAATTAATTTTTAATTAAAAACAATGAAGATTTTCGATCGGCATTAGGCCTTTAATTCATATTATTAGTAAAATTGTCAACTATTATCGAAAATTATTATCGAATAATTTTTCTTCTTTTCTCGTATTTTTTAATAAAATTATGAAGCAAAAAAAATTTTTAAATGGATTACTGTACTTATTTATTATTTTTGCGACTTGCATGCAACCAATTTTGCAAAATCGCCATTATACGTTCATGGATCTATATCTTGATCGATTTTCCATGTTTACAGAGCGTATCTCGGTTTTTGTAGTTGAATTTTAGTCTAATCAATGTCGTGTATCGAAGACAAAGACAGACCACTGAGCAACGAGCTCATACAAAGCTTTCCGCTAGTACAACAGTGTAAAAATCCTCAATTTCACGGTTCACTGCCAAGAGCCGGTAAGAGTTTTCCTATCCGTGCATTTTGCGGTAAGCTCTAAAAAGAAGTAGCTTTTTCTCTTGTTTATCTTCGAGAGCGTACGTCTACATGAGTTTGCCGCGTCATTCTCGTCAAGATGAACCGCGTAGTCAAATTCAAGAACGTGCGCAGCGTCGCTATGCCTTTCATGAGCCAATTTGCGCAGCTGCAATTTGAGACACAAGTAGAACTGAGGAAAATGAGGAGGTGGTGCAACTGCAGACGTCTCGCATCCACAATCTGAGCGAATTATAGAAACGTCTCGATTATCTCAACCGTGCGACGGATAATTGAGAAATCTCACAATAGCGGTACCAAGATTCAATGAAATGAACTTCAGGTTGAAAAAAAATCTGCAAAAATAGAATCCATCAGCGCAATTACTTATTGTTAGTGTAATTATTAGTGGAAATAAATTTAAGCAATTCCGATTACCTTCCAGACAGCACACGACATTAATAGAATATATAAACGTTCTAAGAATGTCTTGTATATTCTTAAAATGTTCTATGAACGTCTTTTGAGATTTGGTGCTGTATAGACTGTTACATACATATATTTTATACAATTGCGCGTTAATAGAAAGGATCTGGAAAAGGAAAGATCAGGATCCTTGCAATTTTCTCTTACACTTTCATAATCGCTTCATCATTGTTGAAATGTTCTCTTTAAATTTTAAATAAAATATACATCTCGGTCGTGCAGTCGCGCGGCTGTTTCCACTGCGAAGTTATTAACTTTCCGAACTGTGTTGCCGCGTTTAAAGCTTTCTTTCGCCGAGCAAACGAGCCCTCACTCCACATAAATAATCGAGCCGCTGCCACCGTGGCTGCTACGGGAGCCACGTAGTTACGAAGTTTACAACTACCGACGCCGTTTGGTACCTCGCGTACGCTTTTATATCGCGTCGGATAAACAAGCTCGACGTTTTCGCTCGCAGGCTCATTCGAGTTCATGAATGTGCTTTCAGGTACCAAGTCGCGCGCATGTATACATATCCCCAGAATATATTGTACATATATGCGGCACACCATCGCGTGTGTAATACTCGACGCGTTTTCTTACCATCGAGTAGACGTCTTGGGGAAACGAGAAATTGGTCGGCAACGACGCGAAATTCTGCACACCGAGAGAAGCAAGACGAAAAAACTTGGGTCCTCTCCCTCAAACCGACAATGACAATTCGCCAAGCTAACGAAGCGAGCACTGGATTAAAGCACTGGTTAATTAAACGTTCCTCCAACGTTGCATTCAATCTCTAACGATCTCAGGAAACAAGACATGAGCTCTCTGAGTTTCTTTCAAAAAGTCGCAATCGTATCTCCTCAATTCTCAGAGCTGCCAACTTTCGAATGCTGAATCTAAATTTTTTTTAATTTTTAAATGAGTTCCTTCTCCTATTTTAAACGATACATCGTATATGTATCTCTAATAAACTAAATAATTCTGAACAGAATTTACTTGATAGATGAAACTCGAGTTTCGTAAGTTCCACATAGATCCGTTTCTGTCCCGTATTTTCATCGCTCATGTTCTTCACGGTCCTTGCGGAGGACCATTGTACGAAAGCAGACCCTCTCGGAATAACGCTAATAACGCAAAACGGAGACTGCCACGTCATGATGTAGCTTTTTTGTGAATGGAAAGGGTACGCCATTGTTCGACAAGTGGAGGACATATTCTATCTACGACTCCTTGTTCGTTTCTTGATGTCGATCGCGGTCTACTCTCTCTTCTCGACAATCCGATCGTTTCCTGAAAATAGAGGTAGTTTTATTTCTCAACGTCATCCTTTTATGATGTATTAATATGTATAAATATTCCATACATCTTAATTTATTATGCGCTTTTTTTTACCCTACAACTTCCTTTTCTTTGTGCAAGTTTCATAATTCTAAAGGCATCATTTATCACTGAGCTACGATCAAACAAAATTACGCGAGACGGTAAAGAAATAGCTTTGGCAAGTGTCGTCTCGTTAACGGGTCGCAACGAGCGTAAAGACGCGGACGCCGTCACTCACAAGAGTGCACAGGAAATCAGTGTCCGGCCGCAATTAATGTCTTAATTGCCATCGAGAAGATCAAAGGAGTAATTAACGCGACACGTGCAACCCTAACGAGAGTACAAATACGTACTGCGAGTAAGTTTTATCTAGAAGTAACTCAACGCACACAGTTTTTCAATTCTGACTCCTCTCTCGTGAATTTGAGTGTTAAATTATGCAATCGACCTTGTTACGTTTGCAATATCTAAAGTTATTTTAACATGCGTTTCTCTTATCATCGGTATTTCTACGAAATTAATTTCGTTAACTTTTCCAGCTATCATTATTTGTCTTCGTACGTATTTTGCACGTTATTACAATCACAGAGGATTTCAAGAAAGTTTGCTTTTCGTGAATATTTACGTTCGCATCGTTATAGAAATTTATAAACTCGTCTGGTTGTCTCAATACGCAAACGTCGTTGAAATAAGTATAATTTCGCAACAGATAGGAATTCAATTTTACTCACTCATCGGGAATGAGCGCGACTCGTAAATTCGTTGGTATCTAACGTGAAATGAAAGGAGAATATTAAAAAAGTCCTATTTTTGGGCTCCCTGTGGAATTTTAGTTAACAACAAAAAATTGTTGTTTGAGACCTACATGAAACAGTAAAAATAGTTTTACATCCCAGAAATGCGGGGAAAGTAGATTTTTTTTATTATATGTTATATCTCCTTTTGTAAATTGAATTTTCATATACCAGAATTTTCATATACGAAAATTTGACTTACAAAAAGAGATATGTAACATAAAAAAAATCTATTTTCTCCGCATTTCTAGGATGTAAAATTATTTTTATTATTTCACGTAGACCCCAAGTAACAACTTTTTGTGGTTAAGATTTCGCAGGGGGCTTAAAAATCGGACTTTTTTAACATCCTCTTTTATAATACATTCGTGTTACGACATACTGCACAATACATGTTGATTTCTCAGAGCTCGGAGATGAGGTCTTGGAAAAGACTGCATTGCTCTGACTATAAAACGAAATAAAATTTTATAGCTCATAGTCCATAGATACTGAATGTGTATCGAGAATACAGTTACCGGAACTAACACCTTCCAAACCGAATATCACATCTCGCGATCGCTCCAAAATATCAAGTGTAAAAACAATGCGTTGCTTGAATTATTCGAACGGCGTTCCGATACCTGACTCAAAATATCTCCGGTCTAAAAATATATTTCTCGTTACTTCTCGTATCTTGTACGTTTCTCTATGTTTCGCGCACGCATCAATTTCCAAATATTTTAAATTTAAGAGATTTAAGAGAATTTTTTAAAAATCATCTCCCGTATATATAACGAAATATAAAAATCCATTCGCTTTAGTTTTCGAAACTCACTCGTTTGTTTATCATGCGCGATGTCGATACGATCGAAAAATTCCCGTATAATATGGAGAAATTTTGCTTTTCTACAGCGCGGCACGACGTGCGGAACATGATGAATTAACGTGCGCTGTATTATTCCATAGTTGGGACTCGTTACCGGAGCGAGAACAGTGAGGCTTGTTATTTTACGCAAACGGCGGCACGGTGGCTTAACAATAGCGAGAACGTTACGCCATCCGCAAACAAACTACTCCGTGCAAGCGGCGTGCAGTGCTGTAGCTGGCATCGTAGTATAGAGACGTAATCTTGAGATCCCATATGGTCTCATGTTGAGGATGTAATTGCCGCTCTGGGGGCAATCACGAGATTATCACGACAACCCGTGTCCGTGGGCTCTCAGAGTCGCTCTAGCGCTCCATTGCTTTGCGGTAGAAACAAAGGTATCAAGTAACATAGGCTTTATTAAGCCTGGCCGGGATCCGCCGACAAAGCGCTGATAGTTTCGGCTAAATGAAATACGGGTCGGCTATAAATAGCAACCTATCGATAGATAGGGCTCTGACATCGCCCGTGGCGTTACGACTTCGAACAAAGGATAACTGTATTCGCTTTAGTTGACTCGGGAAGCAATCAAAGCTGCATCGCGTTGCCATGCCGCGGTTTATTCGTGTAGCAGGACTTACGAATGAAACTGGATAATTTGAGTATCTCTCACAATTAGTGAACTTCATTAGTGTTGTTCGCTCCAGACGCTTCTATTGTGGCTATGAGTTGTGACTATGCGATAATATTTTGAATAACAAACTTTTAAGAGCGACTATTTAACCTTCAATTACAGATATGACTTTTTTTGGACCTAGAGATTAATAATGTAATTTCATTAAAACTTTTTTAGCGATTATGTATTACAACTTGGATATGCTAACTTCTAAGCCACTTATACATACATAGTCCGTTCTTATTTCTCTCAATATAATAATCTTCCTCGCGAAACAATAATTTATTAGAGAACAACACGGACAGCTACACATATGTCCGTTTTTGCCATTGCAATTTAATCTTGGTTTTTGCAATTTAACCCGCTATTGTTAACTTTGACTAACTCTTCATCTTTTTTTAGAATTAAAGAAGAATATAGAACAAATTGAACCGAAATTAAAATTAATCTATATTGATAAAAACGGGCATTATTCTAATTTCGAAGTTTATTTATTAACTCCTTAGATTTCCATCTTTCCGTCACTACGGTTCATAGAGAAAAAATTTACGTGAATAATTTCACATTTTTACGGTTGGGAGAATTACATGATCCCGCAAAATCGTAAATGGTCGTAAAATTTCTTACTTTTCATGTTTCTGCTATAGAGGAAAAGTTACATGTGATCAATCTCCAGAAAATTTTAAACAATTGGTACATCTGTACGATTAGTAACTATGAAGTTGTAAATTGTATAGATAAAAAAGACTCCCCCTATCAATCTTATTAACATCCATTTTATTTATTAATATCATTTATAAACGTATTATCAAATCGTTTAAATAAATTTCTTCCAAGCGAAACAAAACGGACGAAATTGAGAGCAAGAATCATTCTTGAATCCGATGTAATACTGAACAAAGTTAAACGACTTGATACAGTCTCCTTATTCGCAAATGCGATTTGTCGTTCCTTATAATAAAGCGGCATCGACAGAGAGATGACAAAAGTGACTGGCGCTACTGAAGAGTGTTCACAACGGTTTCAAAGGACCTCAGCGTTTCTTCCATTACAGAGCATATCTTTGGACATGGTCGTGAAATAACGGCCGCGCAATTTCGCTTTGATATAATTTCAAAGTGCATTACGCTTTTAAGGTTTAAAGAAGCGACACAGTATGCAGTTATTTATTGTCCAGTACATCGGCACAAGTGAATAAGAGACGCTTTTCGCAAATCTAAGTTAGTTCTATATCCACTTTAAGTTTTCATCCCGTGTGATGTGAAACTATTTCGGATGTAAAATTATCTCGGTTAAAATACGAATAGACACCTCAGACGAATTATTTATATCATCTGTTTTTAATTCGATTTTACAATCTGCATGTTTGCAGAAACTTTAATGTATAATTTATAATCGCAATTTAATTTTTAATCTAGTTCTCTACTATTTGCATTGTTACTACATTTAGTTCACGTTAAGTTGAAATTTGATATTTATTGTATTCGACGTATCAGACTTTCGATCAAACTATAAATAACCAAGGTTCAGTGGTCCTGAAGCTATGAAGATCCTAATAACGCGGTTGTTAGAATGACTGTATTGCATTGTGTCCTTATTTGGAAAATAAACGTTTGTATTTCAATTGGACAACAGACATCTCGAACGATTACAGAGAGCAAGGCAAAGAAAATAATGAAAATATTGCAAAATGTACACAATACATACACAAATTATTCTCCCAAACGTTGCCGATTTCACGCATACGCGACGTTAGTCAAAGTGAATTTTTGATGTGTCGGACTCTCGCGATTCACTTTGCCAATACTCGTCTCAGTCGCTAGCCATGTCGACAGTCGGCAAACTACTAACGCTTTCTCGCTGAAAGCCCCGAGAGCAAACGCGTTAGAAAGCTGTCCGGTGTAGTCGCCTGCCACCTCTTAATAGCGTTCTCGTGATAATCGTCATAAAGCGCAGAGAGGCGACGACAAGTGTGCTTCCGGACTCGAAATTCCCTGGACAAGAATCCACGCGCGACTGTCGCTTCCTTAAAGCGGCTCGCGTATAAGTCTGCTCTTGTAATACATGAATGAACGAGGGAACGTTGTTCGGGAGAGCTTCCTTTTCTCGGCATCCAGGTCGACGGCTTTCGAAACGCGAAAGTCAAACAGCGATAGTCGTCTTCGGTTCTGAGAAAAGCTCGTGGCTTTCGATCGACGTGACTCCCAAAGCATCGAGTTTCTCGCTCGAATGGGAAAAAAAGAAAGAAAAGAACGGTCGTCTCTACCGTCGTCTCCTCGGCGACGAATAGCTCGGGATCCATTTAACTTGAATAGCGTTCGTCGACTCCCGCTCGCAGTTTGCAAAAGTCGCAGAAGCAGTCGAATAAGAAGAAATATTATATATATCGCGTTTCATCTACTATGATCGCGTTCTCCGTTTATTCCTATTGTAGGTGATGCCGATACTTCTTTCGTAATATGACAACGCGCATTGCATTATCAGAGTTTGCGTGTATTAGCACGTAAACGCAAATATTTCTATCATATTCCTATCTTTTTTTCTTCGACGTGCGTTAGAATGTAAATGTTTATGTGGTTGAGCCCATGGTACACACAAAAAGGCAGTAAGGCAGTAAGACGTAAGCAGTAAGCGAATTAGCCATCATAGTAGACTGTAAGGTCAATAACGAATCCAATGTTAACGATTTCCTTACTGCTTACGTTTTACTGCATTACGTTTTTGTACGTGCAATAGCTTTTTTAATTCACATCGGTCTTGAGCTCGATCCGATTCACGCTCTTGGAATCATTTTATCATGTCATTTAAAATTGAACAACACCATTAAATTCATAATGTCAAATTATATCCAGTTTGAGTTATTCTTAATCATTTCTATATGTCGCCATTCCTATCCAATATAGGGTGGAATGAAGTATTATGAGGACCTTAAAGAATTAAATTTAATTCGCGAAATTACTACAGTGGTTTAATTGCGTTTAGTCCGGAAATATTTCGGTACACAGTTCGTTAGATTACAATTATGGTATGTATGTCAAGTACATATTTAGTGATTCAAGATTGAATTATTTAAGCATTTTAAGGTCTAGCTTTAACCGATATAGGGCTCTAATTTATCGATTGTGAGAAATATATTTTTGGCAAAGGTTCTATGTATACATACATACGATGCAATGTATGTAAATATACACTGGCTGTGTTCTAAAATTCACTACCACTATTAAAAATCTATAGTACACATAACGTGAACTATAAGGCTTTTTATTTTTAATTGAACTTCTCGCATTTCTTGTATGTATCTCGGTTCATCTTCTCTCTTTTTCTTTTCGCATTGTATGAAAAAGGTAGAAAGTTGAACCGTCATTATTATTTTTTTTTACTTAAAAAGAGATTAGGAAACTTTCAGAACGTTGCAAATAATTATAGATAGACACATCGAAAATATTACTTATTTAATTTTTATATTGATTTAGGGATATTGGTATTACTTATCACAAATTGATGTGTATTAATAAAAAAACCATGTTACATAACGCAGCAGCCAACCAAAACACACACACATATTATAGCTGCGGTCGCTTTGTCGCTTGCAGCGCTGTGAGCATCAATTATCCTTGTTTAATATTTAATAAACAACAAAGATGAAACAACGCTTAAAGCGTTGTGATCGCCAAAGCAAACACAGCCTAGAGTACACACACATATTCGTCGTCATTTTGAGAGCACTTCCGCTGAATGTCCAGACTCTCTACTTCTAGGGACTTTAGTTGTACTTGCGTGTGGCTTGTGGTGCGAGCCGTCTGCTCGACCGCCATAGCATCCATGCAAGAGCCATACTAGCTTCTTATCTAAATTTCTACCAGGGCTGTATTTAGCTAAATCTTTAAAAGCTTCAGTAAAACCATTCTTTTCGTGGTAATTAAAGAAATAATTAAAAAGATGAAATAAAAATGTAAGGTAACTACGAGGGTCGTTTGAAAAGTCCGTGCAAAGTCAGAGAAATGGCACTACTGGCGCGTATCAAGGTTAGATTTAGTTAGTAGCATCTCTTGTAAGAACACACACCACGTTTTAGCCAGATCGGTCTATTTGTTTGTGTTTGGCATTCATTTGAATCGAGGAAGTCGAGTGATTTTCAAAAACGCACCAGCTCACACCTCAGCAGTTGTGAGCGCAAAATTAATGGAATTAGGGTTCCAACTCGTTTCACATCCCCCCTATTCTCCAGACTTGGCTCCCTCGGACTACTATTTGTTCCCCAATATGAAGAAATGGCTGGCGGGAAAAAGATTTTATGCAAACGAGGAGGTGATTGCAGAAACAAATGGCTATTTTCAGACTTGGACAAATCCTATTATTCGGAAGGGATCAACAAATTAGAGCAGCGTTGGACGAAGTGTATAAGCCTAAAAGGTGACTATGTTGAAAAATAAAAAAATTTACCCCAAAAAATTAAGTAGTTTTTATTTTTGCACGGACTTTTCAAACGACCCTCGTACATACCCAATATGAACGTGAACTCAAAACGCCCTATTCGTTTTTTGTAGATAATATTATACTGTGAATTCAACAGATAGTACTAATAAGTCGTAGGCTGTCCATCTAACTCGATTGCATCAATTTATTGCTCAGTTTGCTCTGTTACTGTTAATAAAGTAAACTGCAAAATGTTGTAATCGTGATGTAATATATCATAAGCAAATAATTGCTTTCTATGACTACCATGGATGGTTTTTAATTTTCGTAGTTCATTTTATTATACTCTTGTATTTTTACATTACAACACTGTATTTAGTTTATATTTTCGTCACAAGGTATTGTTTATAACTGAAGAGAAAACACTCTTTGTAAGATAGAAACAGTATGACACCAATCTAGGAATACCGAGTATACACACATCGACTGTAACGTTTGGTACTTTTGTTATTTTAGGTGGATTCTGAATCACCTATTAAACATCATGAAAATAAGTGGCTAAGTAGATAAATAAATAAATAGATAAGTCTGTTGTTTGGAAAAAAGCGTTTTGTGCATATTTATATGTCAATATGTTAATGAACTTATAATTTTATGAAGGTAACATTACATTTTATTTTCTACTTTTTAACACTTTTTACGAAAAAGGGGGAAACATATACTTAGGTCATATTAGGTACATATGCGCGGAGTGCTATTTTTAAAAAATCTTTATACTGTCTATTACTTACTTATATAAATATTTGAAAATGTCTCATATTTTTTATTAACACTTAGAAATGTTCCCTCTTTTGAATATGACCATTAATTTTCAATTTAGGACTCGGCAAAAATTAGAAAAAATCGCAAAGCTTAGTAGGGACATATAGGGTCCGGTTACTTGGAATTTTAGAGAGTAAAATTTTCTGGACATTACAGGAATGGTACAAAATATTGTTTCGTCGTCTGTTTATACACCCTTTAAACACGCGACACGCGGAAATGTCGTCAGACACAACAGACACGCCTGCTGATAGTCACGGCGAGGAAACCGAATCATTTCCAGCGTATTTTCAGCGTCAAAGGTATTTCGCACGGTGGTTTCCCATGTCGCGAAAACAGAAAATCGACTCTTAGCATTATGACAAGGTAATACGATGCGACGTACCAAAGGACGCTCTTGAGGACGATAGATCTCGCCAATCTGCCCTAGCAGTCGATCGAGAACATCGTTGCCAGAATCGCTCGGGCTCGTGAAAGAGGAGAGAAGGGACTCGATGAAAAGAGCAGAAATTGCGATTTTCAGGTTGGCTGTTTCCAACCTATCTCCGTCTTTTTCTCTACATCCTCTTCTTTCACTCCCTCACACTACTCTCCTCTCCCCGGAAATCTCGAGGGATTCAATACTCCGGCTGTATCTTATGTTTGGCAAACCGCGGGAGGAAAAGGAGGGCATAAAAGGAATCGGCACAATCGCTGATGATCGCGCAAACGTGCTTACTTAATTCTCGGTTCTTTACTCGAGCATAATTTGATAACCGGACGTCGTCGACATTTCACACTATTTCCAACAGTACGCTTGTAGTGATTTCCGCATTTGACTCAGAATGAATTGCCCGTTAGTTGTATTGTAAAATAGCCACCGGATTCTCCATGCCGATCTACTTTTCATCTCGTTTATAATTCATCGCATCTCTCCCGTATCTTCTCGGGCGTAGGCAACCTGGTAACGAATCTCTTCCCTTCTACTACCGTTGTTTTATCGAGTATACATCTCGTCTCGCATTTAGTTGAAAGTATGCGAAAGAAAGAGCACCCTGTTTCTACAAAACGGCAAGAGAAATGGCGCGAATCTCTTGAAAAATAAAAGTAATATTGTTCCTCGGAGAGAACGCTTCTTGCAAAACAATTTTATTGTTTTATTTAACCTCTCGCATTTGCACGCGCGCGCTTTCAGGTGCTTTCATTAAACGCGTGCTTCGGATATTTCATTCAGCAATTTTCACGAAATTCTTTTACAAGCGAAATTGATTGTTATCCACTTAAAAATTGCGACTTGTGTAGCAATCGGCCTTCGCTACTCTTCTTTTTCTTATCTCGCTTAATTGTAATTTGTACTACCGTTTTTCACCGTTAGATATCAAAGAAAAACAATGGCAACTCTTGAGTTAAATAACATTCTTTTACTTTTAACATTCATGTATCTCAAAATACAAATCAATCCATTTTGTTAGTTAGTTGCAAAGTAAACATTGTAACATATTAACATATACTTCAATAAATAATAAATTAAATTTGAGTCAATTTTCATATATTTTCTTGGCAACCGAATATTCGTTTTTGATTTCGGCCGGAGGTCAAAATGTGGTTTCGATCGGACTCTAATCTGTATTGATGTGTGATCTTTGTTGATCTTGTTTTTTACTTTATTTTTGCTTTTCAATTAAAACATTTCTTTGCACTAATAGCGCAATCGATGGGACGCGAAGAAATTGATCGGATATAACGAATACATGTATGGCCGACACAATAGCGATGAACTATCGTCGATCATCATCAGAAGAAAAAAAGAGTGCCATCGTTGTTTTTACAAGAATAAAGGAGTCACAGAGACATAAAAGCGGCTTTTCATTGCAGCGGTTTGTGGTGCTTCAAGTCGACAACCGTTAACGTCGCGATGCGATGCGATATCGACGTTTCGACATGATATCGATTCGAAGGATTACCGCTGAGTCTGATCTGTTTGGACAGAGAGATAATTGCAGCGTAGTACGTGAAATGATGATTACATCGCTTTTAACGCGAATGACTCGTAAATGCAGATCTGCCGTCATAAGCATTGTGACAACTAATTGCACAGTAAATATAATTATTATTTTTACAGTTTATTGTATTTTAATTAATTTATTTTTACGTCACATTACGATAATATCGCTTGGTAATTAATTACATCATTAATTGCTTTAATGTTATAAATTCCGTTTAACGTCTTTTTCGATAGTAATAAAAAGAATAACACAGGTATAACAGAATGCAATTTTACGGATAGTACTATACTCTGGCTTATCGTCCGTCATTCAGCTGGTTTTACAAATTGCATATATCCGCGTTTTGAATATCTAATGCGTTGTTTCGACATCCAATGTCGAACCAGCCATATATCGACATCTATTCGGTTCAGTCATACGCTTCCCAAACCACCTTACGTCTTTCATCCTTTCAAACGCCGCGAGGGGTGAGGATGAACGTACGGAAAATCGGCGCATCCATAACTAGGTCATGCGGCACAATGCACAGTGGGACAGAAATCGAAAAACGCGTGCAAAAGTCGCAAAAATGAGAAATAATATTTTTTTCTATTTTGAAATATTTTATTGTTATTACTATTATATGATATATCATTTAATATAATTTTTAAGTTCCAAATTATTTCATTCTATCCTTTATTCAGTGTTATAAACATGAATTATTTTATATGTATCATTTCAGCTCACAAACTTACATTATTTCATACTATTATCTGTACTTAAAAGACTTGTCAAAATGTTCTTTAAAATGTGTATAGGTTACTTAATTAATTACATTAATTATTTTACGGAAATATCGTATTATATCTAAGTTATATAGATTATATAGACATTATATAAATATATCATTCTACAACTTTCTCTAAGGTTATAAAATTTCTGCTATGTATTGCCATCTTAAAACTTGTCAAAATCTTTAATATAAATGTTGTTTTAGCCTTCTCTTCAAAAAACTTTTGCGGAAGTTTGCGGATGTAATAATAGCATTGCAAAATGTGTGATGAGTATTACGTTTTGTGTCGTTATCCATACATTCAAACTAACGCCATTTCTATATTTTACATATTTCCTTAATTTTGAAGAAGTGAAAAAGAATCTTATATTTAAAATGTAGCTAATTTATTTTGTACTGCTCTTTACAATTCTATAAATAACGAAATTTTATTTTATATTCCGTTGAAAATAATTGTTCGTGAAAACTCGTATGCGCAAAAATGTTACTTTTATTCGATTTTACTCATACTATCCGACCTCTACGCATCATTTATCTTCTATATTGCGTGCAGAAGTTATATGAATAAATGGTGACTCTGAATCATCCGATATACGCCTGTGCGTGTAACTATATAAACGTACGTGTACGTGACATACGTATGTTTATCAGCCCACGTCGTGTGTATATGCTTGCTCAAAGTCCGACTAGCCGCGGCAGCCCCACCAGTCGTGTTCAACGAGACACGAGCACGGCTCATGTCAGATCAGCCACTGACACACGAACGAATGCATCACGACCGAGTAACTAGCGTGCTTTTTAAATGAAAAATCTCACCTGCCGCGTGCGACGCTTTTCCCAGCACGTTCGCCGCTTTGTTCTCGCCCGTTTAAATACCCATTGACAATCCGAGCGTTGAGATTCGATTCATCGCCCCCTGGAGCATTTGACGTCCGTCAAGTTCTTTTAATTCTTTTTAAATTCTAATAATTAATCTGTATAAGTAACATAGCTTCGCAATATGTGTTCCATGTAATCTTTCACAAACCAACCCCTTCTTTAATGAATGAAAAAGAAATCGTAAAAGTATATTCCTAACAAATTAAGTCTGGTGAAATTTGTAGTAAGAGAAGTTGTATGTAAGAGAAGAAAATATATATCACTGTCTTTGTTTTGCTAATTTATTATGTGACGGAGAATGGCATATCATAGATTTCGAATTCTATAATGGCACAAGAGACAAGAAGATTGGCCACCTCTGGTCTATAGCGATACGAGAATTTACTCTGCGTTACATTTCGTCGACATTATTGTGACTGACGAGATTCGCAGGGGGTGCATATTATTTATTCCGCGTGCGATATTCACCCGAAATGCAACGTCGTCGTCACGCTCGTCATCTTGAGAGGAATTCAACAAGCGACAAAAGGGTAGACAAGTCGTTAACTTAGCCAGCTCGACAACGGGTGAGCTACGTAACGAAGAGTGAATACAAGCGAGAGACACGCAATCTTCGAAATAGGGGGACCGCAAAAATGAGACGAATGGAGTAAATTTGAGAAGGGTGACACGACGGATTCTCGTGCAACGAACAATGTTCTCCATCGGCGCACAGTGAGGTATTTGTGCGATTTAGGCGGTCAAAATCGATTCTTTAAAACTCACTCCAAGAAAATAAATACTAGTAATAAAAATAAATACTACTTAAAAGAAAGTTGAAGAGTCAAAAAATAATTGATTACCTAATCGTTACGTGTAAACAAGCGACCAGCTCAATAGTCGAAACCTATCGTTTTGATAGTTAGACGTAATTTTTCTCGGCGTTCATAGCATCCTTTCAAGAGTGAATATTTTTTATTCAGGATATAGTTTCAAGTGAATAGTTATGAATTATGATAAAATGGGTACGTTTGAATACATTTTAACTATTTTCTTGGGCTAATTTTAACAATCTTGATGATATTAATAGTATTTCTCTGCGTTTCTCGCATCTCGATAATTTTTTCAATTTAATAAAAAAGTGAAAATTTCTAATTCACGATTTCGTAAAAACTAGCCGCGGAATCGCGTGATTTTCCGTGATACAACTAATATTTTATTAAAGTATTAGTAATAAATATGAATTTCTTGACCCCTCATATGTTTATTTCTGGTTTCAATTATTTGAATTTTTATTTTAGAGTCACTGAATGTCAAAATAATGAGCTGATGTTATTATATATACATTTTAAGCTTAAACTTATGTTTTAATTAAAGAGAATAATTAAATAGTTAAAAATTATAAAAAAACTATATTTTTTCATTAAAAAGTATTTCCTACAGCTTAAAATACAATGAATTAGTAAAACGGCACATAGAGATCCATTTAAAGTACAAAAATAATTTTGGCTGTTTAAATCAGTCAAATACTTGACTGTGCGGCGGCGCGACGCGGACATTCCGAATATCGGCGACCGAGCGATCGTGTAATTAAAAAGTGGAAACGTAGACAGAAATTGTTGACGCTGAAGGCTCAGGATCCCATCACCTCCGAGTGTTCACGACTGATGCTATATGCCGTTGCGCAATGTTCTCGGAATCTATCCAGATGGAACTCAGAGGAGGGAGACATTTTTCTTCCTTTATTTACAGAGGAAAGTGAATTCCAGACGATTAAAAACGTCGTAAAACGTAAAAAAAAACCACGTCACTCCGGAAAACGTTTTTCCGAGGTGGTCTCTCTTCCTCTTCTTTCCTCTCTTTCTCGTTTTCTCTTTCTCTGAGTGCAAGTACGTTTAGTTATATGACGTTTTCAAAGTACGACACAGATGCGACTGGCGAAATAAAGACTTTGTTTAAATCTCGGAAAGCAAGTTTCATATTTTAAGGGCAAAATGTAGAAAGAAATGCAACGGTCGTGAATTAAAATATAAAACATTAAACGCATTTTTAGTCAGACCCAAAACATGACATGAGCAGGCTCTCCAGAAACGTGATTTTTGGGAAAATATAACCGAGATTTGACATTTCTTCACGAATCATGATAAATCCGAATATCTCAAACCAACATATATCGAAATCGACAAAAATGTGCACTGCATAACAAAAAGTTCTCGATAACGCTTAGAAAGAATTGCACGGTAGTCTGCCGCATTGCGTTTAAGCATTTGCTTAAATCCCTGATGATTGTCGTGGCTGATGTTTCATAAACGGACCATCTTCATGGGCTCGAATATGGGTTCCTTTAACGGCAATGGTAACAACAACGACAATAACGTTTCTTTCGGTGCCTTTATTGAAAAGTTAGTGCTTGAAATGACGACGACAGCCTCCTTTTTGTTCTCATAGATGAACGGGAAAAAGATTTCGACTCAGGCAATTTCACTCATGATAATATATTAAGTTTGTGATAAGGTCCGTGGACGGAGAAAGGAAGAGAAAGAGAGAAGACGCATAATAAATAGCCGTCCGGCGTCCACGTGAAGCGGACAAGTCGCTAACGATGACATTCGTTTATCACGTGCAGCCGCGGCTTTAACCCTTCATGTGTCTAGCAGTCTGCGCAAATTTCTCGCTCTTTTCATAGCTTCAGATAGTAAAAGGGGGAGAGAGGGAGAGGGGAGGAGAGAGAGAGAGAGAGAGAGAAGGGGAGCGCAATTTCGCTTGTGCAAACTGTAATTTGATATTCCCGATGCTACGCGAGAAGCCATTACAGACTTGGACGAGATTTTCTTCTTTCTTTTTCGAAAATTAAAACAATTCAGCACTGAGAAAGATATGAAATTAATGAAATTGTCCATAGAAAAATGTAGAAGAATGATACAGCTATGTAACATTTATATCAGAAGAAGTTACCAAGTCGTATGCCACTCATGTGAAAAAATGGTACTGTGGTAAAGCGCAATATTAGATATAATTGAATTAAATTTCATGGAATTGTGAAGCACTATAATTTTCAAAAGCCGAACGAAGCGAGCGTGGCGAAGTGCGGAGCTTTCAATATATCCACGAAACAGCGCCCACAATGCTGACGATAGGAAGATTTCCTATTTCAACGCCAAAGTTGCATCGTCGCTAAAGTTACGATAGATTAGGCTCTTGTAAGCACTCAATTTCACAATATAATGCAGCTCTCCCTTGTTAATCGCAACTGTGGTAGGCAAAAGAGGCAGAGGAGTGAAATTATTTAGTACAATTTTATACAATTGTTATACAATTTTTTATATAGGTACGGAATTTCAAATAGCATTCTGCAAAGATCCATTTTTACAAAAAAGGCAGTATCGAAAGATATTGATGCAATTACAAGAATGAGATATACAAAAGCATTATTAATTAATATACGAATTATTAAACAATAAATATAATAAAGGACATGTAAGAGTCTAAATTACCAATTTTTATGTTGAGAGAACAATGAAAGAGTATATTACATAATGAATATTATTATAATCTATAATCAATTAAAATCATTACAGTTTTAGCCTTTCGATTAGGTCATCTTCAGATATCCCAGAGAACACACATGTCAGAAAGACATCCAAAAAACGTCTTAAACTAAACGTCTTGAGAACTTTTCCTAAAGTCATCTTTCAGACGTCATTCTGACGTTTTAATTTACATTGCAATCGACTGCAAATTTTATTTATAATATTGAGTGCAGGATATGGTCAATCTGAATATGTCTGAATATAATACGTAACCTATAAAAAGTATTGGATGTCAATTAATTTGGCATTCCAATATTTTATTGTATTATCAATAAGAAATTAAGTAAGGTCTGTAATTGAGCTGAAGTTAGATAACAAATTTAAATAATTATTCAATCAACATACAATTAAAAATTAAAATACAGGGTGTTTCCAAATTAAATGGCAAAACTTCGGGAGCGTGTAGAGGAGTAAAAAACTAAGAAAAAAAGTCCTATAGACATATGCTCGTTTTTGCTCCGTTTCAGAGAAATCGAAAAAAAATGTTTTTTTTACCTGCAAGATTAAATGGGGACCGTTTTCTAAATTTCTTGGAGAATGAATTTTCTGACTATTTAGAAAACATCCCATTACAACAACGTACTGAAATGTGGTTTCAATTAGATGGATGCCCTGCTCATTACAGCAGAGTCGCTAGAACCTGGTTAGATAGAAAATTCCCACAACGATGGATTGGACGTGGAGGAGCAGTACATTGGGCAACTCGTTCGCCCGACTTAACGCCATTAGATTTCTATGCATGGGGTACTCTGAAGCAAGAAGTTTATTCTTCGCCTATTCAATCAGAGCAACATTTGAGAAATCGTATCGTAGCTGCAGCGAACAGAATATCGCAAGAACAGTGCCTGGCTGCTACAAGAGCCGTGTTTGACAGATGCAATGCTTGTATTGCTGCAAGAGGTGCACATTTCGAACAAAATCTTCATTAAAAAGTTTATAAATAAAATAATTAAAATAATAAATTAAATATATTTTTTTCTTTTTTCGTGATTTCCTGCGAAACAAAGCAAAAAGGAGCATATGTCTATAGGACTTTTTTTCTTAGTTTTTTACTCCTCTACACGCTCCCGAAGTTTTGCCATTTAATTTGGAAACACCCTGTATAATACGTTTCGAAACCACCGGTCCTTCTTCAATTACAAATATTGAAAGTCACATACGGTGAAATATTTCCAGATGTATTATTAAATTCGCAATGGTATGACCTTACTTATTAATCGAACGTTGTCATTTCATGATATTGTCAATTTGCAATGGAGTGATCTTACTTAGTAATCGCTGATGTCATCTCCAAGAATTTTTTTGATAATTGCAATGATTATTGTATTATATTATAATTATAGTACTTTACAGCTACACAATTATGCGAAGCTGTAAATTTAGTTCCGGAAATGCATTGACAAGAGGGAGAATACGAAGCAGTAGTTGGAATTACCTGATAAATCGGTATATGAATGGATACTTAATCATACTTAATATATATTTTCAATAACGATGTATTATCTGTCACAATTATAAATCGTTATTGAAAATGTGTATTAAGTATGATATCATTCACATATCGATTTATATCAGGTAATTCTAACTTCTTAGTATACTTCCTCTTGTCGACGCGTTTCTGTATCAGTAATTTTTATTTTTATTTTTTAGATAAATATCTGAAGCAAGTCTTAAGGATAATGTCTGTAAGACGTCTTAAGGATAATGTCATTAGTACGTCATAAATCGACGTATAAGACATCTTAAAGATGTCATATAGATGTCATTCTGATATTTCCAAAAAATGTCTCGTGAATTTCAGGACGTCTTTATGATGTCTTATAAGACATCTTAATGTTCTCTGGGTATCTTAATACAATGGATTATCGACTAATAGACAATAAATTATTTTAATCTTTTCAATATCTTTATTTTTATATATATCTTACTTATAACCGCTAAAGAATATCACTTGTTCAAATTTTATATTTATTTTTATTACACTGATAATGACCCGATCGGCGTCGAAACATATGTTTGTACTGTTCTTCGAACACTAAAAGATTATTGTTTGGATCGTAGCCCTCTTCTTTTTTATTATTATTAATTTAATTTTATTGAGCCTTATTATTACTTATATAATTAACATTGCCCACGTCGATAAAAAAAAAAAAGTATCGTCCCGTAATTTTTTTTATATTTCTTTTTAAATTTTATTCAATAAGTCATGCCACACGCTTTATCATTAGATATAATTTTACTTCAGTGATGTAAAAAGCTATATATAATCTAAGCTGCGACTAATCACGGTTAATATATTCAGCCATAAACTCAGCAAGGTAGAAAATGATTCCCGGCCGGTCTGTCTACTCGCGCCTTTTCTACTACAGCAACCGTAACGAGGAGTCGTTTATCACCGATGATAGTGAAGCAGGAGACCAGACGCTGTTCGATTCATTTAGTTATGTTAACGAAGTATTAACGCGCACGATAAGCCGCCATCTTCGTGCAAACATGATGAGTTAAGCGCTGATGAAAAAAGAAAAAGGAGGATGGAAGTTTTATGCGGCATTTACAGCGACGAACCGGAAGCCGTGTAATTTTTCTTCCGAGTGGCATGCTCAAGAGGCAAACGAACCGTTGGAGAGTTAATTTATTCCGCAAGCATCATGACGGCGATCCCTATTAACTCGTTCTCCGCGACTCGCCTAGCGGTTTAAAGAACTATCGTATGCTAATGCTTGCGATATGCTAGCGATTAAGCCACGAAACGAGATTAAACGATTGCAATGGTAATCTTTCATTATTAGTTCGTAATCGGAGAAAAATGACAATGCTATGGTCAGCTAAAATCCGCATTACACTTTCTTTAACGTTCGCAATCCATATTTCCATAGCTAAGGATAATTCCGAACGACTGCTTCCCAGATTTAATAAATTATCGCAACAGATGTTACGATCGGAAG
>NW_017257621.1:274856-286756 GCF_001594055.1 Mycetomoellerius zeteki
TACGCTGGACGTCGCGCAGTTTGTCGTTTTAATCGCGGTCAATCAGCGTGAAACAGTTTGGGACCGGAGGTGCTTTAAGCGCGCAGGGATACGATTTCGAATAGTATATCTCATTTTAATGATCATAAAAAATTTATAATGTCGAAGCGACGCCCGACTCGTCAACCGGATGCTCTTCACGAAAGGAACCCGCCTGCAATTTCTGCTGCGTTTATGAGTCTTTTTTGTCGCTTTCAACCCAACGATCCGTCGAACTTTATATGACATAAACGAGTGCATGAAAACTAGGAAGAAAAAATGCTAACCACCACAAAGCACGTTCAGATCAAGATCAATGTAAAAGCGTTGTCGGTAATAGCTGACGTCGAGACATCGTCGTTAAACATAATACGGTTTATGCGACCATTCGATGCAATCCGTTAACATACAGTACCATCTAAATGACTATCGTAAAACATATACGTTTTTTTTTTAAATATCATTACAGATAATTAAATTAGTTTAAAGAGAAAAAATGAAATTTGGTTTATTTAAGAAGTTGTACGTTCCATTATTTGTTATTATTTTTAAAACTGATTATTCGTAAGTTTTTCGTATAAATATTTGTTCTTGATATCAGTTTTATTTTTTATTTAGGATCATTTTAACAAATTTAATCGGTCGATTAATCTATTAGAATTGATAGAATTGATATTTTGATAAAAATTATTATATATATTCATAGTTTGGAAAATAGATTTGGAATAAGTTTGGAATAGGAGTCATTTTTTTCTTCAAGGAGCGCACATACTACGGGGAAATAAAGAAAAATTAGAGAAAAAGAGCGGGCAGGTATAGTAAGATATATGTATTATACTCTTTCCTTTGTTTAATTTCCTGCGCCACTCGAGAATTATCTTAATTGGCAAGCGTATGTATTTGATGACAGTCGTTGCGTCGCCCTGCATCAACATGAGGTTTTTAATTAAGTACTACGCACGCGCGAGAGTAGAAATTCTTCAGCTATAATGGAACGTACTCAACGGAGATTAGCTTACATACGAGTTTTCGTAAAATTAGGTTGTATTCATATTGGATAGATATTATGTAAATTTAAAAATTTACGTTTTTATAAAGCTAATTGAATTTCAAAGTTCTTCAAGAACCATTGTAAAAGTCATAGAATAAAATATCGAAATCGTGTGCAAAAATGCATTAAGAGAAAAAAAAAACTAATAGTTATAAATTCTAAAATGATATTCGCTGAAACGTATGCAAAGACCGATCTGTTGTAATGTCATATAATTCTGTCAAAGTTAGCAACGCGCGTTAACGTAATTCAGACAAAGTGCGTGCATTGCAGTGGACCACATATCCGCGTTTGCGTTCAAGTTTACCTACGAAACAGAAACTTTGTGACATATTTGAAAAGCATTACGGACCTTAACGTGCATTGCCCTGAATTTTAAGATACATTGGTCTGATTTATTGTGTTTTTCGCGCGATTTAAGGAATGTGGACTCCGCGTTATCTGTGGTTTCTCGGTTGAACTTGTGACGTAGCAATCGTTCGAGAGAAATTTTTCCAGACGCTGGTATCTCGTAGCTTTATCTAAAACGACCCCGTACAGAAAGACCTCTGCGCAAACTAGCAGGACCAAATGAGTATAATCGAAAAAGACCTTTTGAACTATTTAGTGCTCATTTTGTGCTAATTTGTGCTACAAAAAGCAATTTTGTATCATATGCCATTTAAAAGAAATATGTGACGCTGTTAGCTTAACATCAAGCTAGCAGGACCACAAGAAACATAGAAAAAAAGAAAAATAAAATCAGATTTGAATAGTACTGATTTTGTGCTAATTTGTGCTATCAGAAAAAAGTTAATATATTGATCCATTTCTCAAGAACTAATATCTGAATTGTACACTATTAGGCTCAAGAATAAGGTACCCTTCGCCACAAGCAGAATCAGTCGCTACTTTCACAATAGAAGCGCTACAATTTATGCTGCGAAAGTATGAAGTTTCAGATTTTGTGCTCCCTCCGTTCCTTCAGAAATTATCCCCGACCCCTATTAGGCTCAACGGTAAAGTACCCTAAAAGAATATAATATGTAGAAAAAGAAATGTAGATTTAAGTTTAAGTAATAATAACACACTTAAAGTAGATTTTTAATTAGCCATTAAGCAAGAGATATGGGTGGATGTATGAGATTAAGTGAAATTGTAAAAGCTTCGTCTTGACTTGTAAACTGAAACAATAATTTTTTAATTTTTTTCTATAATTTTCGCAAAAAATTTCGTAAAAAATATATTCCAGAATCGAAATACGCATCTTTATTTGCCAGCGTGCAATTATCAGGCAAACACAACACTGCTCGTGATATGAATGCACAATTATTATTTTCACAATGAGAAGCAACAGCCAGCTCATTAGCCTGATCGACCAGACTGTGCGACATCAAACGCGATAAAAGGCACTCCTTGCTTATTCCGCGCATACATCACGTGTCGGTATTGAGGCAGACATCATGCAAATATCGTGAGTGTAAATCGGTCTGCTTAACACGTCTATAAGCCTGAGGGTTCTTAAATGGAGACACGACGAACGAGCTTTGGTATAGGATAATACCGCGTCCAACGGATTATGTCTTCACTGACATTTCTCGGATGAACCTAGGTAACTCGAAATACGATTTTCGACACTTTCATCTACCAAACGACTGAATGGATTTTTTTGTTTAATCTATGCGTCTGCTCAGCGACGAAGTGATGTGGGATGCAACTTCGCAGTCTTGAGCGCACGTCGTGTCTCTCTCTCTCTCTCTCTCTCTCTGTCTTTCTGTCTGTCTATTTCTCTCGCTCTCTTTCTACTCGACGTCGAAACTACTGTCGTACTCGATTATTTGTCGCCTAATCCTTCAACCGTGACGCCTTACACACACCGACGATTTTGAGGATTCCACTCCAGCTTCGCTAGTAATGCCGAATTAATTTTTTATACTATAGGGATGCAAGTCTTCTCTCTCGTTGTATATAACGTTGATAATCCGCGCGAAGCTGGTACATTGCACTCATCATTGCATATTAAGTGATCAGATCCGCTTGGATTTTATTTGTCTATCATAAAAAATACATTTGCAAAATCAAAAAAAATTAGTATTTAGTAAAATAAAAAAGATTATAAGAAGTAAATGCACACAGAAAAAATTTACTAAATTTTAATATACAGGGTATTAGTTAAGTATGTTGCCATACTCAACAGAGTGATTCTTTGGTTTATTTCAAGTAGTTTAATTGCATTTATAAGTCCGGAAAACCAATTCGGCACGCAGTTTGAAGGACTACAAATATGTTATATATGCAAGTACACATATATAGTATATATATAATTCACTTTGAATTATTTAAAAGCATTAAAGATTTAGCTTCGAGTATAGGTTGTTGAATTTCTATTATATTAATTGTGTTTCTCACATGGTACGGTCTAAAAATAAGCTTCTTATTATTTATTATTATATATTTTCATAGTTTAAAAAATAGGTTTGGAATAAGTTTGGAATAGGAAGTCAGTTTTTTTTTTCAAGGAGCGCACATACAAGCGTGTATAATAATTTATGTAACGATTTTTTCTGAGAGGAGCACATATACTTGGCGCTCTTTTTTACCTTTTTAAAAAGGTTTAGTTATAATAAATAAATATTTACTCGATTAAAAAATGATAATTAAATCAAATTAATGATTTTATGTATCAAATAAATATATGTTTACATTTAGTAAATATTTACTTAGAAATTATTTATTCAAATAAATATTTATTAAAATTTAGTTTCTTGTTTAATGCACGTATGTGCGATTTTCTTGACTTTTTCAATGCTTTAATTAATAAATTTTTTTATTAAAACTTATTATAACATTTAATATTACCAGAAAAGTACTTACGCTGAGAAAATATTAAGCCAAGATATTAATGCGCATCCGTGGTTTCGCCGAGAATTTGCGAATTGCATCGGCGAAACGTCAGAACCGGAGACGTACTGGGTGTGCATAGTAATTATCGCGGCGAAACCGGGTCAACTCCCTTACGCCCCCGAAAGTTCTCTCTTTTTTTTGGTTTTACCTTCTCGGTGTAACGGCCAAACTTCCGATTTCGCGATACCCATCCCGGATACGTAATGAAAATGGGTGGCCCACCAGGCCGCCGTTGCCACTTAAAAGCTCTAAGTGAGAATATCAAAGTCTGTTCCTATCCACGTAGTTTATTTATTTTCCGTTGCGTAGAATTTCGTTCACATACTCTATCAAAAAAACTTTTTTCATTAGGCCAGATGACGAGATGGACATGCATAATTGCTAAGAGGTACTTTTCACCATAGCCATAACTACTTCGTTTCGGGAAAGATCGTTTGATGGATGGACATGGTCAGAAATTTTTTTACGAAGTAATGTTCTTATACTTCAATTATGTAATATGAGCGTTATTGGCCGAACGGAACCAATGTATTATTTCGATTCTCTGTCTGTTGCCATCTGATCTTGTAATTATTTGTCAACGTATTTAGAATAATGGAGCATGTACTCTACGGTTCTGTCAAAGAGTGATCCATTACTTCACTATTATATACTGAAGATGACCCGAAGAAGAGCCAAAACGTCTAAATAAACTCGGTATTCAGAAATCAAATATTGGATTAATTACGCACCATTAACCGCGCTAAAACTTTTACTAGCCCTTACCTATATCAATAACTGATAATTTCGAGAATTTTTACACTTAAAGGTCAGAAATGTTGATATCTCCCCTCCGAGCTCTAAACAGATTACCATAGGAGCTAAAAAGGACTAGGTCAGGAAATTTGGGATTAGATCCTAATCCTGAATTTTTCACAGCCTTAATCAAAATTTGCTCGACCGATAAGTATATAAGGATTTTCCTGTGTAGTTCACGTACTTGGAGATCCTTGGATTGATTAGAAACTGATTTCTTCTAAATTGAATTTACTCGCTTTTATCTATTCTTTACTTACAGCATATCCCTTCTGGCATCGATATTTCTTCTCTCGTTGAGAGAAACGTTAAGAAAGTTTAGACGTACTTTCTTAGACCGTTAGAATTCTCGTTTTTATGGGAACTTCTCTTGAAGATTTGATCGCGTGACTAGTTTCGCAAGACGGTTGCGATGCTTGAAAATTTTCAGGTAAGTGCGACTTGTACAAAACGCACATACATATTGTTACGTTTTGTCGATATCGATTCATGAGTTCGATGCATGCCGTGGTCTGGAGAAACTCTTTCAATCAAGATCATGAATTTCGAGAGGCACGAAAATAAATATCCGGAGTTCTATATTTGTTAACCGGACGTTCTCTGGCAGTCAAGCATAAAGATTTCCTTCCGAGTGAGATAAGAGATTCTGAGAGCTAATTAAAGTTTTCGGGAGAATATAGACCACCTAGTGAAGAGAGTTTCCGGCGGAGTGAAAACTGGGGTCGCTATCGGGGCAGGCTTCAACTTTGAAGTATGACAGGCCAGATATTCATTAGTTGTAAGCCATGAACCCCAATCGACATTATCCCGCTTATCGACGATATGTTTTATTATATAACGAAGATAAAACGTTTATAAAATATTATAAATACAATTTAAAAAAATCAATGTCGAGATTAAATTGAATTATAAATCAATTAAATTATATTATTAAAGTAAACGTAATTATACTGAAACTAAATAAATTTGATAAGAATTCTCAAAAATCGATGATTTCTTCAAACTGTCCGCCTATACAACAAATCTTCAAGGTCTGCGTCTTAACGCCCAGTTTGTTCTTTGAATAAAGTCTGCTGTGTGAGAAGATATTAAAAATTGTAGTTTTATGCACGTATTACGGCATTAACAGTTTGTGTTTATATCTGGATAACTAATTGCAAAATTAGAGTTATCAATTTAAAGAAATCATTGATATAATGACGCACTATCCGGACAATTTCGTGACTGTACATTGTTGAGGAAGTAGTATAGTACAAGACGATATAAGCTCTTCGATAATTTTCACCGTATATATCGTACTTCTTTCCTGAGCGCGAGCATTAAATTCCGCATCCTCATCACGGAAGGAGAATAGGTTATAATAACTATAAATATCAGTAGGTGTGGTCAATTTAATTTTGATTACACGGTACTACGGATAGTCTATGTAATGAATAGATGTTCAAGCTGATAACGTTAAATCCCAGCATTCTACCTGCCGGAAAGCCCCGCTAGCTTATTGTTCGGCTCGCACGACTCGCATAAATCTTCGACTCCCTGTGGACAACTAAAGGTACTCCATGCGAACTGAGAACCAGGTAACTTTTGTCGAAAACTTTCAAACAAAATTGCAAGCATCGTTCCGTACAAGGAGAACGGGATAACTCCTTCCCAATAACTAAGCTCAACTTGACGCTTCGACAATAAAAGAGAGAAATAAACGCAAAGTTTCGCACGTGCGAAAAGAAACAAACGGGAGTCTACACGGAGAGAAAAGATTAGAAGTATTAGCCATAAATATGGTTAATTCAGTCATATTATAGCCACTATCGTATTAATATTGCAACTATACAATTATGGATAACCTAACTTTCTTAATGATAGCATATCTATCAGTTTAGATTGAGATTCCCAAATTTTTCTAATTTATAAAAATTGTCACAATAGTGTAATTGTACCGTATTACTAGTTAGACATGTCCAGTATAATCCCACTACAGTTGCATGCAAAAGTGTCCGGCCAAAGATATTTTTATGATTATTAACGTAGGTACCTCCACCGTGCTTCACAGTTGGTATTTGATATCGCGAATCATTTCTAGTGCCTTTTGGTCGTCGAACGTACCGTCTACCATCATTTCCAAACAAATTAATTTTAGTTTCATCTGAAAACATCACTTTCTTCCAATCTTCAACAGTCCAGTTACGGTGTTTTTTTGCAAATTCTAATCTGGCCTTCTTATTTTTTTTGCTAATAAGCGGTTTCTTAACTCCAACGCGTCCAAAAAGTCCCACTTCTGTCAATCTGCGTGAAACCGTACTTTGACTTATGTCAGCCAATTTTTCTTCGCGTAACTCGCGTGCGATGACCGCGGCATTCTTTTTCACATCTACGACAGCCTTTCTCTTAATCACTTTATCGACACGATTAGTAGTTTTTCTTGGCCTCCCAGGGCAGGGTTTATCTTTTAGAGCACCTGTAGTCTTGAATTTATTTATTATATCGTTAACAGTCGATTTACCTAATTCTAAAACATCAGCTATTTCACGTGAAACTTTTCCTTCGTTGTGAAACTTGATCACCAATTTACGTATGTCTAAAGACGTGCGTTTTGGCATTTTGACTGAGTATAATTGATCGAATAATAGAAAAGAAACGTGCTCTTAATGTTTACATACCTTCGTGACCGATAACGTAAACAAAGCCGTGCAAATTATACGTTCTTGGAATTTGGCCGAACAATTATGAAGAAGCAAAATGTGTTATTTTAGTTATAAATACGTGTTAATCGTTATAAACAATTTTTTAATTGTGCATTTTAATTACATGTCAAAAGTACTTTATGATGATATATTTGTGTTTTTATTTTGTACCCTTTCTACGTTAATAATGATAAAAATATCTTTGGCCGGACACTTTTGCATGCAACTGTATATCGTGTGTTTTTTGCCTGGGCAATTAAAATTGCCCAGGCAATATCTCGGAAAATATAGAAGATACGAAAAAATGTTTCAGACAAAAGTTTCGAGGGGGATATAAAACGATGTCATTAATTTGACTTTGAATAATTATTTGAAGGTCACATAAAGGTCTTTTAATTTCTTAAAACTGGAACTCCCTATTTTTCATTACATTTTCTTATAGCTTATCTCAAGAGTTTTCCAAAACGCTATTATAAAGTTATTTTTCATTGAGTATTTTTCGAGTTATAAAGGCTTGTAAATTACAGTATCACCGGTATTAGTATTACGCAAGGTATCCTACCGATGATTGAAACCTCTTAAATGTTATCCGGGATCATATCTAAATCACAATCGATTAGTGTTGACAATATTTTATTTTTAATTATTTATATTTATCCTCATTACACGCACGATTAATAATACAGATGAAAGATGTTAGGTATGTCATGGTTACAACTGTCGACTGAAACGCGAACATGGAATCGTCGTGATATTCTATTGGATGTGCGCCAACATGCAAATCTTCGATAGCTGCATTCCGCTTTTCATAATTAGACGCTGTTATTAACGATAAAATCGAGACATATGTATATACTTATCTACTGGAGACTAGAAACCTTTTTTGTGAGCTATGTGTTATTATCTCGAATGTTAAGTATGGTAATGAGTTTCAACGCATCCGTTGGCCAATAGTCATCAATTATTCTGAATAATGGCATGCAAATAGGGCGCAGCGTAGGCAATTAATGTCACTATTTGCGGAGGCTTATCCCTGGTGCATAGAACGCAGCAAAGCCGCAGCGACGATCCTATATTTGTCGATCATAGGCAGGTATAACGCGACGCTCATTGGGAACTCGACAAACACGCGATACTGATCATTCCGTTATGCGCAGCGTACCCAATGCTCGTAGATCGGTATAATAACCTCGTCCTTCAAAACGCTTGTACAGTCAGGGCTAAAAAGGTTGTAACACTTTTTTTCGATGGGTTTTGGAATGCAGACTACTCACCGAGCGATTGGTTCTTATTTGTCGATTCATGAATATTCTGTGCCTATTCTTTATTGTGGCGATACTTGTCGCCACATGTCTATTATCATAAAAGTATTTAATATACTTCACAGCTTACGTAAAGCACATATATCTTTGGCGTATACCATTAATCAAACTAAACTACTATTGCACATACTAATACAAAATGTATTAGATTCAAATAACTATGATTTTTCCGAACAAACTTATAAACTTATTGTTAAAACACTTTAAAATTCTTAAGTCTATCTTTTATTTCGGTATAAATATCATTACTTAAGCTAACACTGCTCTTGGTGAATATTGGGGATGGAAGCGTAAGTCTATATCGTTCTATCGGGAAGTATTCATGCACAGCCAATTCAAGTAAAGTCAAATTGCCATTATTGTCCACGTCAAACCAGTGACGTAATATTCCAATCTGCTTCTTATTATCGCTGATACTAGCAAAATTATTAGAATATTCAATACGAGGGCAAGTCAATAAGTTCTTAGAAAATCTGTCAGATGGCACTCGCAGTGTCATGTCACATTACTTTTTGACAAGTAGCATCTTTCAGCTGATTACTGTCAAATTTTGAGCGGAAATTGAGGCTGCTACGTCAGAAATCATCGATAAAGTCCACGATATTGTTTTGACTGATCGACGAGTGAAAGTGCGCGAGCTTGTTGAGGCCACAGGCGTATCACATGGCACAGTGATTTCAATTTTGCACGAATGATTGGGTATGAAAAAGCTATCGACAAGATGGGTGCCTCGTTTGCTCACTGTGGATCATAAGCGCGACCGTGTGACGATTTCAAAACAATGTTTGGAGATGTTTCAACGTAATCCAGATGAATTTCTGCGTCGATTCATTACCGTGGACGAAACATGGATCCATTACTTCACACCCGAGACGAAGGAACAATCAAAACAATGAACTTCACCGGGTGAACCATCTCCGAAGAAGGCGAAGACCGTGAAGTCGGCCGGAAAGATGATGGCCAGTTTTTTGGGATGCACGCTGTATAATTCATATCGATTACCTTCCGTCGAAACAAACGATCAATGGTGATTACTACGCAGCCTTATTGGATCGTTTCAACAACATTTTAAAGAAAAAACGTCCCCATTTGGCGAAGAAGAAAGTGCTCTTTCATCAAGACAATACACGGGTTCACATGTGCCCGGCACCGATGGCCAAATTCAACGAATTCCGCTACGAATTGCTTCCCCATTCAGCATATTTGCCAGATTTAGTCCGCTGCGACTATTTCCTGTTTCCAAACCTGAAGAAATGTTTCGGAGGAAAGAGATTCACCACCAGAGAGTAGCTCATCGCCGAAACACAGGCTTATTTTGAAGGGTTGGACAAATCATATTATTCGGACAGCTTGAAAAAGTTGGAGAATCGTTGGATCAAATGTATCGAGCTGAAAGGAGACTATGTTGAGAAATAAAAATGAATCGATAAAAAAAAATATGTTTTACTATGTTTTTCTAAAAACTTCGTCGTAGTTGATTTTACTACAAACAACCAAGTAAACCGAGTGAATGAGTCCACGACTACCATTATATGTTTTAGAGGATTCTGCTATAGGACCAAAATGGTCCACATGAATGACTTCTAATAAAGTATCAAATGTAGGCAACTTGCAGTTCTCCTTCGTTAGTGTTAGACGAAACGTTCGACATAATACACGTGACGCAATTTTCTATATATCTCTTAATCCTACGACGCATGGATTTAAACCAATAATTCGCACTTAATCCGTAAAATGTTTTCTTGGCGCCACAGTGCGCGACTTCGTCGTGATGTATTCGCAATAAACTACGTACCATAGCCTCAGGTACTACAAATTTAGGATGGCTAGGATCTCTACGGTATACTATAAGCATAAATTTTTTATGTTCAGTCTCTTCGAGGCGCTGAACTCAGCTAGTAATGTTCGGATCAGCTAGTTGTCTATATTGAAGCTCTCTTTCTATAGGTATAGGCTCCACAGCTGCAACTATTCGGCTTTAAGGCATCAACATGTGTTTTTGGCCACTACGATATTCAATTTTAAAAGTGTAATTCTGGAGTCTGAGAATCCATTAAATTTACATCACCAGACGAAGCAGTGGTTCCATGGACTTGACATTCATAATGAGACATAAGGCGACCTATACAATCGTCTCTGGAACTAGTCAACGATAACTACAAACGAACGAGTTCATCTCTTAATGTTTCGTACAAGAGTTCTTCCAAGCGCTGTCGCTCCATTGTGTAGCGGTAAAAACAGCAGGAACAAAGCCACAAAGGCAACGCGAACCGACACACTCACGATCGCGGGAAACGCCGTTGAAAACAGCAGGAAGAAGCCACGAGAGCGATGAGTCTGTCCTTGACAATATTTATTATTTTTTTTTTAACAGATTTAAGGAAATCCTCGGATTTCCTTAAATCTGTTAAAATCTGTTTCGGGAAAAACGGGAAATATCGGAAATATTAGGAATATCCCACTTCTGAAGCTGTAAGGGAGTTTTACGAAAGATGTTGAGTGTCAGAATGGGGTTGGAATTCACCTTCGGTTATAATGATTAAGAACAAAGAGCCTTTCAGATTAAATCACTCTTTATTCGGTGGTGCGTGTCACCGCCATCGTAACTGAGTATAGACTGACTGTTACGGACGTTACGGTGGCTTTCCCGTTCAAATATCTCAAGCGACCAATCCTGAGCCTCGTATGGATCAGGCCATTAACTGCACATGCGCAGTTCCGTACGGCGATGCCTCAGCCAATCGCTGTGTAGTGACATGATGCGCGAGATGCGCGAACGCAACAACGCCCTCTGGCGAATATAACGCAAACTAAAGTAATACAGGCACCGATAGGTGCCTTACACTGTCTTCAATTAATTTCACGCGCCTTAGTAGCGCGTAGTAGTATTGAGAGTTATCACAGTGATTAATTTATCGATTCGGTAATAAATCTTGTTTGCTCAACCAAGTGAGTGAACAGAGTGTGTGAGTATGTTGAGACGTGGTCCAACTTAACAAATAAAGAGACAAAGTATCGTTAATTACGCAAAAGGAATCTGTTTCATTATAGGAGGAATCAGTAGAAAGTTATACAGAATAATGCATGAGTATGCACGTTCAAACTTGATTGAACACGTTCCATCTCTCTCTCTCTCTCTCTCTCTCTCTC
>NW_017257621.1:286885-292283 GCF_001594055.1 Mycetomoellerius zeteki
CTCTCTCTCTCTCTCTCTCTCTCTCTCTCTCTCTCAAGTTATTTGACTTTTCATGTAGCAGGGAAATAATTGCTAACTTTAACTGTTAATAACTTTTTAATGAAGGACGAGCGACGACTAAAACCTGTTGGAGGTTACTCAAAGTCATGATCTTGATAATATATGATAAAATCAAGATCATAAGAGGGGGGGGTCCCCTATTCGATATAAGTACCCTCTTATAACAAATATGTTACGAATATATTATTTTCTATAAAATTCTTAAGAGAAGTATTCTTGAGATATAAATATTAACTCGATCTCTTGTGTATTTTCTTAGAAGTAAATAAATTGACTTTTCTCTTTTAACTAACTTTTTTAAAAATAAATATTTTATCAATACATACAATGAGTGTAGCAAAAAATGATTTTGAAGGGAGACCGTAAATTAGATCATAAACTCAATTGCATAGACCTATCATATCTATGCTCGTCTAAATTATATCAATTTGTCTCATTACGTAATTACAGACAAACGTGTCTTTAAACACTTTATTAAAAATTATTAAAAAAGAAGTAACAATTTACAAAAAAATATTTTTTTTATTTTAAACCAGATAAAATAATCTTACATATTTTTAATTACTGCAAAACATTGTCACAAGCTAATTTTCAACAACATTTAAATCCTTTATAATGATTAAAAATTAATATATTGAAATAAAAAAAGCATTTTTTAAATAGGATGAATAATTTATGACTTCTGATTAGATTTTTAATACAATGTTAACATTTTTTACACAAAAAAGTCATTTTTAATGTACGTCAGTTATTTTGAAAACCCGATATAGTAAATTTGGCTTGCGATATCATTTTCAGTATCTAAAAATTTATGACAATGATAAACATCTTGCCTAGTTCAAAATAATTCTCAAGATGTAAACTAGTGCAATTTCTCGAACATATCATAGCAAGAACAACTTTTATTTCCCTAAAAAAGATAGTTTTCTAAACTAAGAAAATGTGCATGTATTAAAATGTACTGATAAATACATTACCGACAGCTTATCGGAAACATTATTGTACGTTCCGATAGGCACGCACGAATGACTAATGTCGCGCTATTCTTCAGTCATCATCATTAACGAATAAACGATAGTAATGTTTCTGTTCTACGAATAGCAGGACTTTCAACTATACTGAGGTACAAATCTATATTATATACATATAAGAGATTATATTAAAAAGAATTAAACTAAAAAGAGAAGAATTAAACTGAAAAACAGAATTCTCTTGAAAAAAAGGAAAAGGAGGATTGTTGAAATGTTACAATTCGTTACGGTTATTCTTTTTATGCTTCTGAATATCTATGTATCTAGATGTCAAGTTTAAGCATTACATTTTTAGTGATTATGTAATGATCTATTTCTAATCCGTCAAAAATTTAGATTTAGTTTAATATGGCTTAAATGAGCATTTAAATTTACAACACTCTTTTGTGTATAATATAATCAAATAAATTTAATAATTAAAAAAAAGGTAATTAATCATGGCTACAGGAAAATACAATAAAAACAGAAAAATAAAAAATAGTGTTAAAAAAATGCTTATTATCTATCGATATATTTCTTGATTTTATATAATAATCGAAATAAAATTAATTTATTAATATCGCTATTTAATATAATATAATAACAGTAAATAATATTAAGATACAATATATCACACATATTATCAAAAAATTATCAAAAAAGTACATACCGGTACTATAAAAATTTTGAATATTTGACGCGTTGCCAATATTGATGTAACTAGAGATTTTTAACAATCAATATAAAATATCTAAAAATCTAAATCATTAATAAATTCCAATTATCTGTTGATTTTACGCACTGATGGCTATTATTACAGATGTTAGTCAATTAAAATAAACGTATAATGCAGTACGTATGTATATATATATATATTAATCTATAATATTTTTATGTATCAGTGTTTAATCGAAAAGTGATACGCATTTTATTACTTTATTTGCAGATTAAGAAGAGTTCCTTACAATAATTCAAAATGCTCCGCACGATAATTTTGATTGCTGTCTTGGTCACAGTGAAAGGTATGTGCAATTAAAAACTGTATTTGGTATTACTTTATTTTTAAACAGAGAACGTTTTCGGAATCTTTCGCGGCCAGTGAAAAAATTTCCAAGTAAAACAAACATTATTAAGTTTTATCAGTATATAGTTCCCACTACCTATATCTTTTTTTAAATTTTAATAAATACAATTTAATAATTACAAAATAATTGCGTTTACTATTTTAAAAAATACATATGATATTGTTAAAGAAAGAAAAATTGAAGAGATCTACTCATAGTAAAAAAATTTTTTTTAGAAAATTGTTACCTATTTATTGTAATATTATGTTATATACTACATGTTAATTCTGTACTAATTTTACACTTATGACGCATCACTTTACATAATTATTACCTACTGGTTATTTTTCTCCGCTTTTGAACTTCTTATTTTGAAAGTAATATGAGCCTAGTTTCGCAATGTCATGATTTGTCAAGTGTAAATTGTGGCGATATATTAAGATTTCAACAAAATTTTCAAAATTGCATGGCACTTATAATACTTAAAAAATAAACTTGAACTTACGATTTTTGCACACAAAGCGTAGTGCAGATTTATTAAAATGGGTGAATTTAATTTCACGAAATAGTTTAACGAGCAAAGTTTTTTATTCTTTCCGATATACATAGATAGATATATATTTATTTGTAGAACGCTCTAGGTAAAATACTTTTCAAGTGTTAAACATACAAAAGTATTACTACAGAAATAGTAATAGATAATGCGGAAAATAAAAAATTAAATGTTATGTTAATTATTTATTAATAAGTATAATTATTAATTAAAAAGATATTATTTTTCTTTGTGTATATATACAAGATGTCCCATTTTAAATAATGCATTAAGATTTCTCGAAAACTAAGGTAGATACGAAAAAATGTTTCAAACAAAAGTTGTATGCTTCGGAGGGGGGCATAAGAAAATACCATTGATTTGACCTTGGGTCGTTAAGGGCAGATCAAGATCACATCGATTTTTTAAAATGAAACACCATATTTTTGATGCCAGAAATTAACAACTGGTGTCAAGAGCTTTTCAAAATATACTATAATAAAGTTATTTTTCATTAAGTACTTTTCGAGTTATAAGGTTTGAAAGTTACGGTATAGTACCTTCTTATGTCTTCCTCCGAACCATAAACTTTTGTTTGAAACATTTTTCTATCCTAGTTTTCGAGAAATCTTAATGCATTATTTAAAATGCATTAAGATAATACCCTGTATATGCATATAGAGTGTCCCATTTTAATGTTCACCTCAAATAACTTTTTTATTTTTGATCTTAGAAAAAAATGTTTTAGACAAAAGTTGTATGGCTTTGAGGGGGATATAAGATGGTGTCATTAGTTTGACCTTGAATAGTTGCTTGAAGGTCACGTGAAGGTCACTTTCAATTTCTTAAATAGAAACTCCTATTTTTCATTGGATATTCTTGTAACATTTGTCTGACATAATCTTTTGTCTGAAACATTTTTTTTCTAAGATCAAAAATAAAAAAGTTATTTGGGGTGGGACATTAAAATGTATACATATATGTACAGGGTATTGCAACACCATACAGGTCAGTATGACGGGTTGCCTCATAGATATATAAGATAGACCCAGCACCCATATATTTTTCTATAGTATATGCTGAGTTTGGCAGAACGGTACGAGAAGCAAAATATCGTGGCAGCCTATCCTTCTCTGCGCGCGCATTTTGACATCTATATTACTGAAAGAATAAAATAAGATATAAAGGTAAGGCTAATACTCAAGAATTCTACCTTCCTCACCGATTTTGATGAAATTAGAGTAGAAAATATTTATTCTAACCTCACTTATATGTTTTCATGTCTCTATGCCATCGATGTGACAGATTTCCTAACCTAGATAGTCGTTAACTTCAACGATTAATATCTCAGTCTACGGGGCAGAGCGTCACTTTTTATTGCCACATTCGTTCATTTCGTGCAAAAACGCATCGAATAAGCCTAATTTCGTCAAAATCGGTGAGGAAGATAGAATTCTTGAGTATTACCAAAATACGTTTCAAGAAGACGGTACGTTTACTGTCAATATGCGCGTGTAGAGAAGGAAAGGTTGCCCCTAGAGACCCTCTAATCAGAGTCGCGACACGAGAAAAAGAGACTCTAATTAGAAACTCTCTTCATGGTCTCTTTCCCACTTTCTCTTAAGGGTTTCTAGTTTCAGCAAAATCACACGAAAGAGAGAGGAATACATTGTGTCTCTTTCTAACCTTGATAGTTTCTCGTGAGTCGTGATACATCTTTCTGTTCTTAAAGATTAGTACGACTTATTAGAAGATTAATAAAAATAATTGCAAAATGGTTGGGTGTGCAACCCCATTTTGCACTAATTCTGCAGCGAAAGGCTATGTAATGAAAACATTTCCGCGTGATGCTAAACGTCGAACATTATGGGCAACAAATATTGGAAAAAATTGGACACCAACGAAAAATGCATAACTTTGATAAAAAAAAAGATAAAACATAATTTTTTTAGTGAGCATTATTTTCATATATAATGTGAGAAATCTATCTAGTAATAACTTTAAAATGTTTAATCTTGTTTTGTTTGATTTTAACAATAATACAAATGTATATATTGTACTTTGAATGAGCGATATCCGTATCGGAACACTAAAAATCGATTATATCGATTCGAAGACGAAATTTTTAATTTTGTTTAAAAAAAGCGATTCTTTGTAAAGATATCGGTTTAAAATGGCACCATCTTAGTTGGAAAAATTAATTTTTCGCAAAATAGATTAATTTGCAAACAAATTTTAGCGTATTGATACACGCATCGCCCATTCCTACAATACAGGCATTCGAATATAGGCGGGAATTACTGAAAAATGGCGGACCAATCAAAACTGGCTGTCTAATGTCGCGACTCTGATTAATAGGGTCTCTAGTTGCTCCGATATTTTGTCTCCACACCGTTCTACCAAACTTAGGTATATATAGCTAACGCTGGGTCTATCTTATATGTCTATGGCTACGGTCCACTTGACGCTACAAACGCTTCGAAGCAATGGCTGCGTTCAGCAGACTCAACAGTTTTGCAACCGTTTTATGATTGTCTGCTGAGATAGGACCATTCTTCTAGATCTAAAAGTATGATCCAATTAGCGCGAAGGAAACTTCCAACAGTTGCAAAACAAACGTTCTGCTGAACGCAGCCTATGGCTGCGTTCAGCAGACTCAACAGTTTTGCAACCGTTTTATGATTGTCTGCTGAGATAGGACCATTCTTCTAGATCTAAAAGTATGATCCAAT
>NW_017257621.1:292332-303914 GCF_001594055.1 Mycetomoellerius zeteki
CGCAGCCATTCTTTGATTAGTCAATTCGTAAAATTCTTTGTTCTGATTGGTCGCTCAAACGCTTCGAAGCGTTTGTAGCGTCAAGTAAACCGCAGTTATAGATTGCCCATTCGTGCAGGCGCGCAAGATCGTTTACAATAGCGTAGACTTCGGCAGCACAATCAATCACATTTAGTACAACTGCTCAATGAGTAGCCATTGGCTAAGTTTACACCGTGCATTTAGACCGCGGTCTATACAATAGACGTCCTTGTTTATCCTGTATATTAAACAAAGACACCTATCGTATAGGTCGCGGACTAAGCGCACGGTGTAAACGTAGCCTATGAGTCTTATGGTTCTGCTTAGAATTGACCCATTAGTCTCAGAATACATGGGAGTGGGGGAGGAGAGATGGAGGGGGGAGAGAGAGAGAGAGAGAGAGACGTTCTATATATTTCTTCTATCAAAGCTTCGATATTTTATAACAATGTGTCAATTAAAAAAGCATGCATGACAACTTAATTTAAGTGTCGGAACATACGATTGAATGTTCTTCTTTCCATTACAGGAGACGAATGTATACCACGTTCATTCGGGAACAATTCTATAGTATGCGTCTGTAACGCGACGTATTGCGATACAGTAAGCAAGCAGAAATTACAACAGAACCAGCTTTTATGGTATACGTCCACTGAGGATGGCAAAAGAATGCAATCGTCCGTTATGAATTTCTCCGCCAAAAATGAATCCGAAATCGATCTGGTTCTCACAGTGGACATTAGTCAGAAGTTTCAAAAGATACAAGGATTTGGCGGGGCAATGACCGACGCCGCCGCACTCAACATTAGAAGTCTTAGTAATGAAACTCAACATGTACTACTTGAGTACGTGGTTGGCATTATTAATTAGGAATGCAGAGCGATAACATTAATCGGAAAAAAACAAGATCGGGGAACGGAATAAAGCTCTGGACATAATGCGAGGCAACAGCGACAAGAACAGCGATAAGAATAGATACAGAAATAAGCGATATACCTATAATTGTCTCATTTCGTTGCACAATGCCGTGAAAGAAATAAAAAGCCAACCAATCTGATCGCTTATAGACTGTAGTATACTCTTCCATCTGCTTCAAGATTATAGGGTACATAAACAGAATGAAAAATCTGAACACTGATTAATAAGCTATAAGACGATAGAAATAGAATTCTAACTCGTCAGAAATTTATCGCTATTGCTTTATTGTTTTCCTATGTGCATTGAAATATGCATTTCCGAATGTTGCCCAGCTAACGCTAAATATTCCTGAAATATTCATAAAAAGTTCCTAAAATCCCCAAAAAATATTCCAAGAGTATTCTAGAATATTCCGAAATATTTACGAAATGTAAAAGCAACATTCAAATATTCCATCGTGTATATATATTGATTATTGATTACATATATTGATTAAAAATTCCATTTATATATCATTACGTAGTCCGAGAATGTTTCATATATATTCCGCAAAATTTTAATTTTTCCAGAAATTCCAGATCCGGTTGTTCCTAAAATCCCTGAATCAGTTTCAAACAAAATTTTACTTTGAAAAATACACTTCGCACTTTCATTTTAGAGCCCAATTTTAGGGCTTACTTTATAGACGAAATGCTGCGCTCCTTATATTCTTTCCCAAATGATTCTTATTAACGAATAAATGCTCTCCTCTGTCGGCGGAGATGTATACTGCTCGCTCGTTCGCGATTTTCGTGATATATACTTACAAAGAGCATAATTCATACAATATTCTGAACATTTCATTGACATTTGTATATTCTGTGATAATTCTTTCACTCTACTGGAATGTTCGGCACATTGGAAATACGAATCGAACTTTCTATGAATATTTATCGTTAGCTGGGTGGATTCCTCTGTTTCTATCACTATTGTTACCTCTATTGCTGTCACTGTTGTCTCGCATTGTGTTTAGGGTTTAAATCTTACGAAGAGAGGCTATGAATTGTCTCTCACCAATTTCTATGAAACTTGATGAGCGTGTTGAATATTCCTTCCTGATATGATAATCTTTAATATTTATTCTTCTGCGCTGTTCTTTTTGAAACACAAATGATTATTATCCCAGTGAGAAATGATAATGGAATCGATTCGACGTTGAAATTATCAAAAATCGACGTTGATTCGACATCAATTTCATTGTTATTTGTTACTGGGCAATTTCATTGTTATTTCTCACATAGCACAGTATACCATACCATACACAAATCATATTGATTATGTCATGACGATAAAAATGGGTTCAAATTTTCCACATGTCTCTTAATTGCGTCATAAATATTATTAAAATTTATTCTGCCCTGCACACACAATTTTTGTTTTATAAAGCCAATTAAATTTCTTAAATTCTCTTCTACTATTAACATTTCTTAAAACGATTTCTGAGAACAATTCAAATAATATAATTAATATACGAAATACAATTAAAATACAATATATATGAATTCCAATTAAAATTAGTAAGAAAATTCTAATAGACTTCTAATAGAAAATAAGTAAAAGATTTTTCCAATTATTAATCATATATGTATAGTATATATTAATTAAAAAATATAATTCTATAAGTAGTTACAGAATAATTTTTCAAGTAAAGCATATTAATTCTACTCTTGGTAACAACAGAATTTTGTTATCTTTTCGGCTGATAGAATGTGGAAAAGAATTAGAAGCATAAATTAAGATTCTTTAGTGCAAGATAAGTACTTCTATGGTATTAAAATCGAGCGAAGTGCATTAATTGCTACTAAAACTTGAAACATAGCAACTCTATTCGGGTAAAATGGTTTAACAATGTTAATGTATCGGGTTTTATAAAATTGACGTAAATTTATCTAACTAGATTCATCCGTTTCGATGATAACCCCTCATGTATAGTTATTTCTAGGTCGTACTTTGGTTCCACCGGTATCGGATACACGTTTACTCGTATACCTATCGCAGGTACCGATTTCTCGACGAGACCATATACATATGACGATATACCCAACGATTTTACGTTAAGTCAGTTCAAACTTGTGAAGGAAGATGGCTTTAAAATCGGATATCTACGTTATATCAAAAGTATTATGCCTAATCCACATGATCTTAGGATATTAACGACTGCATGGAGCGCGCCTGCGTGGATGAAAAATTCTAAAAGTATAACTTGGGGTAAAGAAATATTGGATGAGGCAACATCCTGTATTAATTAGGAAAAAATTTGCACAAGAAAGCTTTAAGAAGATTCTCGTGTTTGATGAAAAATAAGACAAGTCTATAATATACATGTAATACAAAAGTTAATAATATCAATAATATTTAGAAAAAATTTCATTGACTTTTACCGTACCATTTTGAAGATATTTAATTCTAAAGGACCTAGCGCGGAACAAGTACGGTAAAAATGCCCCCACAGCTTTTAGAGTTGATCTTTTTTTCTAAGGTTACTCATATAAAAAGACGCTTACATATCAAATTTTAGGTTTCTATATGAAGACCTGATCAAGTTAGAGAGAGTGAAAAAACGATTTTTTACAAATTTACGAATTTAATTTAGTAAAAATTTAAATAATGAGCAAAAATTCTAATTTGTTCAAAATAAATTCACTTTAACATTAAATGTAAAACCGAAAGTTTCGGGTATCACAGAACCCTTCGGCGATGTGAAGCAAGTTGATCTAGTTATAATACCCCCCTTTATTTTTTAAAAACGATAGTCTAACGTATAAATGTAATTCGTAATTAATTAAATAAAAATAACTGTCTTTCAACCCAATGATTAAAAAATGAGGATGTCACTTTCAATTTGTGTTCATCAAAATATTTTAATATGGAGAGAGATAATTTTATAGATAAATATTAGAGAGCTGATAAAGACGGTTTGTGTTGCTCATTATTTCATCAAATTAACGAAAAAATATAATTTAATTTTTCTCAATGTGGCCCATCTTTTGAAAAAATCTAAAAAAAATATACTTTTTAGACAGTTGAACTGAAATTAACACGAAATTTTTTTAAGGTGATCAATCAACGGAATCGGGGTGAAAAAAATGTTTAAAAGTTATTTTTATTTTTTTCAGAATTTAAATTCGCATTGAAAAAGATTTTTAAAAAATCCTCATTAGTGTTTTGGAGTAACCAATTTTTCAGAATTTTTGCAGATTTTATTTAAATTTTTACTAAATTAAATTCGTAAAAACTTGTAAAAAATTGTTTTTTCGCTCTAACTTGATCAGGTCTCCATATAGAAATCTAAAATTTGATATGTAAGCGTTTTTTTATATAAGAAATCCTAGAAAAAAGATCAACTCTAAAAGCCGTGGGGGCATTTTTACCGTACTTATTCCGCTAGGTCCTTTATAGAATTTTACATTATAAGTTGAAAATATAATCTTATTCTGTAGTTATTCTCTTTTAAATTGAGACACTTGCATATAAGACAGCAATTTAAAAATCGTTATAATCATAAAGTAAACACTTAAGTTTGTTCTCTTGTAAAGTTTTATTTAAACTGACCGTACAGTTTACAAGAAATTTATATTCTTCAATGAAAAAAGCTAGAATATAGTCAAATAGACGATGCGATCATATCAAATGATATCAGACGATGTATATCAAATGAGCATCTTACAACTTTTATTTTGTCATTTTGAAAATATTTAGTAACATATAAAATTAACAATTATGTATAATGGCATTAGATTGTTAGACCTTTTTATTCCATTATTTTAATTATTTTACATATTATTGTGAATAAACTGTTTATTGACTAGGAAGTAGCGCGAGAACCTTCTTAAAGTGTCTATTATGCGACTAAAATATTGAATTTTAAAAATTTACGAAAGTTTATCCCTTATTAAAATTTTGGAAAAGTTAATTACTTATAGAAAAGAGTCTATTATAATATTGTATGTGTATACTCCTAATACGTAAAACAAAGATAGAGTAAAATGATACAAGAAATAAATCGACTGATTAATTTAAAATCAAAACTTTACATTTTCTTTATACAAGGTGTCCCACCCTAAATAACTTTTTTATTTTTGATCTTAGAAAGAATGTTTCAGACAAAAGTTGTATGGCTTTGAGGGGGGTATAAGGTGGTATCATTAGTGAACTATATTTTATTATAGTGTTTTGGAAAGCTCTTGAGGTAAGCTACAAAAATATCCAATGAAAAATAGGAGTTTCCATTTAAGAAATTAATGGTGACCTTCAAGTAACTATTCAAAATCAAACTAACCATGACACCATCTTATGTCCCCCTCAAAACCATATAACTTTTGTCTGAAACATTTTTTTCTAAGATCAAAAATAAAATTATTTGGGGTAAGACATTAAAATAGGACACCCTGTATAGTATTTTCTAGCTATAGCAAATACCGCTTTAATGTTTAAATGCACAAAGTTTTCGGTGTTTCGTTTCATAAAAATATAGTATCAAAATGTACAATCAATTAAAACAATTTTAAAATAGTTTCGACAGTTAAGAAACGTTAAAAAAGATATTAGCTTTGAGTCAGTCATATTTAGAAAGCAAACAGTAGTATTTATTAACAAAATCTAGCACTAAACGTAAGGATCCGCAGTCATTTTGGGTTATTGTTATCAAGTATCCAAGAATGCAAAGATTTACATACATTATATGTAAACGTGTTTTGTGAATTAATAGTGAATTAATATAGTGAAAAAATCAAGAACTTAATTCAACTTATAAGAAAAATAAGAATAAGAACAGGCCTCATATTTGTATGAATGAAGCGGGATAGCATAATTATAAATAAACTCTGTAATTTACTTTTTAAATCATATTTAAACCCGAAAAAAAAAACAAAATATAATAACTAGTCCATTTTACTTCGCGATCTGTCTTACTTCGTTCTCTGTAAATATCTTGATAATATTTCTCTTAAAAAAATTAGATTTTTTCAACAATATTATTAATTTTTAAATGAATTAATTTCAGAAATTATAATTGCGTGCCGATATGGTTGTCGGACTTTCAACGCAATCAAATCTGAAAATATTAATAATCCCCCCAAATTTCCCAACTCTTCCCAATTCTTAAAAACTGTAATAAACTTATTACGAAAAATAATGCCTCGGCCGGGAGTCGAACCCGGATCTCTTGCATTCCGTGTCTCGGTGATCTAAAGGCTTAAGACGCTCGCACGTTTTTAAGTTGGGAAATTTGGGGGAATTAATATTTTCAGATTTGATTGCGTTAAAAGTCCAACAACCATATCGGCACGCAATTATAATTTCTGAAATTAATTCATTTAAAAATGAGTTTACAATAGTTCAACATCTTAACGTTCTGACCGTTATGACGCTTCTTAATTTAAAGCATTATGTTTAACATTAGCGGTCTTTCAATCTTATTATTATTATTAATGTTATAAATGCTACAAAAAAATGACATTTTTATTTCCAAAATTTAATTTAATTCAATATTTTCGTCTCTCTCTCTCTCTCTCTCTCTCTCTCTCTCTCTCTCTCTCTCAGATTTTAAACAGTTTTTGTTATTTAAGTAAGTACTAAGTGCTAGAATAATTAAATATGAGATATCGTAATATATGATAATCTCGACAGGTACTTTAAAACCTGAATATTATCAACTTTACGCTGATTATATCTTAAAGTTCTTTAACGCGTATAAGGAACGTGATATAACTATATGGGGCATAACACCTGGTAATGAACCGTTAAATGGATTTTTGCCATTCTTCATTTTCAATGCTATGGGTTGGACGCCCACCAGTTCAGCGGCTTGGACGGTGGAACATTTAGCTCCGACTTTGGCTAATGCCGGATATAATCCCCTCTACATAGCGATGGACGATCAACGCTTCGAAGTCCCGTGGTTTACCGAGTTGATGTTTAAGTATCCAAAAACTAAAGAACTGTTCTCTGGCACTGCGGTCCATTGGTACGCTGATAAAATATTTTCACCGCTTAGACTGTCTCAATTACATTATAAGTATCCGGACAAGTTTATACTGATGACTGAAGCATGCACCGGTAAGTATAATTAATTATATAGAATATAGATCATATAGTAAATAATTGAAGATATACTTCCACGCATGCGTCTTTTTTTTAAAAAAACTAAAAAAAAATTCATATAATTTTCGTCTTATATAGGTAGCAGTCCCTTAGAGAAACAAAAAGTAATATTGGGATCATGGGACCGAGGACAAAAATATGCTTTAAATATAATCGAGGTTTGTATATATATTCGATATTAATTGATCTATATTCCAAACGCGTTTATCTAATTTTTAAATTTATCTGCCTAATATAAAGAACATTTTCAATTTGATTACAAAATAAGAATCTGCTAAGCACGTTTAATTATAGATGACAAACTTTTGCAGGCACTGGAGTTTAATTAGAAAAGTATATATTATTTGGTTAATCCGTTTTACGGTATTAAGAAATTTTATTATAGCATGAGGTATTTTCATTATGTAAAAGATGAAAGTAATATAAATATAAAAATGAAAATAATATAAATCATATATGTAATACATAAAAGTACTTTGAATTGTGTATAAGATTTACAAATATATTTGTAGAATTTATCACATTGGATGGTTGGATGGATAGATTGGAATATAGCACTCAATCAGCATGGAGCACCAAATTGGGCAAAAAATTATGTGGATTCACCAATCATCGTAATGCCGCAAACAGACGAATTCTACAAGCAGCCTATGTTTTACGCAATTGCTCACTTCAGCCAATTTGTGCCACGTAATTCTTACAGAATTTTATCTACGGGTCTTGAAAATAATCCAGACATTAAAGTGATAGCGTTCTTGACGCCCGAACAATATATTGTTGTCGTGGCTGTTAACAAGTTAGTAAAAAATATTTTATACCGTCAAATTAATTATTTATAGCAGTCACATTATATGTAACAAAATTTTTCAGAAAAATGTATAACAATTCTTTTTATATCTTTTATTTAAAAAATTATTTTCTATTAATTTTCTAATTTCCTTTTTACCATCATTTTTTACTTATTTTACTTTATTTTAAATTACTATAATTATTTTTTAATTATTTAATTTTAATAGACTCTTAAAATATATAATTTGAAATTTTTGTGTTGCAGAGCTCGCACCCCTTTTACTATAACAGTAAAAGATAAGAACAAAAACAACGTAGTAAATGTACGCTTACCTGCTGAGTCTTTTAATACATTGTTGTATTTGGCATAAGAATAATGCAGAAATTTGTACCCAAATTATAAAAAATATACAAATCTTTGCTTTTCTTACAGAAAAGTCAAAATCATAATACTTTAATATTGTTCCACACTTTGTATGAACTTTTTACAAAGGAACAAAGATTGTATGTTGTACGAAGTTGTAATATTATATTACAGTTTTATTTTAATATTCGCTTCGAAAGAAACATTGAGTGTTTCATCTCCTAAAAATCCATATGAATTCTATTAAAAAATGTCCTTTATTTCGGTTTAAATTGCAGCATGTTAAAAGTTCATAAAAATAAGAGGGGAACTTTTCTGTGTTTCTGTGTTAGTTAACAGTATCGATATTAGAACTCGCATTCACTTCCTAATATTGCATTTGCACATATCTAATTTACTTCCTGTTACTGATTCTTCTAATTCAGAAATTATTACATTTCCAAATATATTAATATAATATATAATTGATTAATACTTTAATGTAATTTTTATATATATATTATATATATATATACAATCGCTTTTATATTTAATTCAATATAATTATTTGTACTTCTAATTATCGATAGTACGTTTTTGCCCATCGTCCTATTTTTTTCTTTTTAGGATTCTCTCGTAAACATTTTGGTATATAAGTCGGTTGATGATCATCTAATGTACGTTTGTACATTTTAATGCCAAATTCCCAAGGTTCTCGTTTCTTATCCATTGGACGAGTTTTATGTTTAATAATATAGATCTTTTGCCAATCATATATTTCCGGTATTCGTCTAAAAAAAGATATAACAAATTAACAAGGATAAATGCTTCCTTTTACTATTAGTTGACATTAAAAATATAGTTAAAAGGATATAGTTATTAAAATAACTTTAATGTTATTTTACCTGTGCCTCGGCCTGTTAGCCACTAGATGCTTGTACTGTTTTTCGAGCCAATTTCTTCTTTCATTATGTTCTATGTCAGCTATTACTTTCACGGATTTCCCTAAATAAGGTTTTAATTCTACACCTATTCTTTCTTCGGGAATATTCATGTAAAACTTAATTAAAGTTTTAAGAACTTCTTCATTTAAACCGTGAACTTTCTCATTTTCTATTTTATCAAATAATTTCATCGGTTCTGTAACCCAACATATGTTGCGCTTTGGATTTTCATCCGCATATTCAGAATGCACTAAAGTGGTATTAAGTTGATAAACAAAAAACGACCACCATTGTCCATTTGTTATAATTGTCTGAGTAGTTAATGGATACGTAATATCGTTAAAAGTAGAGAAACCTGAAATTTTAGACATGTAAAATTCGAGATTCAAATTAATATCTAAATTATAACTTTGAAATACCTTGATAACAGGCTTGCGATAATAACCAGCTGTAAGATGCCATTATAGCCTGTACTGTGAGTGCTGTAGATGTATCATTATATTTTTCTGGCCTTGTTTGCAAGTAAGTACAGTTATGATATGATAAAAACCCGAATTCATTTTCATCGCCAGGCCAAAATCCAGGTATATTAGTTAAGTGTTTCTTTTCAAGAGCATAAGTTAACATCTTGGGATTCAATTTGAACGTAGGTACTTCTAAATCTGGATTTTCGCAATCGCTTAAGGGAATAATCTGTCGCAGAGGATGCTTACATCTCAAATGCATGACAGGCTGACCAATATATTGAACAGGCAAATCTACTGAGTCATCAACAAATTCCTTCAGAAATTTAATAGATTTTCTGAAATTCCTTACAAAATTAGGGGGATTTAAACCACCCATAAACCAAGATGCTTCTAATCTTGGTTCAAAATCAATTTCAGTCTGTAATAAATGTGGATTTTCAGAAGCAAGATGTATCAGCACTGTTCTGTTAATTCTTTGAATTAATGCTTTAGATATAATTTCTTCCATGTTTATTTTTCTGTCTAAAGCCTTAATGTTTTCATCCAATGGAAATTTATCTACTTTCATTTCATGCTCTCTTCTGCAACATTATAATATATTAAAATATTAAAAAGAAAAGTTTTTAAATATTAAAATAACTCACATATATATTAACAGTGAATAATCAGATAATTAATTATAACTTATATATTACATCAGAAAAAATATTTAATTCACAGAAATACCTACCTTCTGATGCAATGTTCAAAAATTATGTTATCCTCTATGTCACTCTTGATTGATTGTACTATTTTATCTAATTGTTCGATAGAAATTACAGTATTATAATATGCTGGCAGACCAGATTCCTTGACGATATGTGTTCTCGTAAAATATTGCGCATGTGATAAAGAATTATATGGTACAACATGTTCCTTTAGAATTAACGACTTCCAGCCATAATAACGTGGCATATTAATCTTGAATAGCTTCTCCTCCACAGTTTCTAAGTTCTTGATTTCCTCATACCAAGCTTGCCTTTTCCTTTTGTACTTGGCTTTAAAGCTCATATCTTCAATGGGTGGATATATTGATTCTATACTATTAAATTCACTGACAGCTGGTGTACTATATTTTCTATGTTTGCCATACTTGACTACTATATTAAACAATACTTTTTGTCGAATGTGAGCAAACATACTTCTAAGCAGAAGCAACAAGACTTTTCAAAATTTTTTAGTGTTTCCACGTTTTTTAACACATATACTAGAATATATCTAGAAGTAACAATTCATGTCAGATCTTACAAATATATTGCCCAATTGCTCGATTTAAATATCGTAAACTAATTCGTGATCATTTCGATTTAAAAAATGTCGATTCTACAGAGAAATATATTGGATACTGATTAACTTTAGTTTCTATCTTGCACGTTTATTATTACATCAGTTCGTACAGGTTATGTTATGACTTGAAATTGTACACTTTAAATACCAGTTTCAATTCTTAATTTGTTGTATATGGTGTAAAAAATAATGGTAAAATGTAGTCCACATTGATTAACAACAACTTCAAGAAAATTCTCTTTTATAACCTTAATCTCGAAACACTGCAACCGCTAAAGAATTAAGGTAAATTTTCACAACAGGCTGTTTCAGCGACAAAAAGGATCACGTGGTAAAAATTGACGAATATCCAGCGTCCATTTTGATCACGTGATCCTTTCTGTCGCTGAACCAGCCGGTTTGAGTAGTTCGTGAAAATTTACCTTAAGGCCGGCGTCCCATAGGTCTGTTCGCGTTACTTGCACTTTTGGCACTCGGCATCTTCGCTTTCTCTCTTTTCAAGGCCAAATATATATCTATCTCATTTTAAGTGCAAAAATATTTGGAGATTTCATGCAACGCGAACAGACCTCATGAAACCCTTTGCACTTGAATTCTAGTGAATTTACTAGGAAAAAAGAACTTGTACTAATT
>NW_017257621.1:304017-305305 GCF_001594055.1 Mycetomoellerius zeteki
TTGCATAACGCATAACGCATAGTGCATAAGCGAATCAACTAATCAGAATCTTTCCTTTCCTTCCATTTCATGGAAAAGAAGAATTTCGATTGGTCGATTCCCTTATGCACTATGCATTATGCGTTATGCAAGAGTCTGTGCTGTGGCCATGAATCCAGCATATGCACTTGATTGATTTTAGTTTCTAGTCGCTTACGAGATGGCACCACAGTTAGCTTTTCGTCGGAGGCGAGCACAAGCTCTGTGTCAGAGACCAGAGTCAGCAGATCTCTTCCCAAGTTCCCAGTAAACAATATGGCCGATTCGTTTTGGTGCGCGTGTTATGTCGTCCTCGCCGTATTCGCCAAGTACCAACGTCCGTGTTGCGAGCGTGGTTAGCCATTCACGGTAAGTGTAAATCCGAGATTAAGAAATGCGTTTGTCGAGTAGCAATGGAAGACATTGGAACCAAACCGGGACGCACGGTTTTGCGTAACGCGTGCGCGCGCGCGCGCGCGCGCGAGATCTCCGATGGTTTCAACCGAGACGAACGCTCGTTTGCCGGGCCAGAGAAAAAAAAGAGATATTCGAGTATTCTATCGTGTTTGGACTTTGTCAACGTTCATATCACGATGATGACAGGTGTACGCCGCGTCGTACTTGCGAGCGCAAGTGTAAGCGCACACGCGCCCGCATGCCGAGCGGATACAAGTAACGTCGACGCAGTGTATGCTTTCCGCAAATTCGCAGCCGCTTCTATATCAATTTATCTTTGACAGGCGGACCGCCCGATCACGGTTTCGTGACTCCCGCGAACTTTTCCACGTCGCGGCGTCGGCGGCGACGGCGCGCGGACGCGGCCAACTCGCGTGGCCGCCGAAGCAACAGGTTTTTTGTACTGAGAAACCGTGCGGCGACGACTTCTGGTTCTTTTGCGAGATTCATATCGTCGTGAATCGAGAGTCGAAATTTTTAATCGAGGTGTTTTTTTCGGCTTTGTGAACTTGGCACCCGACTTGCACAAATATTTTTTTTTTAATTTTTTTCCGAAAGATTTTCGTATGTAGTTGAATGTAGTAACATTCATTTCGTTTGTAGTAGCGCAGAAACAAAGATATCGCGACTTAAAAAAATGTCATCCCCCGACTTTGAAATTAATAAATTTTAAGTATTGTTTCTTATAGAAAATCGTTTGTAGTGAATTGTAGTGAAATCATTTCCGTTTGTAGTTGCACCGTTCGCGAGATATAGTTATTTAAACAATTGTATAAAAATGAATTTTTTTAATTTTCAAGATAACTGAAATCCG
>NW_017257621.1:306256-308057 GCF_001594055.1 Mycetomoellerius zeteki
TATCTCGCGAACGGTGCAACTACAAACGGAAATGATTTCACTACAATTCACTACAAACGATTTTCTATAAGAAACAATACTTAAAATTTATTAATTTCAAAGTCGGGGGATGACATTTTTTTAAGTCGCGATATCTTTGTTTCTGCGCTACTACAAACGAAATGAATGTTACTACATTCAACTACATACGAAAATCTTTCGGAAAAAAATTAAAAAAAAAATATTTGTGCAAGTTGGGTGCCAAGTTCACAAAGCCGTTTTTTTCAACATCATCGAATTACGACAGATCTCGAGGCATACATGAAAAATACAATGGACTGTTAATAAAATTTTTTTTAACGATTTTAAGATTGCATGGAATTGAACTGACTCGTTGAGTGCATGTCATATGTGTCATATCCATCTCGGGGATAAGGATGCACTCTATATACGATCGCGAAGAGATTTGAAATGAGGCGATTCCGAAATTGTAGGTGGTTTTACGAAGAGTTTTACGTCGCGCGATCGCGGAAAGAAGTATCACATTGGGAAACAGCAAAAATCGCGCTATGACGCAAGACACGCTGACCTCAAAAAGTTGTGCCGCATGCACGTGCGCTTTTGCTTCGTTCTCTGCTCACATTTCGTACGAGAGCTGAAAAATTTCATGATGCGACGAGACATGGAAGAAAAAAATTTCAATGTAAGAGATTTCGATATTAGAAAAAAGAAAGTATATACGCAAAGACGTTGTTTTAGAAAATACTGTAATCTAGCTTTAATTTGACCTCGTTTTAAGGACTAATAATAGTGCTACTTGTTTCCTGTTTCTTGTTTTTTTGCCACTTTTTACTTCCTGCCTTTTTGCTTTTTATCCTGTTTCTTCGTTTTTTATTGCCCGAGATAAAAGTTAAAGCCTATTCTGCAATGTGCTCTTTATTTCCTGTTTCTTGCTGTTTGTCTCTTGCCCTTTTGACCAAAAGGCAAGAGACAAACAGAGACAAACAGCAAGAAACAGGAAACAAAGAGCACATTGTAGAATGGCTATAAACCTATTCTACAATGTGCTCTTTGTTTCCTGTTTCTTGCTTTTTACCTCTTGCTTTTTTCCACTTTGCAACCGTTTTATCGACAAATGTATTTCTTGCTACGTGTTTCCTGTGTTTCTTCCGAAGTTCGTTAACTTTTATCTCGAACGATATAAAACAAAAAACCATAAGAAACCAAAAGATAAGATGTAAAAAAATAGCAAAAAGCAAAAAACAGGAAATAAAAAGCACATTGTAGAATAGGCTTTAACTTCGGATGAGACAAAAAACGCGCACTAGGAAACATAATTGTCGATAAAACGTCAAAGAGGAAAAAAGGCAAGAATTAAGAAAAGAAACAAGAAACAGGAAGCAAAGAGTACATTGTAGATTAGATTTATAGGTAAATTTAATAATACGCGAACTCGGAACAAAGATCTGACCTGATGCTCCGAATTATAAAAGGGTTCGCAATTGAATAGTTTAATGAGAGAGAGAGAGAGAGAGAGAGAGGGGGGGGGAGGGAGAGAGAAGAGCATTATTTATTGTGCTCTGGGACGAGTCCCCTCAAGCGCATCATCACAAAATACAAAACTTGATTCATATCCATTTAACAATTTTCAAAAATAAACTCAGAAACAATATAACAAAATAAAGATAAAAATGAAAAAAAATAAACATAATAAAAATAAAAATACGAACAAGCAAGAAATTATAACAAAAACTTACAAGTTTAACTACTAACTACTTAAGGCTTACAAGGAGAGGGAGTAAGGGAGAGATGGAAGGGGGGG
>NW_017257621.1:308098-340454 GCF_001594055.1 Mycetomoellerius zeteki
TAGAGCAAATTCACTGAAAGTCTGTCATTTTTAGGTAATCTTTTGTTAACAGATGGATATTTAACCTCTTTAAATTTTATATCCCGGTTACATTTAGGCCATGTTTCGATATACAACTGCCAGCATTCAACATTTATAATTTACATTACGTATACGACAGATTTTTAATATTGTTAATATATGTCGGAAGTATCGAAACACGGTCAAGCCAAAGAGAATTGGTAGGCTCTTTGACCAGGGCCCCTCTAATGTCTGTTTTTACCAACAAAGATTAACTTTTTATTAAACTTGGTTTAACTTATTTTTCATCCTTTTTTCAGATTTAAGAATTAGGAAAGGATAAAGAGTAAATTAAACCGAGATTAAAGTTAATCTATATTAGAAATGGACACAATTCTCTTGCCTGTGTTTCACTCCAAACTCACTTTGTCACACGCTATAATATATAAATATATATGCGCGCGCGCGCACGCGTATTTGTGGAAATTACCTGAAAATAACAAAACCAATCAGAGTAGAGAACACTATCCACTCTAAGTACTCTCTCTTGATTCTTTCTGGAAAGAACAGGAGAGAAAGAGAGTGGGATAAAAATTTTCAAAATTTTAATAATATTTTCTATTTATAAATTTGATCATTTACATAAAAGTCAAATTATATCCAACTTAAATTACTTTTAATCATTCCTACTTCCTAGGTCGCCACTGCTTCTACTCAATATACAATTAATTTAAATAAAACAATGAATTTACTTAAGAAATGTATCAAACAAATTTGACTCAAATTTAATTTATTACTAAGCAAATACGTCTATATAAACATTGTTTACTCTGGAACTAAGCATTTCGACTAGAAATGTGTTGATTGAATGTAATTGTCTTTTTAATCACATATTTTATAATTAAATAATAGATTTTGATACATTTGAAAGTTAAAAATAATAAAATGTCATTTAATTTAAGAAATTGATTTAAATTTAATATCTTTAATATCTGACAGTGTAGATCAAGTACATATTACAGTAAGATAGTAGATACATATTAAAAGCTGCTGTGCATGAAATTAGCAATATTAAATATAAAAGCATAGATATATAAATATTTTAAATACTTAATAATGATATTGTCACGATATTTAACAGATTATACAATTATTTCATTATCAAAACTGATTATATTGTGTCACTACGTTTAAATACTTTATATAAAACAGCCTTCAATGTATTCTAATCCAGTGGAGTGCGAGTGACGGAATTCTTAATGTTCTCTTTGTAATTGTAATTGAAATGAGCAATAAGAAAGAATGTAATAAGAGATAATACGATAACGAGAGAAAATGTATTATTGCATAAGTAATAGGTATCTAGGTATCATCGTTGTGTCGTTAATTTCCATATTAATTAACTTGTTCTAATTTGCGAGATGTACATTTTATATAGGTACAGTTGAAAATATGCTTTTTACTGTATTTACGCTTGATTAAATGAAGGCGGTTTTCCGAGAAATATAAAAATGTTATTTTTCACACCCTCTTTGCAAAAAAAAAAAAAGAAAAAATGAGCGAAATACAGACGAACAGTTTGATTCAAGTTCGCAATTCGATTTTTTCCCCTCTCTTTTCTTTTGGGTCTCAGTTCTTTTTGGCGATAACTACACAGCATTGCGTGATTATTTTCCCTCTTCATTCTCATGCTAATTATATATTCATAACATTTTCGCTCTATTAAAGCCATGATGTTTGATGTACTGAAAAAAATAATTTACTACATTTTAATAAAGATTTGTTTATGTGGTACTAACTAAACATATACTTATAATAATAAATAAATATTTACTAATGAAAAATATGATACTTACAATTAAATCAAGTTAACGGCTCTCATACTAAATAAATATATGTTTACATTTAGTAAATATTTAGTACTATTCAAACAAATATCTATTAAAATTTAGTAAGTTTTTCTCAGTGTGCGTTTCTTCCTTGACGTCGCCTGTCGAATATCTATATATAATAGAAACACTTTTGAAGTAACTGCTACTTTATAAACCTAATTGAGCATTGCAGATCTGTGTTTCTCAATTTTACTCTCTCAAGTTATATACGATACTTCCTTACGAGGAACAGCAATGATCGCGAAAGAGGACTTTTTCAGGAAAAACTGTATTGCGTACGTTTTCCACGTCATAAGCTGACTCTCGCTTCCTCACGAATGACGTAAGTTGACGTATCGCGACTCTCATTACGCTTATCTACCAGCTAATTAATGCTTGGGCCAATGCTGAAAATTCTCATTAATTGTCCCAATTATCTCATTAGTGTCTCAAATACATATATGCGTCGCGTCAACACCCTTTAGCGAAAACATTGATAAATCGCAGATACAACAGATACGAGTACATCATATTAGTGATGCATTCATATACCCGCGCGAAATATCGAGCATTTAAAAAATGCCCTATATTATTTTTCAATGGACGATAATGGACTTTTTACAATAAGTGATTAAGCCGTAATGATACTAGCGATTGCTGATTAGATTACGATTATGATTAGCGATTGTTGATTACTTTTCAACCAATCAGAGCAAAACAGTCGGCGATTGATTATTTTATTTTTGGTTGAGAAATAACTACCAATTACAATTGCAATCCAGTCGGCAATTGCTAGTGTGATTACAGCTTTAGTCATCATTATAAATGTTTCATTTATATTACAGTGATAAGTACAAGTCATAAAAAAATCTTAGAAAATTTGTATCCAGTAAATCATATTAGGTTGTTGCGTCACAATATTTTAGTCAATCAGAAGGATGATAGTTCTCAAAACAAATACGAGACATTGTGTTCGTATATTTGATTTAGTCAGTTATTACGTAATCTATGTTTTAAATTATAAGAAATGGAATTTAGCCACCCCCCCTCCCTTCACGCAGTTTCTGATTACTGATTTATTATTGACTTATAACACTACTGACTCGCTTATAATTATGGTGACCATACGTCCTTTATTGTAAAGTCTTTTATTTTAGGTAGCTGTCCTTTAGATTTATTTGTTACTTCCAAACTTAATTTTAGCCATTATTTTTCAATATTGTTCTTTACTCTCCTTTATTTTAACATTACGGGAAATTCTTTTCTAACTAGCGTTCCAATGTCTAATGTTATATTAACCTTTCATAGTTACCACGGATCAAAATGATCCGAACATTATCTTTCACGCTAGATTTCAGAACCTTCTTAACTTCGGAAGTAAAGCTCTATATACCAAAGTAGCGCATAGGTTCTCCATTTTGGACCTACTAATCATACCCTATAGGCCCTATACCAATAGCTACGTTTACACCGTGCGCTTAGTCCGCGACCTATACGATAGGTGTCTTTGTTTAACCTACAGGATAAACAAGGACATCTATCGTATAAGTCGCGGACTAAGCGCACGGTGTAAACGTAGCCATTAATACTAAGCGCTTATTGGACTAAAGACAATTAAATCGAAATGGCGATCGAAATAGCCAATAGAAAGGTTGTCGACATTTCAGCTCAGGATATCGATTATGTAACTTTTTCTTTAGAGCGGAAACGTGAAAAATGAAAATTTTTGTATGTATGTATGTTTATATATATATATGTGTGTGTGTGTGTGTATGTGTGCATATGTATATATAAACATATTATATACACAAAATTTTCACTTTTCACGTTTCTGCCTTAGAAAAAAAGTTACATGATCGATACCTTAATTTAAAAACATGTAGAAAAAGTCCTAAAATTTTCAGATTTGTTCTTTATTTTCTTTAAGTAGATATGGTCACTGTACTTATGATTCGCTTCTGACTCCTGATTTATTACTAACAGCTTTTATTGTAGAAAATCCATTATACATCCTCATTTTACCGATGTTGAAATAAATTTGAGCCTATTTTGTAAATTAATATGTTTTATGATATAAATTGTGCGTGCAACAATCATCTCCTCGAGATTTTGGTTTCTAATTGTCACAAAATAATAGTCTTTGATAAATTAATTAAATTAAATTAATTAATTTAAATCAAAGTAGCTACACAAAATGTTAGATGTGAACGCAGATTTCCGTATATGTACAAGTATAGGATAAAATATGCGTCTGAGTATCATGTTGATTTGACATTTTAAAATATTTTCGCATAGACTACAGCAATGTGAAAGGCGATGGTCGTTCTCAGAATGATTTTCGGTCGGTATCTAGTATATTCCGAAAGCGGCTTCGGTCCGTTTCGCACGGAGATCCTTTCTCCCTGGCGACGTAAAGACGTCGCATGACCTCGGACTCGTCACGTGCGTTCTTGCTGAACCATAGATACGTCTCGTGCTTATGCAAATCCGTCGTCGCGCAATCTCTGTCGTCGCTGTCCGCCTTCGTGAACAAACCTTCGCTCACGAATCTTCGGCGAGCACGCGTTTTCGCCAGCGATGACAAGAAGCTCCTTTGTTGTTGCCAGGTGAATAATCGCGGAGCAAATATAGAGATAAGTGACTCGAAAAATAAGATCCCGACTGGCATATAGGCAAACAATCGTCGATCTGTTTAACATGTAATCCTTGTAGCCTTGGGGTCTATAGATTATATATTATATTTGTAATTTTTCGATATATTCACGAGAAAAATTTCTGGTTAAAAATTTTTTAATGGAACGAACCAGTGAATTCTGATCACAATCAATTGGAATTTCAGTTATTATGATTGGACATGTGCAATCTCGATTAGAATTTATAATAGATTTAACTATAAAATTCTGATTTGTCTATTTTCCACTAGAATTCCAATTAATGCAATCAGACTCTTTCCAATATTGTATTGAGGTTTATAATATACTACGTAAGAATTAATACACAAATAGTAACATTATAATAATACTAAACACTTTATCAATCTGTTTAACACATAATCTTCATAGTCTTGGGATCTGAAGTTACTGAGATTATGTCATAGTTTTTTTTTTTATATTTGTACTCTTTCGATATATTGCATCGAAGTTTACTGTCACTATGTTGGAATTAATACAATTTATAACAGTGAACAATAATTAGATAAATTTATATTTATGTAATGTATTTCATTGAACTTATTTACGATAGAAATCATTTCTTATATAATTCTAAGGGTTAAATAACCACAATCTCTTTGATTGTTACTTTGCGTCGTTGAAGAAGTATACCCTTCGGTCTACAGTTATCGCGCCTAACGATCGCACGGACAGCATTAGGTTACACATCGATCCCCTTCACCCCTGGCGTTCTTGAATAATAGATGCATTTCTACTACCCGTGCGCGTCAGGGGTGCAATTCGCGAAGCGCTTAACCCACTGTCGTTTTCGCACGGCCTATCAATCAACAGATTCTTTACAACAAAATTGTTATGATAATTTTCATGTTCGTGCACGCGCCACTTGACTTAATACGTGTTCGTTTGTCCCTCGTCTTGTCCCCATGTACGTAATATCATTACTTAACTATCTTACATACTCGAACGTTAATTATTATAATGTGAGGTTGTTAACGTGTGCGTTATAAGTAAAGTTGCTTTATCATTGTTCTCATTGTTGCCTCTTTTAAGTGAAAATTAAACGTCGAGCACCTTATATTTAAACAATATTAAGATTAGAAAGAGATAAACTTATTTAAAATATATGTATATGTATTAGTCTAACATCTAATAACTTTGACCATGATTGTCGCTTTTCATATTTAGTTGATTTATCTTTATATTTAACTTTATTATCTTTATTTTCCTTTTATTTTTTCCGTTAATTAATATATGAATTATTCGTTTTTAAATTTACGATTCTAAAGAGTTACGAAGCGATACCTCGATTGCTTATGAAATAGTTTTGACATCTCTCTCAAGAACGGTCCAGCCATAAACTGTTTTGTGATACAAATCGAGCTTGAATAATTAATATATCGAGATTAGTAGCTGTTGTGGAGATTTATATGCGAGAACAAGGACGTTATGTTTCGCATAATTATCAGAAATATGAAGGTCATGATTGCGATTTGTAGCATAACAAGCATAAAACGTGTCACGCTGTTTACATTTTCGTGGAACGAAATTACGATTTATTTGATTTATATCTGTCACGGAAGTTGATTTACGAATTCGTCGAGTATATTTCTATTTTGAAGACGCTAGATTGCTAGAATGTTCGCCGCCATACTCAGAGATTGTCAAACGTAAAGAATACATTTTTTAAAATTTATAGTAAATTTATAGGTAATACATTTTTTATTATCGTACAATAAATATATTCAATTTTACAATGCTAAGCCAATTTTATTAATAATATCTCGATCTAATAATTTTCTTTTTAACTTCATATGCAGGTAATTACAATACAATGACTGTTGTAAAATTCTGTATTTTGATTAGTTTTGTCCTTAACTGCTCACTGGATCTAAACATATGAGCCAAACATATTAAAGAATCTTACAAGTTGCAAAACTGCTCTTTCTGCAGTCATTATATTTTACTAACGATTGGAAAGATGTTTTGCTGTACTTTTTCTGTGTTAATAGCATTTTTTTTCCTGTTTAGCGATATGAAAGTTTTAATGTCTGAGCAGGACGTCATGTATGTACTTTCACAGTTTGAGTAAAAGGAACGATGAAAGCAGGCAATCGTTCGCTGACGTAGTTCAATCACTTTCTCATGTCTACTATCGGCCTTGACCATCATTAAAAGGTCGGCGAAACAGACAAAAGTTTCTTCTAGAGAACTTAACTCGTCATGTATTTTTCATTTCGCTACTAAGTATTGACTTTTTCGAATATATTTTTCATGTGAGAATAAAGTATGTAATTTAACAATTGTTTATAATTGCTTCTTGTAAAACGATTGTTAACATAAGGTACATTCAGCATAAGTAGGTACTTTTATATTTTAAGACGAAGAAATATTTTAAGCGTCGCTGTACGGTACTATATATAAGAAAAAGTGCTTTTTCTTCTTATATATTTTATGTTTATTTTATAGCTCAGCATAGCCCAATAGTATTTTCATACACATTGCAATCGTTAGGTAAATCACGAGATATTCTCAATCAATACAAAACGCATTCGAACGTAAAAACTTTGTAAAAATATCTCGCTTTATTTCCAAGAACATTCTTAGAAATTCGAACTAATATATCAAATGGATCAAGTAATTTGAAACAAGGTATACTCTTCTCTTTCATGAAACGTTTGTGTTAGCAATGAGAGAACTTGTTGATATATCACAATTTTTTAGCTAATACGAAATAACGTAAAGCCATATTCTAAGTTATTTTTTTTAAGGATTAAAGTTGTTTTGCTGCATTACGTTTATTTATTTTGCGAATTGTTCGCTATATATAGTCATAAAGTGCGGTTACATAGAGAGATAGGATGCGTAATGCGTATATGACACGCTTGTCGTACTTATAGAACCGAGTAAATGTTCACGGTATAGCTCGTAGAATTCTCGTCGCGCAATACAACTAGTTGCCTCTCATTCTACCAATTTTCAATGTTGCGAACCTTTAACTCGACTCGATGATCTTGCATATTGTGTTTTTTACGTAACCGTTATTGCACGAAGTATTTCTAATTGTTGAATATGGAACTGTTTGATTACTTCGGAATTTCTTTTTTTTTTTTCCTTAAAAAAATATTGAAGAAATTTAAATTTTTATAAATTTTATAAAATGTTATAATCAAGAAAGATATCAAACTTTATCAATTCTTAAATCAAACATACTGTGAAGATATTAAACGGTATCTCTACATATGTGTATATTGTCTATTTTAAAAATATTAAATAAAGTTACATGTGTCGATATATGATAAAATCGAAGGAAATTAACTTTCTTATCACACTTTTCTTGAAAAAAAAAAGGGATTTCATACGCCTTTCACTCTTTCAAGAATCTTGATGTTGCCTAACACAATGAAGATATCGATCCCCGCAATACAACGTTAAGATTCATTAATTCCGCATCGATAAATACTTCTATTATTAACGGCATCGCGAATATCGTTGAAACATCGATAGAATGAAGCACAATAATAACGAAAAATATCAATTTTCCGCGGTTGTTAAAATTATTAATTTTTCCTTGATAAGTGTACATTGAAAAAAATATAATTTACATGGAAATTACATGTATACGACTGGAAAATTATCTAAATTACATAAATATGCTTGGAAATTTACTGGTAATTGTAAATTTCCAATCATATTTAGACAATTTTCCAGTCATGAACATGTAATTTCCATGTAAAATTACATGCATTTTTTTCAGTGTAGCATTCGTGTCAAAATAAATGATTTTATCTTTATAAAAAATGAATTAATAAAATATTTCAGATAGTATTATATATCTGGTAGTTTATAACTTATTTATCTAATCATTTTAATTAATAATATTTAGTTATATAATTATTGAGCTTATTATTTAGTATATTAGTTAATTTTTTTATGTCTTTTATTTATTAATATTTTTCTAATCGTTTAATCGAATTAGTTTAGAGTGAAATCTTTACCAGGTGCTAACTCTCGTACACTTTCGGTACACGCGCACTTAGACGACGCATTCCATTCGTATGGATAAACGTGACTGGCATCATTAGTTTCATGGAATCAATTAACGGAGCAGCCGAGCGCCTCTTGCGATAACCACTAACGAATACCAATTGTGGAATAATTGCAGTTAGCCACTACTGTATGTTTTATAGCGATCTGTTACTTTTCAATATATAATTAAAAATAACAATAATTTTATTATTAAAATTTTAACATATAATTAATTATACATGCTTTGGTTAATTATGCTGTTTTAATTTAAAAATTTGACTAATAGGATTTTCTTTCTGCAAAAGAAGTGTGGAATAGAGAAAAAGATTTTTACATAAGAATTAAGCATAATTAAAAGGCTCTCCTTTTTACCCGACTTTTATGGAATTTCTACTTGAAATTTGTTTTTATGAAATTTCATGATAACATGAAAGAAAATTTTAGTTTTGGAAAATATAATTACTTGAATCTTTCTTTTATATCCAGAAATGAGTGCTGAAGTAGTAGACACATGCATTTTCTCTAAATTTATGCCTCAATAAGAAAAGCTGTCGTATCACTCGTCTAATCGCGATAAGATATCGGCTGAATGAAACTGCAATGTTTTAAGGTGACCTTATATGGTCAGTAATACTGTTAATATTAACAACTATTGATAACATTACTGATCGTATGCGGTTAATATTGATTGGTTAAGCTTGACTAGGATACTGACGACGATCTGGATTTTAATTCTCAAATATCCGTATCACTTTATTAGGATTCATGTAACAATATATGTCACAGTACAATAGATAATGTACGTAAAACTAAAGTAAAATATATTGTCAATAATACTATTCGTATAATATTGTAAAAATATTCATGCATGATATCAATATTACTGATCTAATATAACTGATCAGTATTATTGACCGTGTAGGTCACTTTTACGATTTTCATGTTGAAATTAGAATGCGGCTTTTTAATATTCGAATTGCAATTTAATTATTTAGTTTTGTCCAATAAATTGGTCGACAAAAATATGCGGCTTATTTTTCTGGAATCTGGTTATTGATTGGTTAACAATTGAGAGAAACAATTGTGCCAGAGCTTCATAATAAATAATAGCACAATTTTGTCGTGCAATTCTCATTTGTTAATCGACCATCTGTTGAGTAACGTTCTTAAAATCATAGAAACATCTGTTAAATTCTTTCGTGGCCAATTTTATATTCAAGGTGATATTAAGCAAATGCATGTATTATTCTTTTACTCCATTTCTATTCTATTTTATTTTACTTTTACGTCTTACAAGGGACGTCACCCAACTGTCCGGCATCGATTTGATTCTCCGTGAAATATGTTAAACACAAAAATCTAAGAGACAAACCGTACAACTTTTGTTTAAAAAATTTTTTTCCATCTTTTATACAATACTTCCGACGGTATTCGGCTCCAAATAGAAATACCGTTTTTTTTTTTTTTTTTTTTTTTCAAAGGGGTGTTTCACCCTTTAAATATGAGTTAGCGCACGTATAAAGAAATACGTGTCTCTTAAATTTTTGTGTTTAACAACATATTTCACGGAAAATCAAATCAGTGCCGGACAGTTGGGTGACGTCCCTTGTTAATAAATAAATTTTTTTGTAGTAATTTTTAATATAAAATGTTATTTTTTATCTTTGTTGTACAGAAGCTCGTAAGATCATTCCGCGAGATATAATTTTCTATTCTGTTAATGCTGCATGGAACTTTTATCATCCCATCGACATACGATTTATCTTATCTAAGTGGCACACCTCTCTTCACCGAATCCTCATAAATATCTCGAATAATCATCGTCGAGAAAATGTGCATTGTCATTTCGTGCACCAAAGTAGATAGCTACTGTGCTATGAATCTGATATTAAGGTTAAGCCATTTTAGCTTAATGCAATACGTATTTAAAATACAAGTATGAAAAATGTATAGGTTCATATATTATTTGCTATTATAAATTCTAATTATGTTCAATCTTCTTTAAGTGTTGTATTTAATCTTCGCGGACATTTCTGCGGAAATCTACGCGCAAATATTAACACGTGAGGTGCTTAAGATACAGAGCAGACAATTCATTATAAACACGTTTATTTGAACTAACAAATTCTTTGCCACAGACCTGGAAAACCGGGAAAAGTCAGGGAAATTAAAATTGGTCATGGAAAACCGGGAAAAGTCAGGGGAAAATATAAAAGTCTGGAATTTTAAAATTTGTTCACAATTCCCTTAAACTGCTTCTATTCCAAATAATTGTTATAATTTTTTAAATATTATATCTGACGTTTATAGTCAAATACGTTCAAAATTTGCGCATTTTTAACGATTTTTGATATGAAATAATTAAAATTTATACATATTTTGTTCAATATTTTTATTTGATAGCCCTTTTCCGTTATAACTTTATTCTTTTTTCGGTAAATATTGACAAAAGGGGATCCAGTCTCAATGACCTTGATCTTAACATATATTGTCATGATCATGGCTCTGAGTGACCTTCCACAAGTCACTTTTAGCCACTGCTCGTTATTCATTAAAAAGTTATTAACAAAGAAGTTTGAAAAATAACGTTTTATTTCTGTTATACATAATATTAAAAATCATTCTGTACCCTTCCTTACTTACGTCATGACTTTTCACGCGAAGCGACTCTCACTCCACCTCCTTCCCTGCTTAGGAGCGCACGACTTCCACACGAAGGGACTCCTACCCCACTTCTCCCCCTGCTTGGGGGCGCACGACTTCCACGCGAAGCGACCCCCGCCCCATCTCCTCCATGCTTGGGAGCGCACGACTTCCACACGAAAAGACTCCTACCCCACCTCCCCCTCAGCTTAGGAGCGCATGACTTTCCACGCCAAGCGAGGTCCACCCTATCTCCACTTTGCACAAAAAGTCTTACGCCCTTAAGCAGGGGGGGGGAGATGGGGTAAGAGCATATATGTAATACTTCTATATTAAGTGAGATGTTGCTTAACAAAGAATTTGATTTTGGCAGTGACGACAATACTAATGATGATTTAAACTTCGATCTATAATATATATTATATAGTATATAACACAGGTCTACAAAAAAGGGGGTCTTGGATGTTGTCGGGAAGCTGTGGGTCATTTCCGAAGTAATTTTCTGCGTAGAATCCGAATCTGAAACCAGAATTGGCCCATCACGTCAGGATTTTGAGATATTAGGGGATATATACTCGAAAAATGCGTTTTTATGCTACTTTAGAGGTTATGTACAGGACGCAACCAATTTTTTGGGTCTTTTGTGCTATTTGCATCATTTAGTAATATTCTTACCCTTCAAAATGAGATATTGATCGACTACCTACGATTTTTTTTCGCCAAGTTACGGGCATTTTAACCCACTTGCGTAACCGTTTTTCCCGTCTTTTTCGTTCCTGTTCTTAACAAACGTGAAACGACCACAAATATAACAAAAACTGTTAGGATCATTTAAACACTTACGCGGGGCCATTGTTAAGACAGCAAACAGTCACAATTGTGACTGTTTATATATTAGGACCTTGAATAACGGACAGCGCGTCTTGTGCGCTGCGGCTCTGAGTGCAAGGCGTCTACCAACTTTAAACAAATCATTAGTTTTAAACTTATTAATGCAATGAAAATGAAACTTTCCAGAACATTTGTTCATATCCGAATGAACAACTTTCTCGCTGAAAGTTTTAGGATGCTCGAAATTCGCTCGATAAACGAAGCACCTGAATGCATAAAAAAGGATATTTTGCAGGTGTGTATAAAAAAAATAATAAGTTGTTTGTTTATTGACAAATATCGGTTTTTCTTTCTTCACTAGACGTGGAAAACTCTAATGATCATAACTTCGAAAATAGCAAAAAAACGCATTTTTCGAGTATATATCCTCAAATATCTCAAAATCCTGACGTGATAGGCCAATTCTGATTTCAGATTCGGATTCTACGCAGAAAATTACGTCGGAAATGACCCACAGCTTCCCAACAACAAAACCTTGTTGACCTGTGTAATTTATAATATACAGGGTGATTCAAAATAACCTTTTGTCCTTAAAGAGACGTGTTTCTGGCCGTATTCTGAGACGATTTTTCCTTTGGCAAAAATCCGTCCAAAGCTTAGTTTTTAAGTTATAAAGAGAAATAGATAGCATATCACGAGTCGAGTACGAAAGGCAACCAGGGGCGGCGCGCTCACCGATGCATGCGGGTGCTCACGCGCCTGGTAGACTCAACAGTCACACGACAGTACACACGCCTACAGTATACATTCGAATTCGAATTCTCTCTTTCTCTCTCTCTACCAGGCGCGTGAGCATCCGCATGCATCGGTGAGTACGCCGCCCCTGCTTACCTTTCGTACTCGACTCGTGATATGCTATCTATTTCTCTTTATAACTTAAAAACTTCGGACGGATTTTTGCCAAAGGAAAAATCGTCTCAGAATACGACCAGAAACACGTCTCTTTAAGGACAAAAGGTTATTTTGAATCACCCTGTATAGTATATACGTACCATGGTATAGTAGCAAATATATGGTACTTGCATATATACCATATCTATAGTCATTCGATCTGCGCACCAAATTGTTTTTCGGGACTTATAAACGCAATTAAACTACTGTAATAATATCGCGAATTAAATTGACAAGCAATTTTTAATAATTTGATGCTCAATCAGGCATCATATTATAAAGATGTTAATATTATATGTTGAAAAATGTATTTTTCTTAGTAATTTATATTTTAATATTCATTATATTAATCCAAAATAATATAAATTACATTCTACGTGGAAAAAATCGGTATTAATATTTTTAATTTATACAACTGAATATTTCGAGGCCTTGAAGACTCAAAATAGGTGAAAAGATAGGAATTGTAAGAACAAAGATAGGAGTTGTAGGTTTAGCAGCATTAATAAAGACTTAAATTTAAAATCAGTATAACTAATAAGATTAAACAGAGGCGAAAAAAGGAATTAGCAGATTTAAGAGAAGACCTAAGAAACATTATGGAAGACATTTACAAGATTCACAGTAGGTTTTAAAATTTCAACTTCGGGTAGTGTACAATGCGCGCGTTTTGCATTATGAAAATTGTAAACCTTAAATAAAAAAAAGTAGAAAGTTATTTTATTACATGATATAATATTTCGCGCAAGCCAACTTTTATTAAAATACTTATATAATTTTTAATTGCATAGTAGTGTTAGCATTTCATAAATTGTCGATGAAATCTTTATTACATTAAAAGCGCATATTAAATTACTGCGTCAGTGGAATCTCATTTTTAATCTATGTTCGTGACTAAATTAATAATACATGTTTCACGGTCTCTTTACGAGAATCTTTAATAACATTTTTGAGTTATAATAGCAAATTATTCTTAAAATATTACTAAACATTTATTCAATGTTATTAATATTTAATATATTTAAAATGTTTGGCTCAAATACAATACGACTAAATAACTTTAGAGAACCTTGGTGCTACTTAAGTTTTAAACAAGCATATCGAAATGGTAGAATGGACATACTTTACACATGTCGCTCTTTGTATCATAAAGAGTTTCTCAACTTTTTTTATTATTGATGCTATTGAAGTTATGTTTGTACGAGAGGAAGAAAAGAAAAAAAATTCAAATGATTCTTCATTTGCATTAACTTGAAAAATCGCTGGTATAAAATAAATTTATGCACAGTGGTAAGTCCTGATGTACGAGGGTAACTTGAAAAGTTTCTTAAGTCACACAGAGATAGCGCGCGTATCGCAAAAAAGACATAATCAAAAGGTACATCATCTTTTATGGTTGCTGTAAAATTTTCAGACAATTGCGTTCATTAGTCATTTAGTTACGAGCAGTTAAACAAAGCAAGTCAAACATTCTTGCAACAATGGACAAAAAGGAGTTTTGTACAGTGATAAAACACTATTTTTTGAAAGGGAAAACAGCTACGCAGATTCAGAGTTGCAGGAGGTTCATGGCACATCTACTCTTTCATTACCAACTATCAGTTTTTGGGTAAACGAATTTAAACGTAATCGTACCAACATCAATGATGAACCACGCAGTGGACGCCTGAAAACTGTTACCAACGAAGAAATGGTCAATAAAGTGCTCGATATTGTTATGAATGACCGCTGTTTGAAGTTGCATGAGATAGTAGGGATGGTAGGCATCTCAGAAGAACGGGTATTTCATATCCTACATGAAATATTGAGTATGAAAAGGCTGACGTTGCGATGGGTGCCGCGTTTGCTTACGGTGAAGAATAAACGCGTGCGTATGACCATCTCTAAAGAGTGTTTGGATCAGTTTAAGCGCAATCCACGAGAATTTTTTCGTCGATATGTGACCGTGGACGAAGCATGAATTCACCATTACACACTCAAAACCAAACAACAGTCGAAGCAATGGACTTTGTCTGGTGAACCCCCGAAGAAAGCCAAGTCAGTTCCATCGGCTGGGAAGGTCATGGCCATCATTTTTTGGGATTCTGAAGGCATCATTCACATCGACTACTTAGAAAAGGGAAAAACGATTATGGGAAAATACTACGCCGACTTGCTGGGTCGTTTCGACAAAGAATTGAAGGAAAAACGCCCTCATTTGGCCAAGAAAAAAGTGTTGTTCCACCACGATAACGCACCATCCCATTCATCCGCAAAATTGAATTACGATACGAATTGCTGCCCCATCCACCGTACTCTCCAGATTTGGCCCCATGCGACTTCTTTTTGTTCTCAAACCTGAAGATTTGACTCGGAGGAAAGAAATTCGCATCGAATGAGGAGGTCATTGCCGCCACGAACACCTATTTTACAGAGTTTCAGCCATCGTACTTTTTGGACAGCTTGAAGAAATTGGAGCACCGCTGGACAAAGTGTATTGAATTAAAGGGAGATTATATTGAAAAATAAAATGAATCTTTTTCGAAAAAATGTTGTTTTCTTTCCGACTTAAGAAACTTTTCAAGTTGCCCTCGTAAATCAGATGCATCGCCTGAACTTTAGACTCACATATCGACGTTTATAACGCTGGGTATTGATTATTATGACTTTATAATATTACTTTTATATTTTTTTTGTGTTGTGGGCAATAATGTTTTCTGAACCTGATGCTTCACTTAAAAAAAAAGTTACGAAACTATTAACGTGATTTAAATAGAATTTTTGTCTTTTCCTTTCCAAAAAGACGTTTTTTGTACATATGGGAAGCATTATTAAATCTTGAGGAATTTGTAGATTAAAAGAATTTAAAGATTAAATTATCTTCCATTGATAAGTAACAAATATCTGTCTGTTGTGTCAAGATTATTAATATATAAATGATACTTTGTATCATTGCGATTGCTTTGTTCTTCTGATGCTAATCTTTCGTTATCGCGCATGTAATAAAGAAACCACAGGTTAGGTCGCATTTAGCTTGAATAAACTGAGTTAAGCTAAATGGGACAATACCTATCATTGGCTGCCGCACCCTTTCCTATCTCCGGCCCTACCCTTTTGGTCATCACATAGGGGGTTGTTCCGATTACTTTGAAAATCGCCGCTTTCTAGAAGCTGATATTCTCGCATTACTACAGGATCTTTATTGAACACAGTCACGAATGGCAATTTGAGACTTTCTGATTATATTGTACTATACGTACAATTTGAACATCTATAAAATGTTTTTATTGCATAAATTTTACAAGTTTACACGAATTATTATACTATATCAAAGTTAAGTTCAGATTAATAACTTACACGTAGTGGTAATTATTGAAAATATCGCTCGAAATCAAATAGTTTGGAAAATGATGCGAATTAATTCAATTAAAATATATCGATAATTAATGTTAATCACACGTTAAAAATAAACAAAATTAATAATATAATCATGATAACTAAAATATACTTTGGAAATATTATAGATAAACTATAACAAGAGCGCGATTTTCAGGGCAGATGATTCATGAATATTAAATCACAATTGATTTATTCGCATTCCTGACGCATTGACGGCTTACTTTACAGCCTATATTAAAGGCAGTAAAGTTCGCGTGCTTGGCGTCGCGACGGGCGATCGACCCGCTGTCTATAAATCGTACAATTAAGGGTAGACTGCCACTTTTTCTCGCCATCAGTAACGCGCTGAGGTGCTATTTACTACGCAAATAAAACAATGATTCGTTGGCGAATCGCCATTCTTTCGTCGTAAAGCTAAACTATCGCGCGCGTTATCTCGTGCAGGATATCAGAGCGATGATATTACTTTGCAAGGTCGTGACATATTATGAATGCGTGAGAGTTATGGGCACACCTCCGTTATTCGCACCATACATCATTTTTTTGCTATATGGCATCAATTCGATGTTGTATGTATTATCATTACTTTATTTGCGACGCGTCTTGGGGTCTTATTCTTGAAAAATATCACATACAAAAGTATTAGGAAAATTTGTAATATAATTATAGTATTTTCATATATTTTTGTATATATTTTGTTTGGTTGTTTCGACGAAAATTTTAGATCGTTCATTTTTCATCAGTCAGGTTATTATAACCAGATTTCAGATTAATTCAACCAATTTTTTTTCCATGTAGCGTAACGTCAAGTCAGCACCTCCACTTATGAAATTAATTTCCTGCGGATGGAAAAGAGCAAAAAATTCAGGACTAGAGCAATAAATTAGCAATAAATTAACACTTAATTATGGTATTCGGGCGAATTTTTTTTTAATATTGGGGGTTCCAACTTCACAGACGTAACTAATTATTGCACTTTATAAAGGACTGTCAGAAGATCAATAAAATCAAAATTTTCACAAAATGGCAAATTCACGCTTATTATTAATAGAACCGATGATGTACAATATTCTTACATCAGGCTATTTCGAATGTTTCCCCTTGTATAGATCGCGTGCTTATTTTCACCTATTTTTAAGCATATCACATGTATAAATCACATTTTTTGAAAGAACATGTGACATTACGAGTCTTAAGACTGACGACATGGCTTAATTGAAACTGCTTCATTCTTTGTCAGACAAATGAAACTGTTTCGACGATAATGTATCATCTTCGTTGTACTTGATGTATCCTGACATAATACCCGAAATACGTATAACACCCGATCGTATGTGACCGAGAAACCCTTGGCATCGTCGAGGTTTCCATTGGTTCTTTCATCACGCGACTTTCAAAATTACTCTATCTCTACCCAATTATTCATAAATATTATATCAGCTCGTTGAATAATATAACTGCGGCGTTCGTGGACGTTGGTTTCCAGAGGAACTTAATAGGTATCGACTCGCAGAAGAGCGACGCAGGACGAACTCAATATCACGTACGCGTAGTACTTATCTAATTCCCAATTAATGAAATTAATATGTTATCGGCTCACGCATACACGAAAGAATGAGTTTACTAAAGTATCTAAAAATTTAAGTAGACGTAGATATGAAAATAAATTTTATTGAATCAAAATAATTATGTAAGAAACTTAAACATGATGAGCAATGCTGCAAAAAATTTTAACATTCTCAATCAATTTGAATATTTTATATAATTATTTTTACAGTCCAACAAAATTTATTTTCAGATCTATATCTAGCTAAATTTTTAGATATTTCAATAAAACCATTTTTTCGTGTATATACCTATATAAAAAAAGAATGACATACGATAAATTGCAAAGGTGCTGATTAAATTAATCGTTTTTTTTAGGGTTGAGATGTAGAGTTTCTTCTTTCGCTTTTTTTCTTAATTTTTGACAATCCTTAGTGAGGTTGAATTCTTGTGTCTGTTACATTGTTTTAACGGGTTGCAATATTCTTTAAATCTGGTACATTACAGCATCCGTGAGATTAAAGGATATAAAGTGTTAATATATATTGCTTTAGTATTGACATGCCATAATATTTAGGAAAATGTTGAACAAAATGTCGCGGATTGGCATTTCTAAAATGTCAATTGTATCATTGGCATTTTAGGAATGATATTTCAGTATTTTCAGTGACCTAAATAACTTCGATTCTATTGTATCCGAGATGTGTATCAGTAACTTTGTTTCTACTTATAAATAATTAGTGCTTAATATTTTTAAATGTTCCATTCATAGTTAATGAAATAATACATTTATTTTTTTTGCAACAATATTTTCTTACGTCAAAAACATGCATCTAATTCAGAGAATTATGAAATTATAATTATGTAACTCTTCATATGTTTCATATGGTTTATCAGATTTCATAAAATTATGTTATACCGCTTATCTATATACCGCTTATAATGGGATTATATTTAATTTTATGCAATCAGATTTTGAGATAATTCTTCGTCAAAGGTGTCATTTATTCCTTGGTATTGTCAGTTACTATGATAAAAGATGAAAGATGAAATCTTGCTACAAAAAAGAGATGAACTTTTAATTTATTTCCATGTAGTTTAAATCTACTCAAAATATCATCATACCGAATGCGAATCATACTAATTAAGGATTTGTCTTATTTTTTGTATTTTAAATGGATGAATTGCCTCCTATTTTTTAATTGTGTAGGATAACCGATTATTTAATATATTGTAGTGCATTGAGAGAGAGAGAGAGAGAGAGAGAGAGAGAGAGAGAGAGAGAGAGAGAGAGAAGTTATGATATTTATAACACTTACATAGTACTATAATTATAATTGTTACTACTGTGTTATTAATAATAATTATATAATTATATCAAACAAGATTGGTACCGAAAATAACTTAGTTATAAATTATAATTAATTCAATTATGGTAATTGCGATTTTTTAATAGAGAACTGTAATAATAATATAATTATTATTACTAACATTATAGCAGTAATAGCTATTAATTATCACATAATTATTAATCATAAATATTAAAAACTTCTTTCAGTATAGTTAGATAAATTGCCTTTAATTTGTTCTTAATCGTTTCATTAATAGATTTTTTGATAACTGTTCTGTTGCGAGACCACACCGGTTTCCATCATCCGCGTCGTAAAGGCCGATGTCGCGACGCACGGTGCTACGGCTCTGGCCTTGTTCGGCCGCCTTCTCAATCGCCCCGCGTCGCGTCCGCGTCAGTCGAGCAGGGCGCGCGCTTCCGAACGGTCTGTTTGGTCTATCGCGTGCACGGCAAAGAGCGATAGTCACTCTGCCGCTCTCGGCACGAGCCACCGTGACATGCGATCGACACTCGCCGCGCCTAACGTACGTGACCGGATGCGAGAAGCAGTGACGAACGATAAGTCTAAGTGCCTTTCTTGTCCGCGAGGATCGTCGCTATCAATTTTGATCGAGAAACGATCGAGATTTTTGTAGCAAATTCATTGATGAACGAATGAACGGACCGGACGTAAAGATTCGCGAAACAATAAATACTGCTGGGACTCGTGCTACAAATATCGAGGAACATGCTGCTGTTGCACTGTTGCCGAGGATTTATATTTGGGACGATAGACGAGAAACGAGGAGAGCCCTGATCGCGGGTCGCTCTCGACTGATCGGCTCTCAAAGCTTGCGGAGCTTTTCTAATCGAACGATCGCGACGTGCAAGGTCGTAAGCTTTTTCGGGTGACGTATCTGGTGATAGTCAATCAACCTTTTACAACGATAATCGGTGTAGTTTTTCTCGTCTCGTTCCTTTCATCGTGTGGAAAACAAATTCGACAATGATCTCTCTTCTTATAATGCGAAACGCGGTTCCTTAAGTTCGAGCATCTCATCCTTTTCAACGTTAATCACTCGATCGAAGATCTTTTCACAATCTTGACCCTGCAAGAAAGTTCAATTGATCGTCGAGCGCACGTTGGATATGCTAAGAACACATACGAAGCATCGATAAATATGCATATTGAGAAGAAAGTGATATGAGCCGAAGACAAATCGGTACGAACGGCTGTCGAGGACGTTCAACCGCGAGCGAAAAATTTCCGCAGGGGAATTCCATCATGCCGTCGTGATGACGTAGATGAGAGCAGTGATCGGAGAAAGTCATAGATTGATTGAGACTCAGTTTGCACCGACTGTCTATCGTGTGGGTGGGTGTGCGAGGAGAAGAGTGCGAAGGGCGAGTTTCTTCCAACGAAGAGCGAACACGCTAAATGAAAGTCTTACTATGCTAAGATATGACGACGAAGAGCCGTCTGTAAGGTGAGCGTTTGTGATCTCGCCTATCGTTTTCGTGCAGAACACCTGACGTAGAGAGAAATGTTATGAAAATGATTTGCATTATAATGTTTATTATTGCGATGCATAATATTCATCAGTTTCTAGTGTTCTTTTTATTACGTCTATTAAGCTGGCACAGCCATTTCAGCATAATCAAACACGACCTATACCACATTTTTTGCTATTTTTTGCTAATTTTTTGTTCTATTTTCGATTTTTTGCTCATTGTTTAAGTCAAAAAAATCGACCAACAGTGTGGCTGTGCTGCTCGCATACAAGAGTAAAGTACGAATTAAATTTGACTTAAACAATGAGCAAAATATTCGGATTCGGAATATTCTTAGAGCAACTAATTCTATAAACATTTTAAGACCAAAATTAGCCTAGCAATTAATTGCTTTAATATACTTTCTTGTATGCGAGCCAGCACAGCTACACTGTTAGTCGAATTTTTTTACTTAAATGATGAGCAAAAAATTCGAATCCGAGATATTCTTACAGTAATTAATTCTAGAAACATTTTAAGACCAAAATCAAACCAGCAATTAATTTACTTTTTTACATTTGTGTAACGTACGAACATGTAAGAAACACTAACGCAACTGTACAATTCACACAGACGACGGTGCTGCGCATGCGCATTGCGAACATTTGGGATTCTCTAGCTTTCTCTCTCGCACAGATGTTGGCTTCACGTTCAGCGCTCTGTTCCTCTTTACAGACATATGCCCAGTTTCTTCACCTTTAGATAACTTTATTCAAGAGATATCTCCCAGAATACAATGGATCTCCTGGATAAGATTATCCGCAACTTATCTGCAAGTGAAGAAATTGAGCATTAGTGTCCGTAACTGTATTTTGGCGTCTAAAGAGTTTAAATATTTAATTTGAAGAGTTTAAAAAAGAATTATGTTGCTCTGAATTATATAAGAACATTTCAGTTTTCAACGAAGAATATTTCGTTCTTTTTACTAAACACACTTGTTACCAAATATTCTATGTCTTACAAGGGAAGTTTCACAACTGTCCGGAACTGATTTGATTCTCCATGAAATTTGTTGTTAAACACGAAAATCTAAGAGACACGTATTTTTTTATACGTACGCTTACTCATGTTTAAGGGGTGAAACACTCCTTTGAAACAACATATTTTATGGAGAATCAAATCGGTTCCGGACAATTGTGGAACTTCCCTTGTTATAAATACTCGCCGTTAATACTTTCCTTGAATTCGTATTTTGTAAAAATAAATTCACACAAAATAGGCAAATTTATTCGTAAAATTTGTTTATAAAAATGGGTTTATATGATACGACCGAATTTTTCTCGTGAATTAAACGACTTATTCTTGCAACGTTCTGAGAACGACAAGTTGCTTGATGTTGCTCGTGGCCACTAAACGATCAATGAAAATGACGTTACAATGTCGTTTGTATCACGCGTTACATTACCCTTTCTTGGATGCATATACGTCTGCCTTATGGACAGTTAGATATACATACAAAAAGCGTAAATTTACATAAGGATCGCAAACGAAGACCGAGTCGCATAAAACGATGTCTATAATGAAACTTTAAACTTTAAGCCATAAGAAATTGAGTAATCATAGTCGATTATTCTCATTACATTCGACTGTGAATTCGATTGGTAAATTTTTTGCGACTCAAGGCTTAACGTTCAAGTTTTATTCCTTAAAATTTCATTGTACACGTCGCTTTAGATTGATCGTTTTAGTTTGCCCGTATAAAATTCTTTTTTAATTACTACATTGAAAATAGATACACGGAAAGAATAATTTTGCTGAAATGTCTAAAATTTTGCTGAATATAAATCTGAAAATAATAATTTTGTTGGATTATCAAAATAAAATTATATTAGAAACTCAAAAATTATCCTGCAAAAAATTTTGATATTTTACCAATCAGTTTGAGTTTTCAACAAAATTATTTTGATGATCCAACAAAATTATTTTCAGATCTGTATCTAGCAAAATTTTAGATTTTTCAACAAAATCATTCTTTTCGTATGAAACTTTGTATTCTTACTAACATATTATTCCATCTGTTTTCCGAAAGATACGTATATCACTATGTAATACTGATCTCAGTTTTGACCGATTACGCATTACATAATTGATTATGTGTTACACAACTGCTGCTTCTTTTTTATTGCCATTTCGTTAATTATTATGAATTATTTACGTAAGAACTAAAAGAATGATGTTAATATTTTTACTGAGAAAATGAAATTATTTCACATTTCGAAAATGTGTTCACTTTCTGTCAATTTCAGGACAGCCTATAAAATTTTGATCTCTCTTGTAAAGATTGTGTGATTAGAGAGCTTGGATATATTTAGGGAATAACGATTGATCTGCGGAAAAGTTAACAGCGATTCTGGCCGAATGCCAGTCGTGATCTTACCAATTTGCGTACATCGATATGGATCGCTTACCTATTCAATAAGCTCGAATATGAGAAGAATAATCGACTATGATTAATCAATTTCTTACAGTTTAAGATTTAAAGCTTAAATTATACGCCTTAACCCTGGATCTATAATAGAGTTTTAAGCCTTAAGCCATAAGAAATAGACGAATCATAGTCGATTATTCTCCTCGAATTCGATTGTGATTGATCAATTTCTTACGACTTAAGGCTTAAAACACCTATTGTAGATCCGAGGTAAAGGGATGCTGGAGCGACGGCCGAACGTGATCGAGGTCGATAATACAGACTAAGTCATAGTACAGACAAAGTACTTTTTTTATTTCCAAATTCGATAATAGTGGCATCTTACATTCTAATTATTATGAATAATTAATAAATATATTATATTTATTATTATATCGTTATGTCTCACTCAAACGCATTCATCTATCCTTATCTAACATATTGCAACGCCATCTCTTGCAAGATCGAATACCTATTGCTAGACGTAATTATTGCTTTATTTATCATTCCAAGTCTTCGCTCAGCGTTCGTATATACGTCATTTGCAGATCGATATAAATCTTGTGAAGCTTTTAATCTTAGTTTCATAAACTCTGTTTATGCACGTAATATGCTTAGTGCTGCACTGTCGTTTGATCTATACGAGCTATAAAACTTTTGTATTAAGGAAACATCTACGTGATAGGTCTATGAGTTGGAAAAATGTTTTTAACTTCTTTTTCGATTTTAGTATAAAGTTTATTGCAGCACTACCAAATTTTACGTCTACTTTAATTTTGTAAAAGGGTTTTTGATTCCGTTCAGTAAATTCGGAGATTTATATCGATCTGCAAAGTCCCGACAATTTGGCCACTCCTCTATCCCCTTAAAATCTCATTGTAGGCACCGCTTTATTCACGTAATGTTTTTATTTCAGAAAAAGAAAAGAACATCGTATAATTTTTTCTACACGCTCTGTTTATATTTTTAGTACTTTTCGCATACGAAATGATGATTTTATCAAAAACTTGGCTCTAAACAAGAACTTTAGTTTCGCTCAAAAACAAAATCGAAATTCCTGTTTAAATTTTTTTAAGTTGTAATTTTTCTGCAATAAGATACATGTATTTTAAGAGATTTTGTGCAAGCTACTCGAAATGAGTATACGTAAACTATGTGCTACGAAATGAATATGCTAGCAAACGATAACATTGAAATTATTTACAAAAGAATTAGTTATGTTTTATATGTAAAAAAAATGTTCTCAATTTGAATGCCTGACATGTTTCTTCGTCATTTGTCGGAGGAAGTATGATATACCACCGGTTCTACAACTAGCAACTTCTAAATCCTGACTCAGATTTCAGGCTACACGCACCCTACTTTGTTCGCCTTATGAACGTGCCGATTGCATATTGCGATATTCGACGTGACGAAGTCGACGGCTATTTTTCCTAAACTTACGGTCAGAATAGACTATATAATAGTACTGCGGTTTTCAACGGACAACTGCTTTAGCTTTAGCGCAGTTGCAATGGACGTCGATGAATTTGACAACTCGAACGTCTTTATAATCTTATATCTTGCTGTTCTCGTACTTTCGCAATTACGAACTATTTTTAGTCAATAGTTTCACAATTGATGGTCTAATCTTAAGCCAGCTCCAGACAATATGGTCAATGTACATCAACTGGCCAGTGTGACAGTTTGACCGTATTACGTTATGTGTATAAATTTCATATGGCCAATTAGAATCTCGCATTGCTAATGTTGACGTTGGATGACACTCGCTGAAGATTTTTTGAATACATGAAAGGAGACCAATATTGATCTAGACCAAATGCGCACATTTGACAGTTATGTAAGTTGCAGTATAAAATAACGTATTTTCTCCAATAACATCGTAATATAACGTAACGTATCATTTTCCATTTTCTTTTTTGTCACTTTTTTTCATTTTATGTAAAAACTGCGCACAAAAAAATGACTGTGACAGTTATCTCGACAATTATCTCTTCCTCACTGTTCATCTTTTTCAATGATGACGCACATTCTCTAAATATTGATCCATATTCGGATAACTACACATACCAAGTGGATATCAATCGTATTGCATATGCATACATGGCTCAGCTTTTAACATTGATTTACTCAGCATCGGCATAGCTATTGGCCGGCTTTAAGCTGATGTTGCTATTGCAATTGTTACAATTATTTACGAAAGTTTCCAACGGCATGTTCTTGCGGAAAAAAGTACATTGAAAAAATATTTTTATTATATATAATTTGTACAAAAAGTTAAGTTTTTTATAATTGATATAAAAAAATTAATGGAAAGAGTACTATCGTCACATTTGATATTTAAAATATCAAAGTAATGAATTCAACTGAATAGTTTCAAGTTTTAACGTTAAGTAATCGAAACTAGCCCCATTTTATTTATTTTAATAAGATTGTATTATACCATATGAGGTCGAAATCAGATTACATATTGAAGATTGAAATTCGATAAGGACAAAGGAATTTTAGCTCCTTGATTGATTAAATTTCAATCTTTCAATCTTTGATCTTCAATCTCAATCTTCAATACGTAGTCTGATTCCTACTAAATATAGCTTATACCTATTATTATTAAAATAAACTGATGACTAAATTTCACATACAAATTTATATACAATAATTTTATTTATAATTAATATTGTGTAATAGAAGTATACAATGTTTTATATATATATATATATAAGGAGAGAGAGAGAGAGAGAGAGAGAGAGAGAGAAATTCGGATTTCAAAAACTGGTAAATATAGGAAATGTCCATGTATGTGTAACTATATACTAGTCACGTTAAAGTAATATATATGTTTCGATATTCAGTAAAGGAAGTATTTGCATGACAATTGTAATAGGTAATTACCATAACAAAATAACAAAATAGGGATCCGGATTGCGCACATACGTAGTCGGAATATAGGCGCGAGCAAACAGGTGGTACATGCATCTTAATATACATCCATGCACTCCTGTATGAGACTCGAGTGTTTAGAGAACAATACGGGCGGTAGTTTATACACGAGTCATCTTATCATACATTCATATCTAAGATAACTAATATGAAAATAAAATTTGAATTAATTCGTTCTTTTTCCGGCGGTTTATATTTCTAAGATTTCTCGTGGATACATCTTATAAAGACTGATATTTTTTAATAATTAACATGTAATTTAAATGGCAAAAAATTGATAACGAACATTATTTTAATTAAAAATATGTATATACATTTTTTTAGTTTAATAGAAAAGTCGCATCTGGAAACCTATGTGCTTGTAATTAAAGATTTCTGGTCGATGCCAAAATCTTGAGGTGAAACAGGATATATTTTCGTGCAATTCTTTCGCGAATGTAATTATTGAATATATATATATAAATTCATATTTTGTGCGTATTTTTTTTTCTCTTTTCAGTCGCATGCATATGAATTCTTACTGGAAATAATAAATAAGCTTGTTTTTTTTTTTATATCAATTACTCATGGAATACGTGATCAAGATATAAGAACATTTCCGTATATGCCATATGTTTCAGCATAATTATATCAAATTTATATTTAAATTCGATTAGTCATTTTATATACTCATGATTATATCACGTTCGAAAGTCTACTATCTTGCAGTATCTTCTATTTTCGCCTACACGCCTTCCTCTAAACTGTTAAGAAATTATTCATTGAAACAAAATCAGTACACGAAAGGATGCGAGCAATGATTAGGACGTTAGCATGTTGATTTTGTTATCTCGATTGCTTTATGACCGGAGCTATATTTTGCGCGTTATGATATACGCGCTGTCGGGAGGTACATACCTACGTACCTTATCGTCATGCATTTACGATACGTTTTGAGATATCGATGCGCGAATGTTTCATTGGATATAAATGGCTGCGTTCGACAGAAACTAATCAATTAACGCTTAGTGATTCTTTAATACGATTGGTTTCTACACTTAGATTTAAGAAAGAATTAAAGGCAAGAACCAATCATATTAAAGAATCACTAAGCGCTAACTGATTAATTTTCTCTGCTAAACGTAGCCAGTGTTTACGGTCTCAACAAGTCCTGCTTTCACATCAGAGAACGCAATTTGACATTCAATGATTCTTATGAAAGAACCTACTTGTTTTTTCGCAACATATACACTTATGTATAAATGTACTTTTAAAGAGAAATTTAAATAATTTTAAATTAATAATTTGTTCAAAAGAATACAATCTACTTGGCGAGAATGTCGAAATTTGAGGCTATTATGTGAAAAGAATCGCGCGTATATTTTTTTATACTTGTCTTATAAAATGGAATAATATAGATGTTATCGCTTCAAGATAACTTTTCTGTCATCAGCATACCTACAATTTATACGCTTTTAGTAAAGAGACATCATTTGCATTGGTTATAAAACTTAAATGTGTATTAGTAATTGTAGTAGATCTACTATGATTATGTTATATTAATATGTGTTGATTTGTGTTTAATTATTTTCCTGCTCCATTTTTTTTTACATAAGTTGATAAATATTAAATAAGTTTTTAATTTATTTAACTTTTACCATAATACAATGTTACTATTATTTTCCTATACGATATTGATCGATGAAACCTCTAAATATTCGGCCACTCGAGCAAAGAAATATTCCAAGTATTGATCCAAGGCGAGCTGTACCTAGTTACACGTGCTGCCATTACTTTACAGTGAATTGAAAATGGATTTTATTATTAGTATTTTGACTACTATGATAAATTCGTTAATAAATTCATCTAAGAAAGAATTATACGTACACATTTTTCAAAATTAAAATTAATTAAGATTAATAGATACGTATCACTTGGCAGGGCTAAAGTTTTAATTTTGAAAGTCTTGGCAAACACATGAATAAATCCGTTCTTAATATCCCACTTTAAATCCATCAATTTTATGTGAACTAAAGAAAGTTTCATATTGCTTTCTGTATAAATGATTGATACAGTAAAATATACTAGCAAAAGAGATCGATAATAGGGGTATTATATATGGATATTCATCTACTCTACCGTGTGATTTATGAAAGCTAAAAAAATTCCCACGGTCGTAAGACTATCTTTAATATTAAGTCATTCGATCTTTATTATTAAGTCAGCGTTACTTACACAGGACTGACATTGATACGAGAGCTACATTAACCGTTAATTCATTACGATAACTTAGTTCCGAGTGCGAGCCAAACGAGCTCGCGTAAGTTGATGCCCGATACCATCTCCAGTTACAGATTTCATTCCACGTACGCCACGCACGGCGTTAACTGAATTATCATCGTATAGACGATAAAGCATACGTTAAAGCCTCATTCATGCCAACATCTGAAACCTTCAAACGTCACCGCTCTCTATCCAGAGAAGCTGACGCGATTATTTGTCAAACGTTTCTGAGCGTACGAGGTCTCCTAAAATTGTCATTTACGGAACGCAATTATCTCCTCGTCGACGACGAGGAACGTGTCGCTTATCGAAAAGACTATATAATTTAGAATTAATATATTTAAATTTTTTTTTTCATTGCAACAAATAAATCACGGATCAACAGATATTTTATGTTAGTGCAATAAAAAAGCTAATGTAAGGCGACAGAGTAAAGCAAGAAAATTTTGCGTGATAATCTTCGGGCTATACATTTCTTAGTTTCCATCACAGTCTCCCATCAAATGCGCACGTGACTCTTTTAAAAGAACTACGAAACGCACGCGAGACCTAAAGTCGTCTGTGCAAAGCCATAACGTGAGCCCTTACTTATGTCATCGAAAAGGAGTGCGGTTTGCGAATAAACGATTTTTTGCCGTTCGCGAACACGTCAGACGCGGCAGAACTTTGCTATGAATCAAGGATACGTGAATACATAACGAGGGTAGTAGTTGGTGCGACTCTGCTTCGATTGACCATCGGCCTATGTATATCGTTGGTCATATGGTCGGGGTGGTGTAGCAACGAAATACGACCTATGTCGATGTGTCCTTGAGATACACGATTGAGAACTGGATTTCATGCGTTCCATATTCCAGCTTACTCTATTCTCGTGACTAGTCGCCATTAATATAATTCTTTATTATTAAGTATTTGATATGTAATTTGGTCGCGTTGTTAGTTTTTTATTTTGTTATTATATTTTACGTAACAATAATAAATGTTGAGACTAATGTTCTAATAATAATGAATATCCTAAAATTACCGAATTAAACGCTACAAAAATTTAGGAGTTTTATTGCTTCTATTTTTCAGTCTCCTGTGGGAATTGCACAATGTTCAATTAGCTCATTTGTTTCGATTCGTAATGACTTATCCGACACAATAAAATCGTTTATTGTAACAGAATACCTTTAAGTCAACTGTAATTTAATGCTGCGTTTAGTGTCGATCAACAGTGAAAATATTTAGAAACAGTATAGATCCTATGTTGTATATCTTATTACAAATGACAAATACGCGAATAGAAGTAAAATTCGATAAATAATAAACCTAATAAACCTAATAAACATGAATGATAATCGATATGATTATACTATTAATGTATAGTTTTTTCTTTGTCATAGATATAAGCAACATAAGTGTCAATATCTAGAGTCTATCTAGATCTAAATCATTTCCATAGTATATATTCATATATTACATATTAGTTTATTTATCGACGGTGAAACCGCTATAGAAACAAACATCTAGGTTTTTAATCGATAAAAAACTTACTTTAATCGATAAAAAATTAACGAGTATCTGATTTACATCACGATGCTCTATCAGTTTCTATTTCCGAAAAGAAAAACAAATATTCTTGATAATTGTCTGCTTATTCATAAGGATTAATGGTCAAAACTATTAGATGTCCACTTGTCGAATTTTTTGTCATCAAATTATCCGATTTGATGAAGTCAAAGAGTTGTGCGAATCATGCGTAACACTATTATTATTAAATTGTCCGATTTAATAACGAAAAGAACGAGATACTCTCATAGAGATGTTGACGGTTCGAGCAATAGATACACAATGAGAAAAATAGTTTCGCAATGGGACAAGTATGTTCAGTTAAAAAAGAAGTATATTGAAAAAAAATTATAATATAATGTTGAAAAAATTAATAAACTGCAAGATTCCTAGAAATACATTCCTCTGATATAATATATGTATGTATGTTTACATATATGTATGTTTATAGAAATAAATCTTAAAGCGAGACTAATATTTAAGAAAAATCGAAAGAATTTATTGATGTTTTTTCATTGAATGAATAATAAAGCAAAAGAATTAACGATTGCGGTCTCTCCTTGTTACAGCTTGCACCCACGAGACCTAACAACGTGGGAGCTGATCGGTAAGACTTGGCGGCGTGCGAGGGTGGTGTCCGCGGGCACCACCGAAAACTGGGGTACCTCGAGGACGAGAAGGGGATCCTGGAGGAGAAAGAGGTGGTTCGCAGGCGGGAGGGAAGATCGGAGGTGACTATCCACCCCACATGGACGCCACCCCCAAAGAACCATCCGTACCCCCCACACCGAATATCCTGTCGTCATTATCTCGCCGCGGAATATCCGACTTGAGCGTGGTCACGGTGTCGCCGCACCGTCTCTTATATCGCCGTCAACGCCGTCGAATATCTAGCAGGAGATATCTTTCATTGCTCTTCTTCAGCAGTGGTGATCGTTGTGCGAGAAAACCATCAAGAACATCATCCCCTTCGTCACCTACGTGCCTCGATCCTCTTCATTCTTTGCGTCCTGCGGTGGAAAAATCATTGATTTCGCGTCATTTCTTCAACGTTCTGGAAACAGGACGTTGCACTCCAGAATCGTCTGTAGCTGTTGGCAGTGAGACGATCCTATCCGTGGACAATCCCACGTGGCATCTGAACACGACGACGTTAATTATTCGCCAGGCAGAAGGAAAATTTTTTACGCATCGCGTTTTTACACCGCGTCAACGCGCATTTGATGCCTACTTTACAACAGCCGACCAGCGTCGCGCCGGAAGGTCGCTCCATTTAACGGCTGTCATCTTCCGCGTTGACGGATATATCGACAGACTCCGTCCACAAACGCCTAACTCGAAAGTACAGCCTAAAATTAAACCACGCAAACAATGTCACGCAGCGCTGCCACGCGGCCTATGCAAGGTGAGTAATCTTAGATATTAATTTATAACTCCCGATAATCGTTATTATCTTGACGCATCGATGCGCTATGTTAGAATAACATTTGTGAGCATCAATGATTCTTATTAGAAATAGTGGCACATATAGATACGATGTAGATGATGACATAATCAGGAGACAATGTCTCGGGTATAAAGTGTACATTTTGTATATGTATATATTTTTTTTCTATATAAACATACATATAGTATATACCTATGAATCACATGAAATATATATAAAATATATTACACGTGTATCCGTATATTTCAATGCACGCGTGTAACTGTATATTGAAATTAATACACGGATATACGTGCTTTTCAAACCATGTGTATTTCAATACACGTGTACTTGAGTATTTCAATATATCTATGTACCCGTGAATTAAAAATTACACGGATTGAAACACGGATATATTAATTACACGTGTAGATCCAATACATTTAGAATGAGAACATTTAAAATGATCTCTAATTTATATCCCACGTTTGTAGTCTCTCTTGAATTGTGCGCCGAATTGGTTTTCCGGGCTTAGAAACGTAACTGAATTACTATAGTAATATCACAAATTAAATTTATTAGCAATTTAATAATTGATGCTTAATTGGCATCATTTTAAGATATATTGAAAATATGTAAAAAAAATTTATTACGAAAAATATTACCTCGGCCAAACCCAGTCAAACCCAGATTTCTAACATTCCGTATGAGCGTCCTAAGAGCCGCGACACAGACCTTTACATAAAGTATAACACATAACGCATAAAAGAATCAACCAATCTGAATCCTTTCTTTCCTTCCACTTCACAGAAAAAAAGAACTTTGATTGGTTTATGCTCTTATGCACTATGCGTTATGCAAAAGTCTGTATCGCGGTCTTAAGCCTTTAACCCCCATTAACCTGGACCCCCCACCATCGAAAATCAAATTCGCGATAGGTCAAAAATTTAGTGCTCTTTTGTTGCTAATTAG